>NC_055988.1:88515406-88857455 GCF_018446385.1 Zingiber officinale
ATTGACCGGATACTTGGCACAAAGAAAAGTCCAAGTGGGTCAAAGGGATTGACCGGACACTTGGTAAGGGAGTCCTAGCAGGTCAAGGGAGTGACTAGATGCTAGGCATGACATACCAACAGGTCAAGGTTGACCGGATGTTGGTTTGGGAGGTTTAGGACTTGGTTTTGGACAAAAACCAAGTGCTGGATCGATCAGTGGATCGATCCAGGATCTGGATCGCATCGGCGGCTTCGGTCGGCAGGCCGACACCATTGGACTTGGTGGTCTGCATCAGCGTTTCGCCCAGCGCCGACCAGGCGGTCGACTGATTGGGATTGATCGCCAGCGATGCGCGATAGGCGGTGGCGGTCCAGAGCACAGAGGCGCTCTGGATCGATCCGTGGATCGATCCAAAGCCTCCCCGATCGATTGGGAACATTCGAATCGATCGGGATCCGACCGTTGGCGTCGTTTATAGCTGTTGGCGTGCGATTCCTTCAGTATCACTTCTCCGATTCACTCCAGATTACTCGCCAGCTCCTCCACAGCGCTCTCAAAGATCAGATCGCCAGTTCTTGAAGGATCTTGGAAGCTTTCCAAGTCAAGAGGCGGATCAAAGGCAAGAAGAGAAGCTAGGGTTAGGGTTTTCTGTACTCATTGTAAGCTTTGCGCTTGTATTTTGTTTCCCTTTCCTTTCTTTTTGTACTGAGAGTCTTGTAGGGCTTCTCCGCCCTCGGTAGTTACCGAAAAGGAGTGTTTTCATAGTGGAGGGTGCGTGCGTGGTGTGGATCCTTGGACTAGTCACCTCTTGTGAGGTGGATACCAAGTAAACCAACCGTGTTAGCGTTGTTGTATTTGTTTCTGTATTTTCCGCTGCATATTCTTGAAGAAACAAGCAACGCCGAGCACCGAGCGAACGCGACGAGCTATTCACCCCCCTCTAGCTACTTTTGGTCCTAACAAGAACATGTTTATCTTGTCAAAAATATCAGAATATTCCTCATCACCCTACTGAATTATTAAAGAACTCTATAGTATCTTGTCCTTTTGATCGGTGAGGTATGGATATAGTAGGACCATTTTCTATCGCAACTGCTCAGAGAAGGTCTTGTTAGTAGCTATAGATTATTTTTTAAAATAGGTTGAAGCTGAACCATTTGCCAAGATTACTGAGCATGCAGTCACTAAATTTTTATGGTAGCACATCATTTATAGATTTGACATTCCACACAAGTTAGTTTCTGATAATGGGAGATAATTTCAAGGTAGAAAATTTCAAAAATGGTGTGCAGACTATGACATTATACAAGCTTTCAGCTCTATGGCATACCTACAGAGTAATGGGCAAGCTGAAGTAACCAACAGAGAAATTATCAAAGGACTCAAAACTAAATTGGACCATGTTGGGGGCAGCTAGGTAGATTAGTTACCAGTGTATTGTGGGCATATCACACCACTCCTCAAGAGGTTACAGGGATAACTCCTTTTCAGTTAGTCTATGGTCATGAAGTAGTAGTCTCAATTGAGGTGGAGTAGAATATGACTGAAGGCATTTCTATAACAACAACAATGCAGATTGATGCCTTAAGGAGATTGATTTAATAGAAGAAGCATGAGATAAAGTGACGACCCGGCTCATCTCATACCTGCAAAGTATGAGACAAAATTATAATAAGAGGGTCATTCCAAGGTTTTTCCATGTGGGTGATCTCGTCTAGAAGTGCATTAAACCTGTTAGAGATGTCAACAAACTGGAACCCCAATGGGGGGGGCCTTATAAGGTGATACAGAAGCTTGTCCCAGGTTCCTTTTATCTCCAAGATGCAGAAGAGAGAAAACTCGAGCGGCCATAGAGTGCTAATCATTTGCAACCTTACAGAATTTAACAAATACACATGTAACTCATTTATATATTTTGTTTAATTCTTTTGTATGAACGCCCAAATAAATGCAGGAATATTATCTAAAAGGTTCGTGTACTCTTTCCATCAAATGAGTTGTTGTTACGTTCCGCAAGTGTACGGAAATGTCGCAAGTAATATAAAAGATTATCGTATCCACAGGGACTGGAAGAAGCACTAGAAATATCTCAAAGTGAATTAGTTAAACAACTAATCAATTGGTTTCAAATGCTAAGGATGAAAAATAAATCTAAAATGAAAGATTAAAAACAAGAGTTTGGGGTTTGAATTATGATAAAGGGAGGTTCTAGGAGTTTTGGTTTCTTTGTAAGATCTCTTGAATGTATATGGTTTACCAATTCTTATTTCTCAATTGTCTAATATTTGTAGAAGGTTGTCGGTTCTCTCTTGCAATAGATAACCGGCTTAGGACTGAAAAATGTACCTAAATGTGATCAATTAGATATGAACCTATGTTGTCCTTACACAGGATTGCACCTATTACTATGCTTCCCTCGGATATCAACATAGAAGTTCATAGCTTCTTAACACATAAAGATACAAGAATTGAATCATAAAATCTATCCTACCCTCTTGGATATTCTCATTTCCCCTTCAAGGTTATCCCTCAAACGTCCTTACACGGGCTTGCACCTGTCACGTGGATCCCTCAGAAAATCGATTGAGAGTTAATCTCTACAAAGTCTATAAGACATCCAAACAATCAATCAAGAATGAGAATTAAGCCCTAATCACAAATAAACATTCAAGATCCAATCGATACAAACTAGGCAATATCATAGAAACAAAGAAATGACCAATCCACAAGAGTTTACATCAATTTATCTCACAAATACTCCCTCCATCCTAGAACAAAAAGATCTACTCCATAAAACGAAGAAAGAAAACCAAAGATAAGAAGATTACAAGCATTTCTTCAATCCTAATCCAAGAAGAGGGGAGAAAGAAAACTTATCTATAATATAGCTCCATCTTCGGATCCAATCCTCGCTCCCAGAGTCGAATTCGCCAAGATCTCCCTTTAGATCGCCCAAAAATCCTCCCAAGAATGGGAGGAATCCACCAAATCTTGCTTTTTCCCAAAGGGGAGAAGATCCCCTTTCAAATCTTCAAAGAGGCTTTAAATAGAGGGGGCTTTTGGGCGCCACATGGCCCTGAGGCATGGCCGTGTGAGGTTCACACGGCCAGAGCCTTTCCCCTCTCTGCCATCCATACACGGTCGTGTGGTGTACACGGCCGTGGACAACTCCCATCAAGGCCTCCAAGCACGGCCGTGTAGATCCACACGCCCCAGCTTCTGGAAACCTAGCACGGCCGTGTGGTGCACACGACCAAAACACTTTTAAGCACTGGGAGCCCTGCACGGCCGTGTGGTGCACACGACCAGGGCCTTCTTGGTCTCTAGAAACCTTACACGACCGTGTAGATCCACACTGCCATGTAAGGATTAAACTCTGATTTGCTTCAAGACTTGGCACGGCCGTGTGAGGTTCACACGGCCAAGCCAAGTTCCTTATCTGTTTCTCCTGGTTGACCACACGGCCAGAGCACTCCACCCAGGCAGGGTCGTGTGTGGCACACGGCCAAGTGCTTTCTCCAATGCTTAGCTCATAAGTTTGTCCAAGAATGTAGAATCTTCACCAAATTCGACTCCTATGTACAGAAAATGCACAAAAGCAGATCTCCGAACAAAAAGAGTAAATATGCTAAAAGAAAAGCTGGGAGTATAAAAATGCATAGATCAAGCAAGCTCAAAGTATGCAAATGTGCGTCAAAACATGCATAAAAGTATATAAAATCTATGCACATCAGTTGTTTAAACCTTATTAGTCGATCAACGACCTTAAGGGGTGACCGAAGACTTTAAACCTTATTAATCTATCAGTGACCATAAGGGGTGACCGGACATGCTCCCTTAAGGGGCGACCAAAGACTTTAAACATTATTAGTCGATTGCCGACCTTAAGGGGTGACTGGACAGGCTCCCTTAAGGGGCGATCAGAGACTTTAAACCTTATTAGTCGATCAGGGACCATAAGGGGTGACCGGACAGGCTCCTTAAGGGGTGACCGAATAGACTCTCTTAAGAGGCAACCGAAGACTTTAAACCTTATTAGTCGATCGTCGACCTTAAGGGGTGACCGGATAGGCTCCCTTAAGGGGCGACCAGAGACTTTAAATCTTATTAGTCGATCAAAAACCTTAAGGGGTGACCGGACAGACTCCCTTAAGGGGCGACCGAAGACTTTAAATTTTATTAGTTGATCGGCTCCAGGGGTGACCAGAGACTTTAAACCTCATTAGTCGATCGACGACCATAAGGGATGACTAGACAGGTTCTCTTAAGCAGTGACCAGAGACTTTAAACCTTATTAGCCGATTGACGACCTTAAGGGGTGACCGGACAAGCTCCCTTAAGGGGCGATTGGAGACTTTAAACTTCATTAGTCGATCAACGACCTTAAGGGGTGACTGGACAAGCACCCTTAAGGGGCGACCGGAGACTTTAAACCTCATTAGTCGATCGACAACCTTAAGGGGTGACCGGACAGGCTCCCTTAAGGGGTGACCGGAGACTTTATACCTTATTAGTCGATCGACAACTTTAAGAGATGACCAGACAGGCTCCCTTAAGGGGCGACCAGAGACTTTAAACCTTATTAGTCGATTGACAACCTTAAGGGGTGACCAGAGACTTTAAACCCTCAACAAATCAATCAGGGAATTTATGATTAGTATTACAGTTGGGTGGTCTATTTTGCTCGTATATATGAATCCCACCGATTTATTACACAGCCTGGAAATCCATGATGAAGTGCTTATATCATAGCTAGTGGGTATATTTTTCTTGGGTATATAGGACCGAGTGGTTTATTATATAGCTTGGAAAGGTATAATGGAGCGTTTATGATCAGCATATCTATCTCGCTCAGAAATTCACACCCGACTGACTCATTATGGTGCATTCTTGAAGTTTAAGGAGTATCCATATTATGATCAGCCTATCTATCTCGCTCAGAAATTCACACCCGACTGATTCATTATGGTGCATTCTTGAAGTTTAAGGAATATCCATATCATGATCGGCCTGTCTATCTTGCTCAGAAATTCACACCTGACTAATTCATTATGGTGCATTCTTGAAGTTTAAGGTGCATCCATATTATGATCAGCCTATCTATCTCGCTCGGGAATTCACATCCAACTTACTCATTATGGTGCATTCTTGAAGTTTAAGGAGTGACCATATTATGATTGGCCTGTCTATCTCGTTCAGAAATTCATATCCGACTGACTCATTATGGGGCATTCTTGAAGTTTAAGAAGGAGTTATATTATACCTGACATGTCTATTTCACTCAATAATACATACCTGATCAGTTTATTATGTTTGGAGTATTCAATATGGGATAATCATATTACCTCAATCTTATCTATCTCGTTTGGGAGTACATGCCCGATTAGTTTAAAATGAAGTTAGGAAGGAAGGAAGTTATGCTAGACCACGAACGACAAGTACTTATTAATTTTCATTAAGATATAAAACTTTGTCATTGCTTCAAATGATGAATACATAGTATCAAAATATAGTATAAGTTTGCATGCTCATTCAAATTTACTTTAAAAATCCTTTGGAAGTTCCTTGTTTAGCCGACGTCAATCTATGAATTGTGGAGGAGGTTCCCTAGACAAATAGCCTCCCTCCCTCAACTGTTGGATAACCCCTTCCACCGAGTGAGTAAGAGTTCCTACGATGTACCTGGCGTATTCTTCACCAAATTCAAGGGAGCCTAGATAAGACTTGTGTTTGCTTTGCCAATGCTCTTCTTCACCGACTCTGTAAGTCCGAAACTCAGACTGCAGATTCTCCTTCTCGCCTTTAAGAGTAGCTTGTTTTTCTTTGGAATCCTCCAACTGTTATAAGAGTAAGGCTATCTGAGAATCTTGGGCTTGAATCTTCTCTTTCTATTATTATAGCAAGAAATTCTTGATACTTAATTCCTGATTCAATTCGGGAGAGCTAGAGCCCTGAGATGACTGTAGCTCCTCTAGAAGTTTAGTCTTAAGACTCAAGTTTGAGAGAGCCTCGTCTTTTAAAGCTTTTTATACTTGAAGAGTGGACTCAGCCTTTTGTAGTGTAAGTTGTAGATTCTCCCTCTGAGTTATTTGGGAATCCAGAAGCTGGCGACAACCTTGCAAAGTAGTCTCCAAGGTTGTAACTAGCTTAGCCTGTGAATCCACTTTCCCTTGTAGTTGAACAAGCTTGTCATTATAAACACTAGAAGTGGTGGATAACTCCTCCACTTTATCTTTCATAACCTTGTTAGCTCTCTCTAGGTCCGCCACTAATTGTCCTAGATGCAAGCTTGAGGCATAGAACTGGATGGAATAGTAATAGAGTTATATTTTGTGATAGGAAGTTAATATAATTGCATCAAAAACTTACAGCAGTAGCGTTACGAGTGTGCTCATCTAAACGTTCAGTAATTGTGTTGGCTTGCATCAGTCTTTGTGCTTGGAGCCATAATTCCGATAAGGAGCCTCTTAGCTTGAGTATCCCATAGGTCGAAGGAGAATTGAAGCAGGATCTAGTCCTTGTTGAGAGGGTAGCCTATGAAATTGCTTAAAAAGGCAAGTGGAGCTATTAGATTCAATGGGCTCTAAAAGAGGAATACGGGATGACCCAAGAAAGGAGGAAGGAATTGAAGGAGGTTGAACAGGTGGGGTAGATTCGAATAATATGAGACTTTGCTTACGTGAAGGCTCTGTAGACGCATGACCAGTTGACCTCTGACATGTTTTTCATTTAGCTTGGGGTTTGGTGGGGGGAGAAACGAAGTATTGTAGAAGAGATGGTGAGGTTATGGGGAGATCTGGTGTCGGCTTTGCATCAGAAGTAATTGAAGGAATAACATGAGATATAGGAACAAGAAGGTTTGGCCTCATCATATTAAGTGCAGAACGAGGAGCATATGGTAGAGGCTCCAAGTCTTTACCTTGAAGATAGAAGATCTCTAATAAAGTAATAGGGACTTGCTCAACGGTGGGTACGAGGGATAAAGATAAGCCCAAATCTTCTGTGTGAGGTTTCTTACGTTGGACGATAAAGGGGCTTTCTGGCTCAGGCGAACTGGAAGGAGGCTCTGGCTCTAAGGTCACTATAGATGAGGGAAACAAACCAAGGGAGGAGGAGGCTTGGTTTAAGCGATGCTCTTCTAATAAATCTTCTCCCAATTTCGCCAAAACTGTCCTTGTCAACTAATTATTTTTATACATGAAGGCTAGAAAAATAGCATCAACTAGAAGAACCAACAAGGATTAAAAATCCACATAACAATTTATAAAAGGAGGATGAACAAACACTCAGGAAGAAAACAAACTTACCAAAGAATGTGCTTGGTTCTGGGTTAGTTGGACTAAGCCTAAAAACATATAATAACGCCTCTATAGTCGATGCAGGCAGGTTAAATTTTGCACTTTTGAATTTTTCTACAGAAGAATGAAAGGTAGTATCTACAGAAAGGTTGCCTAGAGGGGGAATGGGAGGCAAACTTTGTTGCCAGGTTATAGGATATGGAGAGGGAAATGGAAGACAGAGAAAAAAGTATTTGTCTCTCTAGTCTCCTTGTGGTGAAACTCTGTTGAACAAGGCAGCTTTAGGGCATTCTTGGAATTAGAAAAGAATGTCCTCTGTTTGACGGGGGAAGAAGAAATAATGAAATAAACGAGGCGAAAGGGAACATCCAATAGGCGAGATACAATAACGAAGCCGCTCATAATGGGAAAAGATTGAGGTATGAGTTGATGGAGAGGGAGATTTAAATATCGGCTAATGTCAACAAAATAGGGGTGAAGGGGAAATCAAAAATCTGAAAAAACTAGTTCCTGGAAAACTATGATGCTTTCCGAAGGAGGAAGATGAAGATGGTCTTCTGGGAAAGGAATGACCAAGTATGAGGGAACACCATAGTTTATCTACAGTTCATAAACCTCCGTATCGAAGAGGGTAGAAGAACATTGAATATACCACACGTGGAATCTTGACATTACTGAGAGGAAAGATTAAGCCAAGAAAGGAAGGAAGAGGTCGAAAGATTAGAAACGAAATGTATTCACACTGAAGGAAGAAGACGAAGTGATAGGGTTTTTCCTCTTTTGATTGTCTCGATTAAAAGTTCTATTAAGTAAAAGAGGCATTCCAAGAGGAAGCATTGGATCGGAGAATTGAAAAGGCGGTATCAGAGGTAGGTCGTTGGATGGATAGAAAAGGTGGTGGGTACAGTAAGATAGATACCTGAAAAATATTAAACTCACATGTTTCGCCAATAGGAAGCTAGCACCTTATCACTATGAAATCAATAGAGATAATCAAGGTAAAAGGTTGTTTGCCCGAGGTATTAGTGTGACTATTAAGATGTTGTTTAAGATATGAATAGCCTAATAAACATTGAGTATTTATAATATTTATGGATTTTTAATATTCTCAAGTGAATAAGTAACATAAGTGGTAATATTTCGTTATTAGAGGATATGTACGATATAAGTAAACCCGATCAGTTATTAGAAAATGGGAGATAGGCCTGAACAAAAATACATTCAATCAAATAAACTTTAAAAGGATCATTAAACAAACTTCAAACTGTAAAATAATGTTATCTTAACAATCAAGCATAATAGAATTACAACAACTTAGGAAACAGATCGGGAGGTCTAGTCTTGAGTAGCCTCCTACGATCAAGGAAATTAGTAGGAGGATCGGAAGTTAGATATTATTTTTCTTTCAACTGTTCTATAGCCCCTTCTGCTCCATGGGTAAAGGCTTTGGTGATGGATGCCACAATAGGTGCATTGAACTCAGGTGATTCAAGAAGTAGTCATTTTCTTTCGGTAAAGCGATCGTCTTCACCTGCCTGGTAAATCACCAAAGCATCCTGGGAAGTTTTTAATTCCACCTCTTGTGTAGACACATTTGATTGAGCTTCAATTAAAGAGGAGCATAGAGAACTTATTTCAGCATCTTTGAGGTTTAATTCAGAAAGCTTGGTAGCTAATTCGGAAGCTTGAGTATCCTTTAAGGTTTGTAATTGGGAAGACAACTGGGTATTCTCAGAAACTTGCCCATCCAATTTAGTCTTTAGCTTGTCCCGAATGTTAACTTCTGATTTGAGTTGAGCTTTGAGATTGTCCACAGTAGTCTTCCACTGATTTAAGTTTGCAGACTTAGTCTGAATCAACTCGCGGGCTTCCTGGAGTTGGGTGGATAACTCAACTATTCTCTGAAGAAGCTTGGGAAGCTCATTGCTTCAAAAGTTCATTTTCCCAGGCCAAATCATATAGTTGATGAGCCATACTCATATTGGTGATCCATCGTTGCATAATACGAGTCGTTAAGGGTATACCCCAAATTTGCTCAAAATAAGGGTTGCCTTACCTTGGTTCCCTCGAGAGAGAAGTGATCTGCCAATTCTGCAAAAGAGAACCCTTCAATTTAACGGTGGGTCTCTGCACAAGCAGTCGTGAGAGAGCCTCCTAATAATATAGGGAGAGTAGAGGAGGATGTGGATGATGAAGATAAACAAGTTTGAATTAAAGAAGGTGAGAAAATAAGAATAGGAGAATCCTGAGTTTCTTGTGGGGGTAAAGAAAATTGTTCAGGAAAGGTCATAATAAACTCAGAATCCGAAGTGGTGCTAGGGTTCGAGGCATTCTCCTGAGGTTAGGCAGAGTGTGAGGCAAGAAAAGGATATAATGCTGATAATGTAGGCTCAGGGGAGGTGGCTCGGGCATTCCCGTGAGTCGCATCTTCAGAGGTAGAAACCGCTTGTCTTTTGGGTGAGGGAGCCAAAGTCAATTTACACCCTGGGCACTTCCTCTTGGGAACAACTTCTTGTGGTTCCGCTTGTGTTGAAGGAATAGGGGCCGATGATGAAGGCATAATTGCAGGCATTTTCTCAGAAATGGCCATAGAGCTAGAGACGACTTCCTAATTGGTAGGGGTTTCATCCACAGAGGTAGCAGGGGGCAAGCCTCGCTCAGTGTGAAGTTCCTATCCTTTAGCTAAAATGGCCTCTTCTTCCAAATAGATTTTTTGTCGACCAATGTTTTAAATATATTATCCATTGTCTAGAACAAAAAATCTTTTAGTTAGTAAAAAAGCAAGGGAAAGAGGATTATAATTTACTAAAGGATCAGTGTAGTTTCATTTGAACGGGGCTTAAGCCAAAAAGGTACAAAAGATCACTGTGTATCCATTTGTGAATATGGAAGTGATGACCGAGTAGCTTGTTCGAGAAATCAGTGAAGGTTGGAAGTCCCTTCACATCAGGGAGAGAAGAAAAATAGGATTGTCAAGCCGTGGACCATAAAATAGGGTCAGGAAACCTTATGAAGAAGAAATGTGATTTCCAACCTTTGATGGACGAAGGAAATTCCTTAAAGAAAACTATTTTTGGCCAGGATTGAAAGAGGAATACTCCTGGTTGTAATATTTTGGTATAAGATAAAATAAAAAGGTTCTGAGGGATAGGATGAATGTCAAAAAGGCGAAATAGGATATACATCCCACATAAACATCGAAAGGCATTCGGGGCAAATTATTGTAAAGGGATGTTGAAGTACTGGCTTACTGCTGATAAAAAAAGGGGGAATGGGAAAGTGTAGGCCGGCCATTAGTTGGTCCTTAAAGAAGGTAACACTGTTATCAGGAGGAAGATGAGGACGAGCATCAGGGGCAGGGACTTGGATACGATATTCCTTAGGAATCTCATAATGAATGCGAATAGCGGCTCTGTCGGTGTTACTAAAGGTCGGAGGAGAATGAGCATACCAAGGGACATGCAATTCTTCCGCCATAACAAAACACAAAAACAACCAAGGGATGAGTGACTTATTGGGAGTTTGAGAAAAAGAAGAAACAGGGGGAAGGCAAGAGAGGTGAAAAAGTGCAAAGTGTGTGAAAAGGTTAAGGGGGAAATCACCAAAGGATGAAATGAAGAAGACGAAGTGGTGAAGAATAAGAGGTGTTTAGGGTTTTAGGATGACACAATTGATAAGGATCACCATTAGATTAAAACAATTGGAAAACAGAGAGTCATTGATGAAGAAGCTGGAATTCCGTTCTGTTTCAATTTTCCTGTACAAAAATTATACAAGTACAGAACTTTTCCTAGCAACCCATATGTTCGATCAGACATGTGTTTGATCAATCAAGCAAGTTCTTGATGGATCAAAGCACACATTGATTGAAGCACAAGATCGCTGGCCTCTTGTGTTGGTATTCATGATCCATACAAAGAAAACTAAACTAATTATGCAGCGAAATTAAAGAACTAGTTATACTTTTCCTTTGTAGCCAAAGACCTCTTGATCTTCTGCTGTGTTCCTCTCCTCTTCTTGGACGTCGTGTGGGCGATGATCTACCAAGACAAAAACCACCCTTCTTCTCTTCTTTGTTTCCAAACCGTCGACCACCAAAAGGAGGCTCTAGGATGGGCGCCTTCTCCTCTTCTTCCTCTCCTCCAAGCCGCCGACCCTAAGGTGGAGTTGGAAGAGATTTATGCCACCAGCGCTAAGGTGGAGAAGGAGAACCTTGTGTCGTCGGCCCTAGGCAAGAGAGTTGTGGAAAACTTATGTTTAGGGGGCGCCACCTCCCCTTTTTATAACCCTTGCCATTGGTTACAAAGAAAGAAAAATAACAGAATTCTGTTTAAAAAAAATCTCCCTTTTTATAACCAAATTCTGTTGGGGTGGATGTGAGGCTTTATATAGAGGCTACAATAGAGACCTAGAGGAGGAATTGGTTTAGGCCTCCTAATGGGCTTGGGCTTTCTGTGTTCAGCCCGAAAACCCAACTCAAGTGCATCAATAATAACTCATACCACTAAAGAGTTATTATTGAACTATCGCACCACTCCCATATTATAATATGAGCTCCTTCTTATCATGAGTGTGTTAATCTCCTTGTGTTTAAGATATCGTATATTCGTTAATTAAATGAGTTACTGACAACTCAATTAATTAACATCTAATTCCAAGAGTAGTAGCTCTCAACTTTATTATCATGTCGGACGAAGTCCACATGCAGGATTTACATGATAATCCTTATGATCTCCTCAAGGGGACATCATCAGCCTAAGTAATTAGGGCACTGATTCCTTATATAATTAACAACACACCATATAAACAGTACTATCTCCCAACTCATCGGGCCTATTGATTTAACGAATAAATCTCACTCATTGATAAGTTTAAAAAATAAATACTAAGTATACGTGCTTGTTATTATATAGGGAATAAGAGGACACACATTCATAATAACAGAAGTTTTGTTCTTTTATGTAGTCAGTATAAATCGAATAACCTCAAATGGTTCTGCTCAATACACACATAGTGTACTAGTATAATTTTATATTCAAGACAGACTAATACCAAATTACACTATAACCATTCCAATAGTTTGTCCCAATCCATCTTGGTTGTGAGCACTATTTATAATTTATAAGGAACAGATAACATGATCTTCTGTGTGGCACCACACACCATGTTATATACAATATAAATTAAATGGACAACTGCATTGACATATATATAAATATAAAATGCAAACATTTGATCAAAATGATTCTCATTTCAAAATATTTCAAAACAGATGTTCATACAAAAGTTAGGCTTATAATATACATTCCAATAATTGATTTGCTAAGGGAAATACATAATATGACATCAACAAAAAGGTGTATGGATGGTTGCTTTGAGAAGAAGAGGAAAATACCACATGGTATTCACTTATGAATGGGCATATATGATGGATACAACAGACCGAATCATACCTAGGCTGATGAGCCATGTCCATATACACTTCCAACATTCTCTTCCCATTGAAGAACCAATCACCAATGCGAGAATTTCAAAAAGTGACTCAATTTTCTAGGTATGATTAAAGGAGAAAAGGAAATATAAGACAAAGAACTAGATAACCAAATAAACAAAACTAAGGCTTGGGTCTAGTCAATCGACTACACCTCCTTCAACTAGACTTAAAGGGGAGGCTAGTGATATGGGTTATTATCACTGAGCCCGGTAAGTAAGGAGGAAGTTAGGGATAAGAGGGGGAGAAGGTGAATATAGTTAGTAAAATACATTAGCAATAGGGCAAAAGTTGAATGAGCACAAGGGCCCTCGTATACGCTCGGGCGGCCAAGTCCGACTGAGCATAAAGACAGTAAGCCTTAGTAAGCTTCTAGTACTTGATTGGCTGAATGAAGGACGAACGAGCACAAGGGTGCTCGCATATACTCGGGCAGCCAAGTCCAACCGATCATAAAAGCATTAAGCCTTAGTAAGCTTCTAGTATTTGATCGGTCAACTGAAGGTCGAACGAGCACAAGGGTGCTCGTATACGCTCAGGCGGCCAAGTCTCATGGCCGCCTGAGTGTAAAGGCACTAAGTGTTGGTGCGGGAAGCATCCGACGATCGAACCCAAGTTTTGATAATGAAAAAAAGATTCAAAGTTAAGATTATTTGTGTTCTAACGTGCTTGAATGAGGTTTCAGGAAAGTCCTAACTGCGATTAGGCAGGTGGAAAATCCTAAGGGGCAGTAACCTTAGGTCCTAAGGGGTGGTAATCCTAGGTGGAGAAAAACCCTAGGGGGTGGTAACCCTAGGTGAAGGAAAATCCTAAGGGGTGGTAACCTTAGGTCCTAGGGGGTGGGAATCCTAGGTGGAGGAAAACCATAAGGGGTG
The DNA here is from genome assembly GCF_018446385.1 of Zingiber officinale. Taxonomy (NCBI): domain Eukaryota; kingdom Viridiplantae; phylum Streptophyta; class Magnoliopsida; order Zingiberales; family Zingiberaceae; genus Zingiber; species Zingiber officinale. The sequence goes on from NC_055988.1 coordinate 88,529,053, forward strand.
GCAACCTTAGGTCCTAGGGGGTTGAACCCTAGGTGGAGAAAAACCCTAGGGGGAGGTAACCCTAGGTCCTAGGGGGTGGTAACCCTAGGCACAAAGTTCAGTCGGTCTGGAGGACCGAACTGGTAAACAGGTATGCTCTCCTGAATGGAGTAGGTGAGGACGCGTTCCCCGGAAGAGGGGACAGTAGGCGTCGGTTCGACTTAGGGTTTCCTGTCGGAAATCCGAAGTCAGAACCGGATAGTCCAGAGACTATCCAGAGACTATCAAATACTCTTTTTATTGTATTTATATGTGTGTTAACTTTGTCTTGTAGGATATGTGTGTGTTTTGTGGACTAACACGTTTTACAAGGACAAAAGAGCACAATTAGTCTCGGATGAACAGTACTTGAGGCGCCCTCATGGAGCATGAGGCGCCTCGGGTGAAAAGGAGCAGAGTTTGCACGCTGTAGAGATGGTGGCACCTCAAAGGAGCTTGAGGCGCCTCAGACAAGCTTGAAGGCACCTTAAAGGGCGATGGAGGTGCCTTCAACCAGATAAGCTGCGACCATTTCAGTTCTGATCCGCGTGGCTGACTCGACAACCTGGAGGCACCTCGGACAGGCTTGGAGGCACCTTCAGCAGACTATTTAAGTAGTATTCGAGCTACAGACCAATTCAAGAATTCCAAAAACCATCTTCCTTCGTGTGCTGCTCAAGAAACAACTCGTCTAAGCTACGACAAGTCCCCGACGACCCGAAGCTACGATTTCCATTTAGTGTTTTAGGTATAATTTATTTCTAGTGCTTTTAATTGTAATCTATCATTGTATTGAATTTGCGATATTACAGTTGTTGCCCATCAAAAGTGATAAACGATCGTGGGCCTTGGAGTAGGAGTCGCCCAAGGCTCTAAACCAAGTAAATACTTGGGTCTTTCTGTGTGATTGTTTTATTTCCGCTACTTAATACTTGTCGAGTTTTTTGAATACAAAACGCGTGAAAGCCACGAGCGCTATTCACCCCCCCCCCCTCTAGCGCGATCTCGATTCAACAATTGGTATCAGAGTGGGGTTGCTCTGAATTGGTACAACTACCGTTCGAGCATTTTTTTTTTCGTCACTTTCTCGTTCATTTAGGATAAAAATAAAACCTTACGCCTTTCAGTTTTTCCCTCCAAAACTATTTTCAAAAAACTCACTTTCATCTCTTCACCACTTATTAGTATTGATAAAATATCGCATTTAGCAAAATTCGAAATAATATTTTTTAAAATATTTTTAAAAATATTTTTTAATAATATTTTATTATATTTTTTTAAATTCATGAATTCCTATTTCTATCTTTTTCCTGCACTACTAAACCAAGACAAAGTCTTGAAACAAGTTTTATTGTTTTTATTTTGAAAGATTCCTTCTAAATGGCCTACGAAGATGGGTACAGCTCCACATGCCTACCATTTCTGTCCCGCAAGAATTTCAGATACTAGAAAGACCAGATGGAGCACCAACTAAAGACCGAAATGAAAATATGGACCATAGTCCATATTGGATTTATTCTCCCCACCGAAGAAGGTATACCCATCGCTTGTGACAAGTGGGATGCACAAACAATAAGAAAATTCAAGGCAAATGCAAAAGCAACATGGACTCTCCTATGCGGACTAACAAATTCAGAGCTTGATAGAGTTGGAAAGTTCAACAATGCTAAGGAACTTTGGGAGACATTGATCAAGCTTCATGAGATCCCTTCAGAGCCAGAAGATCAAATAGAACCTGAGTCCGAATCTGAGTTTGAACCCCCAGAGTTAACCTCCGAACTAGATTCAAAAGAATCAGAGCATACCAATTTCATAGCACTGATGGTCAAAGACGAGATATCTGAATCTGAGTCAGAATTTGAGATGGCAACAGTCAAGGGGGAGAATCATATCATGGATCTAAAAGGTAAAATTGTAAATTCTGTTGGATCGAGACGCACTAGAGGGGGGGTGAATAGCGCTCGTGGCTATTTTGATCGTATTGGAATCGTAAAACTATCAAAGTAAATATACGCAGCGGAAATAACAAATGCAGTCACAGAGGGACACAAGAAGTTTTACTTCGTTCGGAGCCTAAGGCGACTCCTACTCGAAGGCCCGCAATCCTTGATCGCTTTCCGTGGGAAACAACTATAAGCTCGTAAAATGTACAATAAGATATTACAATTGAAAGAACTAAAACAAATTATACCGACAACAATAAAGTAGCAGAATCTGAAGCTCCGGTTTGTCGGGGACTTGTAACAGCACTTCTGGGTGTTTCTAGAGCAGCTTGTAGCGTAAGGATTGCTTGGAATTCGTTATACTGGTGCTGCTGCTCGAGACCCCTTATAAAGGGTGTTCAAGGCGCCTTGAAGCCCTTCAAGGCGCCTTAAACAGGCCGAGTCACCCGCGGAGATCAGCACAGACTTGGTCGAACTTCATCCAGTTCAAGGCGCCTTCAGCCTACCCAAGGCGCCTTCAACCTTCGACCCAAGGTGCCTTGAACTTCATCTAAGGCTCCTCCAACCTTCTGCGCTGGCTTTTCCTGGTTCGCACCCGAGGCGCCTCCAAGCTCCATGGAGGCGCCTCGGACACTGTTCATCCGAGTTGTAACTTGCTCCTTTGTTCCTGCAAAATGTGTTAGTCCCAAACACATACCCTGCAAAACAAAGTTAGCACAGAAACATAATGAATGATAATAATGAAAGTTTTGACAGCATTCGAACTGTCCGGGTCTGACTTCAGGTTTCCCACCGGAAACCCTAGGTCGACCCGACGCCTACTGTTCCCTCTACGGGGAACACGTCCTCACCTACTCCACTCAGGAGATTTACCTGTTGCCAGTGCGATCCTCCAGATCGACTGGACTTTTGCTCAGCACTCGACACTTCCGGACTTTCTGCTGAACATCCGCTTCCCGGCTAGTCCAGTCTTTCACCTGGTTCGCGACACCAGGACTTTCCACCTAGGGTTACCACCCCCTAGGACTTTTGCCTGAAGCCATCGACCTGCCAAGACTTTCCGCATAGGGTTACCACCCCCTATGACCTAGGGTTACCACCCCCTAGGGTTTTTCCCTTTGCCTAACCGCAGCTAGGACTTTTCTCCACCTAGGGTTACCACCCCCTAGGACCTAGGGTTACCACCCCCTAGGACCTAGGGTTACCACCCCCTAGGGTTTTCACCTGCCTAACCGCAGTTAGGACTTTCCTGAAACCTTATTCAACATGTTAGATAACAGAGAATCTTAACTTTAAATCCCTTTGCCATTATCAAAACTTAGGTTCAATCGTCGGATGCTTCCTGCACCAACAATCTCCCCCTTTTTGATTATGGCAACAAAAATTCAAAGTTAAGAAAATAATGCCATTAAAAGATAAGCATGAAAAGACAAGCATAATGATAGTTAAGTGCAGAGCTAAATTAAGTGCAGAGCTCCCCCTTAATAAAAGCTCACTTTTTAAAATTTGAATTTCTTTCAATTTTCTTTAATTCTTTGAATTTTCTTCTACTCTCCCCCTTTGCCATATATCAAAAATCAATTGAAAGCAAGTTTTAAGATTTTAAGAAAACAATCTTTTTGAGAGAAGGAAGAGGAAGGCTTGTGAACCTTAGTTAAACGGAATATTTTTCACCTAAGTTTAAAAGGCTAATATATGGATTATTTCGAGTGGTGTCTTTAGCCACTTTTGAGACTTAGTTGTTTTTAGAAAGACATACCTAACTAAAGTTAGAAAAACTTAGCTAGATATATATATATATATATATATATATATATATATATATATATATATATATATATATATATATTTTAAATTTTGGAGCCAAGTTGTTTGTAGAGAAATTTAAAGTCTCAATTTACTTAGCAAAAAGTCTTTTGAAAGCCATGAGTTAAATTTTACAAGTAAAAAAATATGCTTTTTAATACTTTTAACTTAGAAAAGTATTTTAGCATTTAGAGTTAAAATTTGTAAGGTGGCTAAGTTTGAGAAAGTTTGAAGGTTGCTATATGAGTCACTTTAGCTAAGCCTTTTGCAAACAATGAATGTAGGTTCAGTTTAAAAGGTACTTAGCATTAAAACTTAATTTTGAAAAGATAGGAGTAAGAATCTTTTTTTTTTTTTTTTTTTGGATAAAGAGGGAGTAACTAAATGTTTAATTTAGGTTATCTATTTTAGTTGGTCTTTAAGTCCAAGCATGAGGTTAAATAGATTTTAAGTTATCTGGATTGTTTTGTTCAGGTATCAGAGCCCTAAAGTATGATCATGCTCAAACTTCAACTCTCCATTTCCTTCAGGACTAATTCCATAGTCTAGTAAGTTTAGGGGAGCAAGATTTTCAAGTTAGTTTTCCAAATATTTTTCAAAGGATTTTGAAATAAGTTTTTCAAGTATTTTTCAAAGGATTTTGAAATAAGTTTTTCAAATATTTTTCAAAGGATTTTGAAATTTGTTTTTCAAATATTTTTCAAAGGATTTTGAAATAAGTATTTCAAATATTTTTCAAAGGATTTAAAATGATTTTGAAATTAAGTTTTGAAAAAGTTTTTAAAATGATTTTTGAAAAGATTTTAAAATGATTTTGAAATTAAGTTTTGAAAAAGTTTTTAAAGTGATTTTTGAAAAGATTTTAAAATGATTTTGAAATTAAGTTTTGAAAAAGTTTTTAAAATGATTTTTGAAAAGATTTTAAAATGATTTTGAAATTAAGTTTTGAAAAAGTTTTTAAAGTGATTTTTGAAAAGATTTTTCAAATAAATTAATTGATTATAGAATTATAGTTATGAGTTTAATTTGAATTTTAAATTTCTTAGTCATCTCACCCGATCTAAGTTTTCAATCAGGTAATCCTATAATTGTTGTGAGATGAATTATTGTTGAATTTAAGGGTCTGATTTAACTTTGTGTTAGATTCAGGTTTAGCTTTGGTTTCAACAAGTAAGCATTCTTTGGATAAACTTCTGAGCTATGGTGAGTCACACGGAGCTCATTAAAGTAACCATGCCTTCGAGGTTTTCCAAATAGTCCTACCCATTGAACTTAATACTAATCCTTGGTCTAACTAGTTAGGATCCATTTAAGGGTAGCTTCGGTCAATTCCACTTGGCCAAATGCACCAGGTCGAAGCCATATCTTCCTAGACATGCGATGCCCAAGCTTCCCTAACGTACTATCATCCAAAAACTTCACCAGTACTGTGGTTCAAGTTAAACTTATCCCGTTTTAATCTAACCTTAATTACCCTGCCGGGTAATCTATTCTCGTTTTACCCATTTCGGGTAAATTAGGTTTAGTTACCTTATCGGGTAGTTCAGTTGGAGGTGCCAGCTAGTTTGGATCCTCCATCTATTTTTCAAATTTTTTAATTTAATTTCGAATTTAATTTTGAATTTTGAATTTGTAATTTAATTTCGAATTTAATTTTGAATTTCAAATTTTGATTTTTGAATTTGTAATTTAATTTCGAATTTTAAATTTAATTTTGAATTTCAAATTTTTAAGATTGTTTTTCTTTTTGCTCCCCTGGATCATAGCCTCGATATGGTCTATCGAGGTTGTCACGCCCCCAGAGGAGACCGTACCGAAAAATTTCGGCAGCATCTCCCCTGTACGGGTGACAATCTGAGGCATACATACATACAATATACATCAGCCACATACGGCTGGAATATATCAACACAACCACGCAGTTATATAACCAGCCCACTCGGCTGGAACAGAAATAAGCACAACCACGCAGTTATATAAATATATGAATCAGCCCCCACATCAGCGGAAATCACAAACAACGATCACAAAACACAAATCAACTAACTGCGAGCCGGCTCGGCTTGACACAATAATATCAAACCTAATACGAGAGAATACAAGTACATAAACAAGTACAAAACCCAAAATACAAATAACGTAAGAAATACCGAAATCGTAAGGTCGTCCTCGAATGTGACGTGGAACTGGCGGACAGGATCTCCAGGCGACTCCATAAATCCTTTACCTACTACCTGGTGAAATTACCAATATACGGGGTGGTGAGTATAAAGACTCAGCGGGTAATAGACAGATAGTGCATGAGTATGGTAAAGAACTAGAGATGCAAAGGTATACAGTCTCGTATGGAAATAGCAGATACTACAGTGATATCATAATAAGTGTCCATACCTGAAACCATATCCTAGGCTAGTGGTAGAAGGTAAAGTGTAGCAAAGTCCTGCTACAGTACTGCTCATAACTACATGGTATCATGTGAGGTATATACATGTCAACAGTAAGTAGGCCAGTGTCTAAACACATATCACAGGTATAAATCTCAACCTATGTAAGCATAACAGCATAAATAAACAACAGCAGTATAATCTAGCAACAGCAGCATAGATAAGCAACAACAGCATAAGTAAACAACCAGCAGATATAATAACAACAGCGTATGTACGGATGGTCACCCCGCCCACCTCTCTGCACCATGACCCTTGTATGGTCGAGAGGCCGGATCGATGACAAACTGTACCACCCAAAGGCTGCCACTACTCTCGAGTGACCGGATGGACAGGTGCATAGTAGCTGAATAGCTACGTCTGCGACGGGGTCCCTGCTGCCGCAACTCCAGCCGCCACTACCCATGAGTGGCCGAGTGTGGCACGACAGGACAAGCGGCACGCTCCAGCTACCACTACCCATGAGCGGCCGAGCGTGCGGCTCTAGCCAACGACCCTCTCAACCACAAGGGAGACATGGTCGATGGCATGCAACAGTCATCATATATATATAAGCGAAAGCAGGTATGCTACATGAAGCCGGATGCTCAATACTAAGCATAAATAAACAGTAATCAAAGCAGGTAAACATGGTATCAGGTGTCCATATATCCAATACCTACTATCTAATGTCTGGTATCTGGTATCCAATATCTAATACTATAGTATCTGCTAAATATCATGAATAGCAACGAGAGACTGTATAGATACAGAAACGAGTAGCTCAAAGATTGAGTGGAAGTATCAAGCGCAGGAAAAATAAGAGTGGAGTCAAGATAAACATAGTAGTCAACTAAACATATAGCTCATGCACTAAGATCAATGTGATAAAGAGATAAAGCAAGAAGTACCCGCCTTTATATGTCGATCGTGCCAAACAATCCCATGTTGAGACGCTCATCTCGAATGAAAGTCCTGCATCAACATATGTACGGTTTCAGCTAATTTAAAGTATACCAATTAGCTGATTCCAAAATCCAATCCTAACTTTATTAGGTAACCATATTTTATTCCACTTAATTATTCAAAACCAATCAAACAATAATTCCATTCTTAACCTGACTCCTTCTAAATCCAAACATAATCCACAATCTTCACACCAAATAAATCCCCTCATGAATTAACCCAATTCAACTGGCTAACTTCTCTTGTTAACATACTTCAACTACCCACAAAAACATAACTAACACTTCAACAAATAACTTCCACTAAACAACAAATCCATAATTCCAATATTTTATCCCTTAACCAAAACAACCAATAACGATCATGCATCTATCAATATAAATCATTCACCAAATAACTATTATAAATCAACTCCAACACATACTCAAATTCAAGGTGGCAGTTGGTGAAGCACAGTGAACAATCCCCGTTCTACAACCCACCTACACTCTTACTACCCGTGTGTACCACTGATTGAATCAAGAAGGAAAAACAGGCATCAACAAGAACTTCTGTTAACAACAAGAATTCCAGTAACAAATACTCTCCTTACCTCTTCCACTTCAATCACTGGTCTTGATTATAGAACCGATGAAGGAACCAATCCCCAATTGAAGCTGTGGTGGCCGAAACCTAAACATAAACATTGCTTCCCAGTAAACCTCCCAAATCCAACCAAGAAGAATACCACATGCTCGAATCCATGCCCAAATCTAGACACTTACCTCCAAGATCAAGCCCAGAGCAGCAGATCTCCTTAATCCCAGATCCGGTGATGAGGAGAGGAGAAACGACCCCTAGGGCTCGGCTCGAAGAGGAAGAACACCCTCGAGAGGGAGACGACGGCGTTGCTCCAAGAAACGGCACTCGTGTGGCATTCGGAAGCTCTCAATAACCTACGTCAAGGAGAGGTGATCGACCTTTTGCTGCGTAGGGCACGGACACAATCGGTTGAAGGAAGAAGGGGCCGGCAGTGGAGATCGACGACGGCGCTGCTCCGAGAAGCAGAACTCAGAAACCGGCACTCGAAGGCTCTCAAGAATCAGCATCAATGAAAGGCGATCGTCCCCTGGGCGGTGGTCGGTAGCATCGCGAAGAGAAAAGGAAAGGAGAAGGAAGAACCGGCGCTGGACAGTGGCGTGTGGCGCGACATCGGGCTGAGAGAGGGAGGGAGACGGCTAGGGCACAGAGAAGAGGGGGAATCGGCCTCGGCAATCAAGTGCCGCGATGAGGAGAAGGGCTGCGGTGGTGTGTGCGGCGCGATGAGAGGAGAGGGAGGAAGGGTTCGGGTGAAAGAAACGAGAAGAAGGGAAATAATAGGTTTAATAATTACAACTTAGGATTAGATTAATTAAACCATAAGTTAATTCCTCAATCAACTCCCACAAAAGGGATAGTCCAAACAGGCTTTTCTCGCCCCTATTATTTTATCCCCGCAAACTATTACATACGAGATCCAATTAAATCCCAGAAAATTTCTAAAAATTCCTGAAAAATCTAATAAGATTATTTGTCCAATAACCTTATTATTTAAATATTATTTGGGTGATGTATTTTACATTCTCCCCCACTAATAAAAATTTGGTCCCCAAATTTACTGCTCAACTCAGGGATCCACATCTAAGTGTACCAATCCAGCAACGTACTCATATACAGCTTCATCCAAATATCATTACAAATCTCCAACTGTCAAAGATGACTCTGTGGGTTATGAGCTCATCCTGCGTCCACTACTCTCACACTACTGTCTAGCCAACTTTAAATAAATTAATCATCTCCAAAATCCACAACACCTAGTATTAGCAAATCCTCTACCGTCCATATAATGTGCTCTGACTGTCCATCTGCCAGAGGGTGAAAACCTCCACTTCAACAAAACTCCACACTCACAATGCTACCAACTCTGCGAGATACGTGAGGTGAAGCATGGATCTCAACCCAATATAACACCCCGAGATATACCATGAGGTCCGATAATCTCTCTAACATAAAACCCTGCTACTCGATCTAAAGAATCCATCCTACAAATCGACAGCTAGGGAGCAAATTCGCCAACCCAACAATGATTACCCCAAAGCATCATATCCTCACCCTGTCCTGAGTAATCACACAACAAAATCCATCGTAACATGCTCCCAACTCCACTCCAGTATCCAACTCAACAGAGATAATCTTACTAATCTCTGATGTTCAGCCTCCACGTGCTGACACACAAGACATCAAGCTACAAAATCCGCGATGTCTTCCTTCGTGTCAATCCACCAATAGAAACGCTCTAAGTCCCTATACATCGGGTGTCACCCGGATGTTTCACAAATCCATATCGAGGTGCTTTCCTACAAAAACTCCTCCCGGATAAGAAGTGACTCAGGATCACACCTAACCTCCTACAGATATAGAGTCTCGTAAGTGTTAAGCAACTAGCTCCACACTTTTACATGTCAATGGGGGTCATCTATCCAAATGTACCCTCAAGATCATCCTACCAGGTGCATACAGTCCATGGTCAAAGTCTCCATAGAATAGAATACATCGATCCTCTACAAACTAGTCAAGCCAGCAATGGTATGCAGCTGACTCTGTCAATTCTTCGTCTGTACAAATCATGAACTCAAATGTAACTTTTAGGTTATCTAACCAGCACACATAACCCGAGGATCAAAATCTCTGTAAAATAGAGTGAGTCGGTCTCTTACTATTGAACTACTGACCGAACTAAGAACATAAGAACAACGGTAAATCGAACCTCTATAGGCTAAAGCAACTAGGATAAGTCGATCTTCTACTAACCAAACCAACAAAGTAAATCAACCCTACTAAGCAAATCAACAAGGGTACATCGGTCCTCTACTAACCGAAGAAACAAGAGTAAACTGGTCCTCTACAAACCGAACCAAATAGGATAAATCAATCCTCTACTACCCAAGCCAATAAGAGTAAATCGGTTCTCTACGAACCAAGGCAATACAAGTAAATTGGTTCTTCACGAACCGAAGCAATATGATATTTAGCAGATACTAACCACTACTAAACTAGTGATAACAGCAATTACTAACACTAGTGGTATGGTAAAAGAAGTCCTATGAGACTGTATTCCTTGATCTCTAGTAGGGTCAACCGTGATCAGTGATTGACCCAACACATTTGATATATGCTACAACAACTGGACAGGTACTAACAAAAGCATACTAATACATAACATAGCTAACATAACAACTATGCATGCACTAACAGAAATGTAAGATAACAATATGCAAACATACCTCCTATAGCTTGGAGAATCCTGTCGCTGCCTGGTCCCAAAACCTGAAAAGTCACATCGAGAAACCCAAATCACGAAAAACCAAACAAAGATAGGCCTCATAAACTTGGCTCTGATACCAATAAATTGTCACGCCCCCAAAGGAGACCGTACCGAAAAATTTCGGCAGCATCTCCCCTGTACGGGTGACAATCTGAGGCATACATACATACAATATACATCAGCCACATACGGCTGGAATATATCAACACAACCACGCAGTTATATAACCAGCCCACTCGGCTGGAACAGAAATAAGCACAACCACGCAGTTATATAAATATATGAATCAGCCCCCACACGGCTGTACTAAAAATCAACGCAGCGGAAATCACAAACAACGATCACAAAACACAAATCAACTAACTGCGAGCCGGCTCGGCTTGACACAATAATATCAAACCTAATACGAGAGAATACAAGTACATAAACAAGTACAAAACCCAAAATACAAATAACGTAAGAAATACCGAAATCGTAAGGTCGTCCTCGAATGTGACGTGGAACTGGCGGACAGGATCTCCAGGCGACTCCATAAATCCTTTACCTACTACCTAGTGAAATTACCAATATACGGGGTGGTGAGTATAAAGACTCAGCAGATAGTGCATGAGTAACGTAAAGAACTAGAGATGCAAAGGTATACAGTCTCGTATGGAAATAGCAGATACTACAGTGATATCATAATAAGTGTCCATACCTGAAACCATATCCTAGGCTAGTGGTAGAAGGTAAAGTGTAGCAAAGTCCTGCTACAGTACTGCTCATAACTACATGGTATCATGTGAGGTATATACATGTCAACAGTAAGTAGGCCAGTGTCTAAACACATATCACAGGTATAAATCTCAACCTATGTAAGCATAACATAAATAAACAACAATCATAATATGCAAAACAGTATATAGCATAAACAAAGATAAGTAAACAACCAATATAATAACAACAACATATGTACGGATGGTCACCCCGCCCACCTCTCGCACCACGACCCCCGTATGGTCGAGAGGCCGGATCGATGATACTGACCACCCAAAGGCCGCCACTACTCTCGAGTGACCGGATGGACAGTGCATAGTAGCTGAATAGCTACCTGCTGCCCGCGACTCCAACCGCCACTACCCATGAGTGGCCGAGTGTGACACGACAGGACAAGCGCGTCCAGCTACCACTACCCATGAGCGGCCGAGCGTAGGCCAACGACCGTCTCAACCACAAGGGAGCCAAAGTCGTCACTATGCATGCAATGACATGATGCGAAAATGCAGCAATCATTATATATATAGAAACAGGTATGCTACATGAAGCCAGCATGCTCAATACTAAGCATAAATAAACAGTAATCAAAGCAGGTAAACATGGTATCAGGTGTCCATATATCCAATACCTACTATCTAATGTCTGGTATCTGGTATCCAATATCTAATACTATAGTATCTGCTAAATATCATGAATAGCAACGAGAGACTGTATAGATACAGAAACGAGTAGCTCAAAGATTGAGTGGAAGTATCAAGCGCAGGAAAAATAAGAGTGGAGTCAAGATAAACATAGTAGCCAACTAAACATATAGCTCATGCACTAAGATCAATGTGATAAAGAGATAAAGCAAGAAGTACCCGCCTTTATATGTCGATCGTGCCAAACAATCCCATGTTGAGACGTTCATCTCGAATGAAAGTCCTGCATCAACATATGTACGGTTTCAGCTAATTTAAAGTATACCAATTAGCTGATTCCAAAATCCAATCCTAACTTTATTAGGTAACCATATTTTATTCCACTTAATTATTCAAAACCAATCAAACGATAATTCCATTCTTAACCTGACTCCTTCTAAATCCAAACATAATCCACAATCTTCACACCAAATAAATCCCCTCATGAATTAACCCAATTCAACTGGCTAACTTCTCTTGTTAACATACTTTAACTACCCACAAAAACATAACTAACACTTCAACAAATAACTTCCACTAAACAACAAATCCATAATTCCAATATTTTATCCCTTAACCAAAACAACCAATAACGATCATGCATCTATCAATATAAATCATTCACCAAATAACTATTATAAATCAACTCCAACACATACTCAAATTCAAGGTGGCAGTTGGTGAAGCACAGTGAACAATCCCCGTTCTACATCCCACCTACACTCTTACTACCCCTGTGTACCACTGATCGAATCAAGAAGGAAAAACAGGCATCAATAAGAACTTCTGTTAACAACAAGAATTCCAGTAACAAATACTCTCCTTACCTCTTCCACTTCAATCACTGGTGTTGATTATAGAACCGATGAAGGAACCAATCCCCAATTGAAGCTGTGGTGGCCGAAACCTAAACATAAACATTGCTTCCCAGTAAACCACCCAAATCCAAACAAGAAGAATACCACATGCTCGAATCCATGCCCAAATCTAGACACTTACCTCCAAGATCAAGCCTAGAGCAACAGATCTCCTTGATCCCAGATCCGGTGATAAGGAGAGGAGAAACGACCCCTAGGGCTCGGCTCGAAGAGGAAGAACACCCTCGAGAGGGAGACGACGGCGTTGCTCCAAGAAACGGCACTCGTGTGGCATTCGGAAGCTCTCAATAACCTACGTCAAGGAGAGGTGATCGACCTTCTGCTAAGTAGGGCACGGACACAATCGGTTGAAGGAAGAAGGGGCCGGCAGTGGAGATTGACGACGGCGCTGCTCCGAGAGGCAGAACTCGGGAACCGGCACTCGAAGGCTCTCAAGAATCAACATCAATGAAAGGCGATCGTCCCCTGGGCGATGGTCGGCAGCATCGCGAAGAGAAAAGGAAAGGAGAAGGAAGAACCGGCGCTGGACGATGGCGTGTGGCGCGACATCAGGCTGAGAGAGGGAGGGAGACGGCTAGGGCACAGAGAAGAGGGGGAATCGGCCTCGGCAATCAGGTGCCGCGATGAGGAGAAGGACGGCGGTGGTGTGTGCGGCGCGATGAGAGGAGAGGGAGGAAGGGTTCGGGTGAAAGAAACGAGAAGAAGGGAAATAATAGGTTTAATAATTACAACTTAGGATTAGATTAATTAAACCATAAGTTAATTCCTCAATCAACTCCCACAAAAGGGATAGTCCAAACAGGCTTTTCTCGCCCCTATTATTTTATCCCCGCAAACTATTACATACGAGATCCAATTAAATCCCAGAAAATTTCTAAAAATTCCTGAAAAATCTAATAAGATTATTTGTCCAATAACCTTATTATTTAAATATTATTTGGGTGATGTATTTTACATTCTCCCCCACTAATAAAAATTTGGTCCCCAAATTTACTGCTCAACTCAGGGATCCACATCTAAGTGTACCAATCCAGCAACGTACTCATATACAGCTTCATCCAAATATCATTACAAATCTCCAACTGTCAAAGATGACTCTGTGGGTTATGAGCTCATCCTGCGTCCACTACTCTCACACTACTGTCTAGCCAACTTTAAATAAATTAATCATCTCCAAAATCCACAACACCTAGTATTAGCAATTCCTCTACCGTCTATATAATGTGCTCTGACTGTTCATCTGCCAGAGGGTGAAAACCTCCACTTCAACAAAACTCCACACTCACAATGCTACCAACTCTGCGAGATACGTGAGGTGAAGCATGGATCTCAACCCAATATAACACCCCGAGATATACCATGAGGTCCGATAATCTCTCTAACATAAAACCCTGCTACTCGATCTAAAGAATCCATCCTACAAATCGACAGCTAGGGAGCAAATTCGCCAACCCAACAATGATTACCCCAAAGCATCATATCCTCACCCTGTCCTGAGTAATCACACAACAAAATCCATCGTAACATGCTCCCAACTCCACTCCAGTATCCAACTCAACAGAGATAATCTTACTAATCTCTGATGTTCAGCCTCCACGTGCTGACACACAAGACATCAAGCTACAAAATCCGCGATGTCTTCCTTCGTGTCAATCCACCAATAGAAACGCTCTAAGTCCCTATACATCGGGTGTCACCCGGATGTTTCACAAATCCATATCGAGGTGCTTTCTTACAAAAACTCCTCCCGGATAAGAAGTGACTCAGGATCACACCTAACCTCCTACAGATATAGAGTTTCGTAAGTGTTAAGCAACTAGCTCCACACTTTTACACGTCAATGGGGGTCATCTATCCAAATGTACCCTCAAGATCATCCTACCAGGTGCATACGGTCCATGGTCAAAGTCTCCATAGAATAGAATACATCGATCCTCTACAAACTAGTCAAGCCAGCAATGGTATGCAGCTGACTCTGTCAATTCTTCGTCTGTACAAATCATGAACTCAAATGTAACTTTTAGGTTATCTAACCAGCACACATAACCCGAGGATCAAAATCTCTGTAAAATAGAGTGAGTCGGTCTCTTACTATTGAACTACTGACCGAACTAAGAACATAAGAACAACGGTAAATCAAACCTCTATAGGCTAAAGCAACTAGGATAAGTCGATCTTCTACTAACCAAACCAACAAAGTAAATCAACCCTACTAAGCAAATCAACAAGGGTACATCGGTCTTCTACTAACCGAAGAAACAAGAGTAAACTGGTCCTCTACAAACCGAACCAAATAGGATAAATCAATCCTCTACTACCCAAGCCAATAAGAGTAAATCGGTTCTCTACGAACCAAGGCAATACAAGTAAATTGGTTCTTCACGAACCGAAGCAATATGATATTTAGCAGATACTAACCACTACTAAACTAGTGATAACAGCAATTACTAACACTAGTGGTATGGTAAAAGAAGTCCTATGAGACTGTATTCCTTGATCTCTAGTAGGGTCAACCGTGATCAGTGATTGACCCAACACATTTGATATATGCTACAACAACTGGACAGGTACTAACAAAAGCATACTAATACATAACATAGCTAACATAACAACTATGCATGCACTAACAGAAATGTAAGATAACAATATGCAAACATACCTCCTATAGCTTGGAGAATCCTGTCGCTGCCTGGTCCCAAAACCCAAAAAGTCACATCGAGAAACCCAAATCACGAAAAACCAAACAAAGATAGGCCTCATAAACTTGGCTCTGATACCAATAAATTGTCACGCCCCCAGAGGAGACCGTACCGAAAAATTTCGGCAGCATCTCCCCTGTACGGGTGACAATCTGAGGCATACATACATACAATATACATCAGCCACATACGGTTGGAATATATCAACACAACCACGCAGTTATATAACCAGCCCACTCGGCTGGAACAGAAATAAGCACAACCACGCAGTTATATAAATATATGAATCAGCCCCCACACGGCTGTACTAAAAATCAACGCAGCGGAAATCACAAACAACGACCACAAAACACAAATCAACTAACTGCGAGCCGGCTCGGCTTGACACAATAATATCAAACCCAATACGAGAGAATACAAGTACATAAACAAGTACAAAACCCAAAATACAAATAACGTAAGAAATACCGAAATCGTAAGGTCGTCCTCGAATGTGACGTGGAACTGGCGGACAGGATCTCCAGGCGACTCCATAAATCCTTTACCTACTACCTGGTGAAATTACCAATATACGGGGTGGTGAGTATAAAGACTCAGCGGGTAATAGACAGATAGTGCATGAGTAACGTAAAGAACTAGAGATGCAAAGGTATACAGTCTCGTATGGAAATAGCAGATACTACAGTGATATCATAATAAGTGTCCATACCTGAAACCATATCCTAGGCTAGTGGTAGAAGGTAAAGTGTAGCAAAGTCCTGCTACAGTACTGCTCATAACTACATGGTATCATGTGAGGTATATACATGTCAACAGTAAGTAGGCCAGTGTCTAAACACATATCACAGGTATAAATCTCAACCTATGTAAGCATAACAGCATAAATAAACAACAGCAGTATAATCTAGCAACAGTAGCATAGATAAGCAACAACAGCATAAGTAAACAACCAGCAGATATAATAACAACAGCGTATGTACGGATGGTCACCCCGCCCACCTCTCTGCACCACGACCCCTGTATGGTCGAGAGGCCGGATCGATGACAGACTGTACCACCCAAAGGCCGCCACTACTCTCGAGTGACCGGATGGACAGGTGCATAGTAGCTGAATAGCTACGTCTGCGACGGGGTCCCTGCTGCCGCAACTCCAGCCGCCACTACCCATGAGTGGCCGAGTGTGACACGACAGGACAAGCGGCACGCTCCAGCTACCACTACCCATGAGCGGCCGAGCGTGCGGCTCAGGCCAACGACCGTCTCAACCACAAGGGAGCCAAAGTCGTCAGCTATGCATGCAATGACATGATGCGAAAATGCAGCAGTCATTATATATATATAAACAGAAACAGGTATGCTACATGAAGCCAGCATGCTCAATACTAAGCATAAATAAACAGTAATCAAAGCAGGTAAACATGGTATCAGGTGTCCATATATCCAATACCTACTATCTAATGTCTGGTATCTGGTATCCAATATCTAATACTATAGTATCTGCTAAATATCATGAATAGCAACGAGAGACTGTATAGATACAGAAACGAGTAGCTCAAAGATTGAGTGGAAGTATCAAGCGCAGGAAAAATAAGAGTGGAGTCAAGATAAACATAGTAGCCAACTAAACATATAGCTCATGCACTAAGATCAATGTGATAAAGAGATAAAGCAAGAAGTACCCGCCTTTATATGTCGATCGTGCCAAACAATCCCATGTTGAGACGCTCATCTCGAATGAAAGTCCTGCATCAACATATGTACGGTTTCAGCTAATTTAAAGTATACCAATTAGCTGATTCCAAAATCCAATCCTAACTTTATTAGGTAACCATATTTTATTCCACTTAATTATTCAAAACCAATCAAACAATAATTCCATTCTTAACCTGACTCCTTCTAAATCCAAACATAATCCACAATCTTCACACCAAATAAATCCCCTCATGAATTAACCCAATTCAACTGGCTAACTTCTCTTGTTAACATACTTCAACTACCCACAAAAACATAACTAACACTTCAACAAATAACTTCCACTAAACAACAAATCCATAATTCCAATATTTTATCCCTTAACCAAAACAACCAATAACGATCATGCATCTATCAATATAAATCATTCACCAAATAACTATTATAAATCAACTCCAACACATACTCAAATTCAAGGTGGCAGTTGGTGAAGCACAGTGAACAATCCCCGTTCTACATCCCACCTACACTCTTACTACCCCTGTGTACCACTGATCGAATCAAGAAGGAAAAACAGGCATCAATAAGAACTTCTGTTAACAACAAGAATTCCAGTAACAAATACTCTCCTTACCTCTTCCACTTCAATCACTGGTGTTGATTATAGAACCGATGAAGGAACCAATCCCCAATTGAAGCTGTGGTGGCCGAAACCTAAACATAAACATTGCTTCCCAGTAAACCACCCAAATCCAACCAAGAAGAATACCACATGCTCGAATCCATGCCCAAATCTAGACACTTACCTCCAAGATCAAGCCTAGAGCAACAGATCTCCTTGATCCCAGATCCGGTGATGAGGAGAGGAGAAACGACCCCTAGGGCTCGGCTCGAAGAGGAAGAACACCCTCGAGAGGGAGACGACGGCGTTGCTCCAAGAAACGGCACTCGTGTGGCATTCGGAAGCTCTCAATAACCTACGTCAAGGAGAGGTGATCGACCTTCTGCTAAGTAGGGCACGGACACAATCGGTTGAAGGAAGAAGGGGCCGGCAGTGGAGATTGACGACGGCGCTGCTCCGAGAGGCAGAACTCGGGAACCGGCACTCGAAGGCTCTCAAGAATCAACATCAATGAAAGGCGATCGTCCCCTGGGCGATGGTCGGCAGCATCGCGAAGAGAAAAGGAAAGGAGAAGGAAGAACCGGCGCTGGACGATGGCGTGTGGCGCGACATCAGGCTGAGAGAGGGAGGGAGACGGCTAGGGCACAGAGAAGAGGGGGAATCGGCCTCGGCAATCAGGTGCCGCGATGAGGAGAAGGACGGCGGTGGTGTGTGCGGCGCGATGAGAGGAGAGGGAGGAAGGGTTCGGGTGAAAGAAACGAGAAGAAGGGAAATAATAGGTTTAATAATTACAACTTAGGATTAGATTAATTAAACCATAAGTTAATTCCTCAATCAACTCCCACAAAAGGGATAGTCCAAACAGGCTTTTCTCGCCCCTATTATTTTATCCCCGCAAACTATTACATACGAGATCCAATTAAATCCCAGAAAATTTCTAAAAATTCCTGAAAAATCTAATAAGATTATTTGTCCAATAACCTTATTATTTAAATATTATTTGGGTGATGTATTTTACAGAGGTAGTGTATTTGATCCTTCGGAACCCAGTATTGGCCAAGTCCAACTTGATTGATTAATTTGGACTTGGGGACCCATGCTTGGACTACCTTTATTTTATTTCTATTAACTAATGATAAATACGATTTGTATTTCGTTTTGGTCTTAAATCCAAGTCCGGCTTTGTTATAAACGGCTCGCTGTTTTCCAAGAATCAGATCCAGATTCTTGGAACCCAAGGTGAACCGTTCCAACGTGTTCTTGAGTTCTTTAATTTGAGCTTTCAGATTGGAATTTTCTTCCTCAAGTTGTTGGACTTGAGTTGAACTTCCAATTTGAACTGACTCAGTTAAAGAACTCGAGTCAGTCGCTTCCTTAAGTGTTGTTACCTCCTTTTGGAGCGACTTAACCCGGACGTTGGATTTAGCCAACTTCTTAAGCAAGTATGGAATTAAATTTTGCGAGTCATCTAAGTTAATACTAGACATTAAAGCACTTACAGTGGTTTTGGGTCCTTCTGAAACGGATACGGATCCGTAACTTCGCTCGAACTCTGTGTCTGATTCGCTCTCGATTTCTGAATCGGACTCGAACTCGGACTCTGTTTCAACAACATGTGCTAGTACTGGTAGAGCGAGGAGGCTTGCTTGTTCTTCTTCATCGGATTCAGATTCGTCTGATGACTCGGACCATGTTGCCTTTAACACTTTCTTCGTCTTTTTCTTTCTAGCTTCCTCTGTCTTGCTTGTACCTGCAACCAATGTAATACCTTCCTCGACCGAAGTAGTATCATACTGTTCATCTAATTCAAATAAATCGTCTATTAAATTATGCTTACTTACTTGGGTACCTTTGTGTAACTGAATCATATTCTCCCACAGCTCCCTGGCGCTTGAGAATGGGCCGGCGCGATTCAGCTCCTTATTCGTTAAGCCGCACTGAAGTGTATACGTTGCTTTTGCGTTTGCTTCTACCTTTTTGATAAAGTTCGCGTCCCAGTTCTCGAACGATAGTGGCATGCCGGCGCCGTCAGTTGGTATTTCGAGCCCGGTCTTGGTGATCATCCAAACATCGAACTCGGTTTGTAGGTACGACTCCATTCGGCCTTTCCAGTAGCCGAAGTCTTCGCCGGAGAAGAGCGGTGGTCGAGTGGTGCTATAGCCTTCTTGGAGAGCCATTGAATCTTGCACGAAAAAATGAGCAAAAAACTTGTCCCAGGACTTAATCCTGGATTAGTAGTGTGGTAGAAGGATAGAAAAAGAAATTTACGAGTTTCAAGAAAAAATAATAATAAAATATTATTAAAAAAATATTATTTCAAATTTTGTCAAATTCAATATTTTATCAATACTAATAAATCGTGAAAGGATGAAAATGTATTTTTCGAAAATAATTTTGGAGGGAAAAAAACGAAAGGCGTAAGATTTTATTTTTACCCTATAAACACGACAAAGCCACGAAAAAAAAAATGCTTGAATGGTGGTTGCACCAGTTCAAAGTGACCCCGCTCTGATACCAATTGTTGGATCGAGACGCGCTAGAGGGGGGGGTGAATAGCGCTCGTGGCTATTTTGATCGTATCGGAATCGTAAAACTATCAAAGTAAATATACGCAGCGGAAATAACGAATGCAATCACAGAGGGACACAAGAAGTTTTACTTCGTTCGGAGCCTAAGGCGACTCCTACTCGAAGGACCGCGATCCTTGATCGCTTTCCGTGGGCAACAACTATAAGCTCGTAAAATGTACAATAAGATATTACAATTGAAAGAACTAAAACAAATTATACCGACAACAATAAAGTAGCAGAATCTGAAGCTCCGGGTTGTCGGGGACTTGTAACAGCACTTCTGGGTGTTTCTAGAGCAGCTTGTAGCGTAAGGATTACTTGTTGTTCTGGTGCTGCTGCTCGAGACCCCTTATAAAGGGTGTTCAAGGCGCCTTGAAGCCCTTCAAGGTGCCTTAAACAGGCCGAGTCACCCGCGGAGATCAGCACAGACTTGGTCGAACTTCATCCAGTTCAAGGTGCCTTCAGCCTACCCAAGGTGCCTTCAACCTTCGACCCAAGGCGCCTTGAACTTCATCTAAGGCGCCTCCAACCTTCTGCGTTGGCTTTTCCTGGTTCTCACCCGAGGCGCCTCCAAGCTCCATGGAGGCGCCTCGGACACTTTTCATCCGAGTTGTAACTTGCTCCTTTGTTCCTGCAAAATGTGTTAGTCCCAAACACATACCCTGCAAAACAAAGTTAGCACAGAAACATAATGAATGATAATAATGAAAGTTTTGACAGCATTCGAACTGTCCGGGTCTGACTTTAGGTTTCCCCCCGGAAACCCTAGGTCGACCCGACGCCTACTGTTCCCTCTACGGGGAACACGTCCTCACCTACTCCACTCAGGAGATTTACCTGTTGCCAGTGTGATCCTCCAGATCGACTGGACTTTTGCTCAGCACTCGACGCTTCCGGACTTTCTGCTGGACATCCGCTTCCCGGCTAGTCCAGTCTTTCACCTAGTTTACGTAACCAGGACTTTCCACCTAGGGTTACCACCCCCTAGGACTTTTGCCTGAAGCCATCGACCTGCCAAGACTTTCCGCATAGGGTTACCACCCCCTATGACCTAGGGTTACCACCCCCTAGGATTTTTCCCTTTGCCTAACCGCAGCTAGGACTTTTCTCCACCTAGGGTTACCACCCCCTAGGACCTAGGGTTACCACCCCCTAGGGTTTTCACCTGCCTAACCGCAGTTAGGACTTTCCTGAAACCTTATTCAACATGTTAGATAACAGAGAATCTTAACTTTGAATCCCTTTGCCATTATCAAAACTTAGGTTCAATCGTCGGATGCTTCCTGCACCAACAAATTCAAACTTTAAATTTCACATAATTTGTTTCAAGTGTAGGGAGAGAGGGCACTATAGAAACCAGTGCCTTACTAGTAAGATTCGGCCGACACAACCAAAGAAGAAGGAGAACTCGATCCGGAAAGGAAAGAAGTACTTTGAATGCTCTAAGTGCAAACGAATGGATCACTTCAAAAGACAATGTCCAAAAAGAAGACCCAAGGATCCAGGGGAAGAAATCAAGGTAAGGGAATTTACATTACATGAAAATCCAATTTTTGCAACGCATGTTTTTCCCCTAACTAAATCTGCTTGCTCTAATATAGATTTTTCTAGAAAATTAGATATGCATGCTAACTTAAAATTATTTAATAAACATAAGAAATTAATGTTTAGAAAATTAGAGAAACAAAGTAATATCTTAAAAGATAAAATAGATAAGTTAGAAAAGATTATTGATAATTTAACTAATCAACAAAATCTAGACTTGGGTTACAAGTCTAAAGTCAAACTTAAACACTACAAACCAAGCTATAATCAAGTACCTTTTATTTACTAAACTTAATTTAAATCTAACTTAAATCTAAACTTAATTTAAATCTAACTTAAATCTAAACTCAATTTAAATCTAGCTTAAATCTAAACTGGATCTAACCTAAACTAAAATCGAATCTAGCTTTAATCTAACCTTAAATTGAATTAAATTAGATCTAAACTAAATCAAATTAAAAGTCAACCTAAAAGTTAACTTAAAATTGTTAACTTAACTAATGAATTGCTTGACTTGGTTAATATTGGCTCCCCAAGGATTAAGTCCATTATCTTGATAGACCATATCAAGGCTATGATCCAGGGGGAGTCAATAGAAAAACTAGTTTTAAAATTGTTTGATGCTTGTTTTTTCTTGCTTTTTATTATATATGCTTAGACTAGGTTAGATTAAGGACCTAGACATAATTTATACTTGTTAGTTAAACCTAGGGGTTTTAAAAAGAAAATTAAATATATAATTCCTTTGAAAGGCTCTATCTAGAAAGTGGTGGATGATCCCATACCCAAGAAGGCCTAGTGCCTCGCCATTGCCTGGGAGCCAATATTTGAAATGTGTATTTAATTGACTAATTGGAAAACCTAAGTCTAACTCAAATATAAATTAATCCTTAGAAATAAACTAAATTTAAAGATAACCATCTCACAAAATTGCTTAAGATTTCCTGATTGATAACTTAGAATCAGGTGAGATGGATTTAGATTGAATTTAGTCAAATTTAATTTAACCTAACTCAATTTAAACCTTAATTCAATTTAATCAATTTAATAAATTTAACTTAATTAATTTCAATCTTAGTTTCGAAATTATAATTAATTTTTAAAATCATAATTAATTTCAAATTATAATTAATTTTTAAAATTATAATTATTTTTAAAATTATAATTAATTTCAAAATCTTACTTTTAAAAATCATAATTAATGTGATTTTAGAAATTATATTTAATGTGATAATTATTTTTTTAAAAAATCATAATTAATGTGATAATTATTTTAAAAATCATAATTAATTTGATAATTATTTATTAAGGCTCAAATCATAATTAGTTTCTAAAGGCTAATTATGTGAGATCTCGGAAAATTTAAATAAATAGGGTTATTTCAGAAATAACCTTATAAAATTTTTCCGGAATTTTTAGAAATTTTCTAAGAATTTTTCGGAGCTCGTATGACGGGTTTTGAGGGGATTAATTTCGGGTACGGATTAAGTCTGTTTGGGATATCCATTTAAAAGAAGAAATGTTTTAATTATAAATTCCTTTTCTTTTATTCCTTCTCCCCCAAATGCCAGTCCACCCGACCCGAATCCTTCCTTTCTTCCCCTCTGCCCCGACGCAAACTCCCTTCTCTGTTCTCTCTCGCGGACAAGCGACGCCGAAGGGAATGAAGCTTGGATCTCCGGCGATCTCCCTCTGCCGGCATCAACACCCTAAGCTCAGATCTGGCCGGTGTTTCTCCTCTCCGGGTCTTCTTCGGCTGAGGAGTTGCTATTCGGTGGATTTTGCACCGATTGTTAACGATCGGTGGCTAGGGCATGGTGAGGGGTCGGATCTTGCATCGTCTTCCATCGGTAGACCTTCCCTCTCCTCTCCTCGTGTTGGACACAATGCGATTACTCTCTTCGCTAGCCGGATTGGACCGGGCAGCGCCACCTAGCAGCGATCTGGGAGGTAAGGCATCGTCAGATATTTGGTAGATTCTAGGGTTCTTTTATGTGTTGATCCTTCTTGCTGGAATTGTGATCGTCTTCCAGTTTACACGAGGAGGAAAGCATCGGATTGCTGTGGATTCTTCCTATTGTCGATCATTGCTTTCTTCTTTCTTGAAGCTGTGGAGGTCTCAGAGTAAGGTAGGATCTAGGTATATTGCTTGATTCATTGTTTGATCCGAATTGTGGAGTGGAATCCAACACATTGCTGTTCTGTGGACTTTTTGGTTCGGCAGCAACCCATCCATCAGTGTTCCCTTGATCCAGAATCAACAGCAGCTGGATTGAGATATGGTGTAGTGAGGTTGATACATAATTAGTGTTGTGTTGATGAATTAGGTATGTATTGAATTCGGAATGAATTGGATTGGTACATGATTAGTTAGGGTAATTGATCTTAGTTGTAGATCATGTTTCGAATTTGAATATTAGTTTGATGATCTTGTTCTAGATGGATTAGGTTAAGTGTGATTGATTAGTTATTTATGTGTAGGTTTGATTGGAGGTTGTAATTGGTTAGTTGATTGTGATTAGATATAATTGTTTGAATTAATCTAATGGAGTAATTAGGGTTAGAGTAATTAACCCTAATTAACTGTTAGATTTAAATTAGGTAGGTTGAGATGATTTGATTAGGGTTTTGCCCTAATTTGATTTTAGGGATTTTATTTGGCTATTCTTGGGATTTAGCTAAATAAAATATATATATGTTGTTTGACGCGGGACTCTGATTCGAGACGGGCGTCTCGGCTTCAGATTTGGATTGACTGTACCTTCTATTGGAGGCGGGTACCCTCTTACTTATCTTTTGATAATGTCTTATGATATGTGTAGCTTATATATATTTACTAGTGGTAGATAGTAGATTATTCTCCCTCTTGGTCTTAGCTAGTTGATACCTATCACATGCTTCATCTGCTAGTTGCTTTACTTTAGGATTGGATACTGTTACCGCTTGCCATGTGTATATGTTCATAGAGATGTGTATCTATAGTGCTCTACTCTACTGATTAGTTGCTGTACATGTGTGATACATGCTCTTGGATTCATGATACTTATATCCTTGTTATATGTGAGGTCTTTGGATTTATGCTGTTTTATATCATGGTTATATATATGCGTTTACCTTTTGGGCACACACATATATGGAGGAGGCTATGTTCAAGTATGACATACGCACCATATCGCATGATTGCATGCCGGGCGATTAACGACTCCATTATTGTTGAGCTCGTCGGCTACATGGACCCGCACACAACGTGTTCACTGCGTGGGTAGTGGCACGACTCGAGGTGTGTAGGGTAGATGCCTAGTGCTCAGGACGCCTCGTGGGTAGCGTGACAGAGGCGAAGACACCGGGGTCCCTCCCGTCATCAAGGCTGGAGACGAGGCGTTACGCTCCCTCACTATGTTTGAGGCAGGAGGATAGGTGTACTCGACAACATCCCTCCCACTCGGTCACCATCGTGGGTGAGATGGCTGAGTTGTCACAGCCCTACCCCCTCGGTCTCACCATCGTGTGTGAGACTACTGACTGGAGAGTAGGGGTGACCAGGACCGTCATTTGCATCATATACACAGATTGCATTATTTATGATTGATGCATTTGGTGATTGCATATGGTTGATACGCATCTGAGTTATATGCTTTTGCTCGACTATTTTTATACATGTATGTTCACGATCGGTTACCTGAAAGCCTCATGGTGAGTCTGATTTATTTCGATTATCATTTTCTTATTATTCTTGCTATAGATACCTTATGCCTATTCTGGTTACTACAGCTTTATTTCGCCATGATCATCTCATTATTCGTTAGAGACTATCTAGTAGGTTGTATGGTTAGAAGCGTACTCTTGATCCCACGTGGTTTAGGAGGCTGTACCTTAGGCTATTATTGGTGGTTATATGTTCTGCATATATCTATTGGATTACCTGCTGAGTTCTTTGAACTCATCCCGTTGTTACTACTTTTCAGGTTGAGACCGTCGGGAGATATTCCAGTCGCTAGCCCCATTATCGCGAGGATTTTCTTTGTCGGATTATATTTTGCTTTTGCATCTTATATACTTGTATTGTGGGTTTGTATTGTGGACATTGAACATTCGGGTTTACTACTATTGTTTTCCGCTGCAGATATTTTCATTACTTCGTGGATTTGGTTTTTCTTCGATGTAGTGGAGTAGGATGTTTACATATATTTTCGAGATTTTATATCGTCTTTTCTTATTAAACTGCGTGGATTGATTATATGTTGACTTATGTGGAATGTTGATATAAACTGCGTGGCTTGTTCTTATTTGTATTGTATTATTCCGGCCGTGTGTGGCCGAGGTATGAAGATATATGTATAGCCGTACAGGGGAGATGCTGCCGAAATTTCTTCGGACAGGGACTACCTGGGGCGTGACAATTTATTTGGTATCAGAGCTAGGCTCACGATACTTGCTCTTCGTTTTGGATTTTCGAGGTTTATCTGATACCAATTTATTTTGGTATCAGAGCTAGGCTCACGATACTTGCTCTTCGTTTTGGATTTTCGAGGTTTATCTGATACCAATTTATTTGGTATCAGAGCATGAGTTACGATGCTCTGTATTTTCTTTTTATCTGATACCAATTTATTTGGTATCAGAGCAAAGTTTTGTGATACCTACTTATCGAGTTTCGGATTTACGATGCTTACTTTCGTGAGCATTTCGCGGTATTTTCGGATTTGTCCGGATTTTCGTCGATTTTCTCGTTTCGGAATTCCGAGGTATTTTGACGAGGTTCTATTTGGGGCTAAGCAGCGACAGGACATCTCCAGACGGCAAATAGGTAAAACAGATAGTTTTATAGTTTTTATACCTGTAGTGATATCTGGGTAATAGTTTGTTTACAGATATGACACATACACTTGTTCCAGTACCGAGACGTGGACGTCCACGTAAGAGGTCGATAGATTCTCTGGAGATAGAGTCTCCGGAGAGATCTGCTCGGGGCGAGCTTGTCCGTTAGGGACAGACTCATCAGGATATTATAGGCACGTCGGATTATAAGATCCCGACGGTTCCGACTTCAGAGGTGCATACCTCGACTGTACCACTAATGGTATCACCTTTAGTATACTCGGCACCTTCTCTAGCCGTGCTTACTGCGTACTCGGTACTACCACAGACATCTGTGCTGGTTACTACATACTCGGTACCTGCACCAGCAGTACCGGTTACATCTTATCCGGTACCGCCCATCGTACCTTTAGTCGTCCCTACTTATGCCTACTCTGTAGTTCCACTAGTGGTTCCTACCCTGTTTATGTGGCAGCACCAGTGGTACCTCTTCCAACCTATCCATCAGTACCACCCATAAGATCAACTCCAGTGATTCTGCCCAGTACCGCAGCGATATCTACGGATATGGTTGTGGCACGAGCATGGATCCCAGCCTTGGCGGAGTTGGTGAAAAGCCAATTCACGCTATTTCGCGGGGAGACTGATCCGAGCATGGCTCAATCTTGGATAGAGACTATGGAGCGGACATTCTTTTATATGGCCTGCTCCGAGTGGGAGAAGACTGAGCTGGCTGCTTACCACTTACGAGACGGGGCAGAGATCTGGTGGGACACACAACGCTCGATTATAGGCGAGCAGCATGTTATATATACGAGATTTAGAGAGGCATTCGAGAGTCAGTATTTTCCTCGAGTGTATCAGATGACACGTCGACAGGATTTCCTGAGTCTTCGATAGAATAACCGCTCTATGATAGAGTATAATGCCGAATTCAATCGGCTGGCCAGATTCTGTCCTGAGTTAGTGGCCGATGACAGATCTCGTATGCTTCAGTTTGTCCAGGGACTGGACGGGCACCTTCAGCTGAAGATGTCTGGTTTTAGTACGTCATCATACACCGAGACACTGGATAGAGCTCTCATGATTGAGTCTACTCATCAGAGAGTAAATGCTGATAAGAAGAGGAAGAAGACTGATCGGACTGCGGGACAGATCCAGCAGCCACAGACTATTGGGCAGCAGTAGAGCAGTCGCCTTTAGACGGGTCAGAGTACTTCTGGGTCATCTGGCTGACCCCAGAAGTCAGGACGCTCTGCATCAGGACGTTCCCGGTCTTCTCAGCAGAACCAGAACCAGTCCACCGATGACTCTTACTGCACCAGATGCGGATCCCGAGATCACATCACCTCTACATACATCCTGGGACAGTCAGTTTGCTATTATTGCAAACTGCCTGGGCACTTGAGCCGAAACTGTTCGCTGTAGGCCCAACATGTAACTTCCGGAGTTTCTGTTTCGGGAGGACCATTTGGTCAGTCTGGGACTCAGCGAGGAGGGCCGAAAGCCCAATCTTCGCATCGTCAGCAGAGGACAACTCCCCCTGTAGCAGCTGCATATGACATGTACGAGCAAGAGCATTTCGATGTCCTTGTGGAGAACCCCACGGTATTCCGCCTTAGGATTCTCCTGTACTATTCGTCAAGAAGAAGGATGATACTCTGAGGTTGTGAATCGATTACAGGCAGCTGAATGCAGTGACTATCAGAAATAAGTACCCTTTGCCACGGATCGAGGATTTATTTGATCAGCTCAGAGATACATCAGTGTATTCTAAGATTGATCTGCGATCTGGATATCATCAGCTGAGAGTCAAAGATTTCCGCACCAGATACGGACATTACGAGTTTTTGGTAATGTCATTTGGGCTTATCAATGCTCCCGCAGTATTTATGGATTTGATGAACCGTATCTTTCTGGAGTATCTAGATCAGTTCGTTATTGTATTTGTCGATGACATATTGATCTATTCGCATTCCGAGGAGGAACATGCGCAGCACCTTCGCATAGTCTTGGAGACTCTTCGACGACATCATCTGTATGCGAAGTTCAGCAAGTGTGCATTTTGGCTTCCCTCCGTTGGTTTTCTAGGACATGTGGTTTCTAGCCGTGGTATTTCTGTAGATCCTCAGAAGATCGAGGCTATCACTAGCTGGGAGCAGCCGAAGTCAGTCTAGGAGATCCGTAGTTTCTTGGGCTTGGCTGGATATTACCGACGATTCGTTGAGGGTTTCTCCAGCATTGCTATGCCGTTGACACGTCTGACTAGGAAAGGCGTGAAGTTCACGTGGTCAAAGGCTTGTGAGACCAGCTTCCAGGAGATGAAGCGGAGATTAGTATCAGCACCGGTCTTGGTTTTACCTTCTGGTGATGACGGATTCATACTTTATACAGACGCATCTCTTCAGGGCTTGGGCGCTGTTCTGATGCAGCACGGTAGGGTAGTCTCCTATGCTTCTCGTCAGTTGAAGGAGCATGAGAAGAACTACCCAGTACATGATTTAGAGCTAGCCGCTATTATCTTTGCTTTGAAGATTTGGCGACATCATCTTTATGGTATTACTTTTGAGATTCTTACTGATCATAAGAGTCTCAAATATATTTTCACCCAGAAGGAACTCAATCTCCGACAGAGGAGATGGATGGAGTTCCTGAAGGATTATGATTGTACTATTAGCTACCATCCGGGTAAAGCTAATGTGGTTGCTGATGCACTGAGCAGGAAGTCCAGAGGTACTTTAGCTTGTCACAGAGTTCTGGTCACGGACTTGATTCAGGGATTCTCCGAGTTGGGCCTTGAGGAGCAGGGACGGACAGAGCAGGGTATTCTTGTTACCATGATTGCTCAATCGTCGATCGGGATGAGGATTCGAGAGGCCCAGGCCGGAGATCAGCATTTGGCATCCAGATAGCTTCCGGACAGCAGACCGAGTTTTACGAGATGATGAGGGTATTGTTTATTTCCGAGGCAGATTATGTGTACCTCAGTCTCACCCGGTCAAGGAGGAGTTACTTCAGGAGGCTCATCGTTCTAGATTCGCTATCCACCCAGGTGGGACTCGTATGTATCGTGATTTGAGACGTTCCTATTGGTGGAACGGCATAAAGAAAGACATCGCAGATTTTGTAGCTAGATGTCTTGTCTGTCAGCAGTGAAGGCTGAGCACCAGAGACCTGCTGGTTTACTTCAGAGGATCCCTATTCCAGAGTGGAAGTGGGAGCATATTACTATGGATTTTGTGGTAGGATTGCCTAGGACTCGACGAGGTCATGATGCGATTTGGGTAATCGTTGACCGATTAACCAAATCCGCACATTTTATAGCGATCCGGAAGACTGATTCCCTGGATCGATTAGCAGAGTTATACTGTCAAGAGATTATCAGATTGCATGGAGTTCTAGAGACCCACGGTTCACGTCCCGATTCTGGCAGAGTCTGCAGCAGGCCTTGGGCACACAGCTTCGTTTCAGTACGGCGTTCCATCCGCAGACAGATGGGCAGTCAGAGCGGACTATTCAGACATTGGAGGACTTGCTGAGGTCTTGTGTCATGGACTAATTTAGGGGGAGTGAAATTTTTTTTCAAGATTAGTTTTCTTTTCCCTTTAAAATAAAAAATTGTTTTAGCTTTAAAATAAAAATTATTTTTTTACTTGACTTCAAATTAAAAAAAAAATTATTTTTGACTTATCTTCAAAAATACAAGTTATTATTATTTTTTTTGGCTTTAAAATTAATTATCTGTGACCTGGCTTTAAAATTAAAGCTTTTCTAAAAAGGTAAATGTTTTCATAATTAAGTACTTAAACTAAACTTCTATCAAGAAAAGCATTTTCAAATTTAGCTAAGTTACTTTTCAAGTCAAAATTTTCCCTTAGCTAAATTAATTTCTAAATTTAATTATTGAGATTATGAATTCACTCAGCTAAAAGTTTAACAAGAAAATTTCTTCTAAAAAGCTAAGTGTTTTTCAAAGGCTTTCAAATTTAACTAAGTACCTTTCAAAAGCTTTTCAAATTTAACTAAGTATCTTGTCAAAAAGGCTTTCAAATTTAGCTAAGTATCTTTCAAAAAGTTTTTTCAAATCTAACTAAATTTTATATTTTTCTAATCTCAAAATTAGCTAAGTTATCTTTAAAGTCAATTTTCTCTTAGACTAAAGCATCTTGCAAACCTAGCTTTTAAAGCAATTTCTAAAAGAAAAAGTTTTTTTTTTTCAAATTTATGAAAAAGCTAGCTAAAAGTTTCACCTAGCTAAAAGTTTTACAAGAAAATTTCTTCTAAAAAGCTAAATGTTTATCAAAGTATTTGTTAAATCTCTCTATTTAAAGTTTTTTACTTTTCATCTATCTTTTTAAAGATGAATAAAAAATAAAATTATTGAAAAAGTTAAGTTTTCAAAATAATTTCTCAAAACAATCTAAGGTATATTTTCTTCACTCTCTTGTTTATTTTTGATATATGACAAAGGGGGAGAGTAGGAAGAAATTAAAAGAAAATTCAAAAATTTAAGAAAATTCAAGGAAATTAAGGGGGAGCTTTGTGTAAGCTTCTTTTAAGGGGGAGCATTTGTACAAAATTTATTCTTGTGATAAATTTATGCTTATCAATTTTATGTTTATGCTAGTAATGCATTATACAATTTCTTTATTGTATCTTTTTCCTTAACTTTGAATCTCAATTGCCATAAATCAAAAAGGGGGAGATTGTTGGTGCGGGAAGCATTCGACGATCGAACCCAAATTTTGATAATGGTAAAGAGATTCAAAGTTAAGATTATTTGTGTTCTAACGTGCTTGAATGAGGTTTCAGGAAAGTCCTAACTACGATTAGGCAGGTGGCAAATCCTAAGGGGCAGTAACCTTAGGTCCTAGGGGGTGGTAAACCTAGGTGGAGAAAAACCCTAGGGGGCGGTAACCCTAGGTCCTAAGGGGTGGTAACCCTAGGTGAAGGAAACTCCTAAAGGGTGGTAACCTTAGGTCCTAGGAGGTGGTAACCGTAGGTGGAGGAAAACCCTAAGGGGCGGCAACCTTAGGTCCTAGGGGGTGGTAACCCTAGGTGGAGAAAAACCCTAGGGGGTGATAACCCTAAGTCTTAGGGGGTGGTAACCCTAGGCAGAAAGTCCAGTCGGTCTGGAGGACCGAACTGGCAAACAGGTATGCTCTCCTGAGTGGAGTAGGTGAGGACACATTCCTCAGAAGGGGGAACAGTAGGCATTGGTTCGACCTAGGGTTTCCGGTCGGAAATCCAAAGTTAGAACCGGACAATCCAGAGACTGTCAAATACTCTTTTTATTGTATTTATATGTGTGCTAACTTTGTCTTGCAGGGTATGTGTGTGTTTTATGGACTAACACATTTTACAAGGACAAGAGAGCACAATTAGCCATGGATGAACAATACCCGAGGTGCCCTCATGGAGCTTGAGGCACCTCGGGTGCAAAGGAGTAGAGTTTGCACGCTGCAGAGCTGGAGGCGCCTCAAAGGAGCTTGAGGCGCCTCGGACAAGCTTGGAGGCGCCTTAAAGGGTGATGGAGGCACCTTCTGTTGGTTGCTACACCTAGATACCATTCTATTCCCTTGTATAAAAATTTTGTACAAGCATAGAACTTTCCTAGCTACCCTTGTGCTCCACTGAAGTCCAAAACTGGATTGCAAACGATGCTTTACATTATTAATCCAAGTTGCCCTTCAGAAGTTAAATTTGGATTGGGAACGATGCTTAACATTCTTACTCCAAATTTAACCGATGTATTCTTCACAAGTTAAACCATATTACAAAAGCTAATTAAATATCTATTCCAAAGATCGGCTTCCAGGACAAACATGGTGAGTCACTAGGCCTTCTTAGGTATGGGAACATCCACCACTGCCTAGGCAAAGTCTTTCAAAAAAAATAGATATTTAATTTCTTATAGTAAAATATGTTTAACTATAGAGACCTCAATAGAAGCACAAGATCGAAACACAAAATCGAAACATAAAACGATAACATAAAATCGATCGCCTAAATCGCTAGCCTCTTGCGTTTGGTATTTCATGATCTATACAAAAGGATGAACTAGTTATGATGCGGAAAATAAATAACTAGTAATACCTTTTATAGCTTATAGACTTCTTGATCTTCTGTCGTATTCTTCTTCTTATCTCGGACGTCGTGTGAGCGACGATCTATCAAGATGAGAATCCACCCAAGCCTCCTTATTCTCCTTGCAAGTTTCGACCACCAACTATCCTTCAAGGGAAGCTTTCTTTCTCTTCTTCTTCTCCACAAGCAACTGACCACCAAGATGAAACAAGACCTCCATGTGCCACCAGCCTCAACAAAAGGAGAAGAGAGAAAGAACTAAGAAGAGGGTCGACCACCAAAGAATTAGAAGAGAGGATTAATAGATGTGTAACCAAGGGGCAACCCCTCCCTCTCTTTTATAATCCTTGGTCATGGCAAATAAGGAAAGTTTTGAACATAATTAAAACTTCCTTAGTTTCCTTGCCAATGGCTAATAAGGAAAATTTAATTAAAACTTCCTCTTAATCCATCTTGTGGTCGGCCCCTACATGTCCTCCAAATAAGGAAAGTTTTAAATATAAAATTAAAACTTCCTAATTTGTTTCCGGTAAGTAAAATTTAAAATAAAATTTCTCTTTTAATTCCCTTTATAGTTGGTTATAAAAGGAAACTTTTAGAAATTAAAATCTCTCTTTTAAAATATATGGATGATTTCATAAAAGGAAAGTTTTATCCGAAAATTAAAATCTTTCTCTTATACACTACAAATAAGGAAAGATTTCAAAAATCTCTTTATTTGTAGAAACTTATAAAAGGAAAGATATTAAAATTTATAAACTCTGTTTTAAAATCATGGCTTCCTCAATAGGAAAGATTTTAAAAATTAAAAACTCCTTTCAATGGGATGTGGCCGGCCACCTATGCTTGGGCTCCAAGCTAGGGTCGGCCACAACTTGAACCCATCTAGCCTTGGTTTGGCTGGCCCTAGCCTGGGCTCCAAGCTTGGCTTGGCCGGCCACCTTAAGGTGGGTAAGAAGTTGGGTTTTGGTGGATATAAGACTTTAAAAATTAGAGGCTACGACAAGGACCGAGAGGAGAAATTGATTTTGGTCTCCCGATGAACTTGAGCTTCCCGTGTTCGCTCCGAACACCAACTCAAGTTCATCGATAATAACTCATACCACTAAAAAGTTATTATTGAACTACCGTACCAATCTCACATTACAATATGGGCTCCTTCCTATTATGAGTGCACTAATCTCCCTGTGATTAAGATATCAAATGTCCATTAATTAAATGAGTTACTGACAACTCACTTAATTAATATCTAGGTCCAAGAGTAGTACCACTTGTAACGCCCGCCCCTTCCGGGGGCGCTAAGGCTACCCTAAGGAACGGGGTTACTTACACCTACCTAACATACATGTGCATATGATCTCATGGCAGCGGAAGATATTTATTAAAATTTTCTTTCTATTTTATCATATGCATCTTTTTTTTAAACGTGGCATGTGAACCATAAATCATACTAATATTCATGCATAACTTAATCTATATTTGCTACTTGAACATGAATCATGATCTTATAAATCTACTGACATGAAATAAGACATCATAAATGCATAACATACTAGTTCAAGTTATCATCATAAACATAAGGTCCAAACTTAGCTAACATGCACAATTCAACCAAATAAAGTTTTAAAACTAAATTAGATCTATCCACCATGTCACTTCCATACACACTCCCTGCCTTTCCTGCTGCTCCCCTTAGTTCATCCATTCCTTGCCATTCTCTGCAGTACAAGGAAACATAAAAACTATAAGCCCTAAGGCTTAGTAAGTTCCTTTCCTACTCATAAAACCATAAATCATACGTACACATAAAACATATCATAGCATGTGAAAACATAACATAACCATATCACATAGCATGTGAGACCATAACATAAAACATATCATAGCATGTGAGAACATATCATGAAACATATCATAGCATGTGAGGACATAACATGAAACATATCATAACATGTGAGTACATAACATGAACTAATAACATGATCATCCAAGCATCATAAACATGATTTCAAAAGTATCTTTAATAAGTGTGAAGGGAATCATATAACATGTACATGTAGATGCAAGATATTCCTTTGAAAACATGCATAATGAAATGAACATATGCAACATGTTTTTTTTTAACATATCATATACATACTTGAACATAATATCAACATAAGGGCCCGGCTTGTACCACATACATACATAAATACGTGCAATCCCTAGGACAGGGTAGCTAGCCCCGAACCTACTAGGGATCTAGGTCCGTTCATAGTCCGTCCACCTAGGGGCATACTAAGGAGCTCATCCCTTTTTACGAGGCCCGTTTCATAGACCATCGACCTCGGGGCGCTTATGGAGCCCACCCTTGGTACAAGCCATACAAAATGTAAAATAGCATGTCATACATATCATGTATCATGTTTCTTATCATGTCATCATACATATCATGTTCTTGTCTTATCATACATGTCATATCATGAAGAGAGCTCTTGATCCCAACTTAAGGGAAGCATCTCTTTGTCGTATCATGAAGAGTGCTCTTGATCCCAACTTAAGGGAAGCATCTCTTAGGCTTTTCTACTTACATAATCCTTTCATAACATATCTCATAAACCATAACATGTTCTTATCATAACATAGAGCATAGCATGTTACATGAAACATAACATTTATCATGTCATGAAGCATAGCATATCATCTCATGAAACTTGGCATATATCATATCATGAAACATAGCATATCATATCATGAAACATAGCATATCATATCATGAAACTTAGCATATATCATATCAAGAAGCATAGCATATATCATATCATGAAACATAGCATATCATATCATGAAACTTAGCATATATCATATCAAGAAGCATAGCATATATCATATCATGAAGCATAACATATCTTATCATATTATGAAGCATAAAACTTAAACTAACCATATATCAAGAATCATACAACATGAGGAAACATAAGCATGCATAGTTAGGTTCAAAAACTTTTCCCTAATCCCTTCTTTCCAATCTTGGTCGAACCCTAAGGTTAGGGTTTTTTTTTTAAACCTTAACTACCATTAAAAAAAACATGAAACTTAAACTAACCATAAATAATCATACATCATAGGGAAGCATAAACAAACATGGTTAGATTTCAAGACCTTGCTCTAAGCCTCCTATACTTACTTGGCAGAACCCTAGGGTGAAATTCTAAGGTTCATTTGTTCAACATTGTTGTCACGCCCCAGGTAGTCCCTGCCAGAAGAAATTTCGACAGCATCTCCCCTGTACGGGTGACAATATGAATCCAGAATACATATATCTATACCTCAGCCACACACGGCCGGAACAATACACACAAATAGTAAACAATCCACGCAGTTATATTGAACATTTCCACACAGATATAATATGAACAATCCACGCAGTTATATAAAGAAAGAACGATATAGAATCCTCGGAGATATATGTAAACATCCTACTCCACTACAACGAAGAAAGACAAAATCCACGAAGTAATGAAAATATATCCGCAGCGGAAAACCAAAAGTAGTAAGCCCAAATGTTCGTTATAAAGTCCACAATACAAAACCCACATCACAAGTATATAAGATGCAAAAACAAAACAGATCCTGACAACAGGAAATCCTTGCGATAAAGGGCTAGCGACTGGAATCTCTCCTGACAGCCTCAACCTGAAAAATAGTAACGACGGGGTGAGTTCAAAGAACTCAGCAGGTAATCCAATAGATATGTACAGCAACAATGTGCATATGATGCAATATGACATGGTCACCCCTATCAGCCAGTCAGCCATCTCACACACAATGGTGAGACCGAGTGGGTAGGGCTGTGACACCGTGCACTCTGCTGTCACTACCCCTGATGAGTGACCGAGTGGACGGGATGCTGTCGAAGTACACCTATCCTCCTACCTCAGACATAGTGAGGGAGCGCAATGCTCTCATCTCCCGGTACACAATGACGGGGAGGGACCCCTGCCTGCTACCACGCTGCAGTCACACTACCCATGAGCGGACCAGCGGAGCACTACAGAGAAACCTACCATACACACCCTAAGTGCTGTGCCACTACCCATGTAGTGGTCACGTGTGTAGAGGTCCATGTAGCCGGTCGACGAGCTCAACAACAATGGAGTCGTCAATCGCCCAGCATGCAATCATGCGATATGGTGCGTGCGGCTACAGTATGTCATACCTGAACATATCCTCCTCTATATGCGTAGGTGCCAATAAAACAAACGCATATGTATAACAATGATATAAGCAATGCAAATCCAACAACATATAACAAGTATCTCCAGCAACTAATCAAGTGTAGATAAGCATCATAAATATCCATCTCTATGAACATATATGCACATGGCAAAAGATAAGAGCATCCAGTTCTAAAGTAAAGCAACTAACAGAAGAAGCATGTGATAGGTATTAACTAAGCTACGACTAGGGAAGAGATAAATCTACCATCTACCACTAGTAATTATATATAAACTATACATATCACAAGACAGTATCAAAAGATAAGTCAAAGGGTACCCGCCTCAAATAGAATGTACAGTATCACGCCAAATCCAATGTCGAGATGTCTGTCTCGAATCAAAGTCCTGTGTCAAACAATATATATATTTTATTTAACTAAATCCAAATGAATAGCTAAATAAAAATCCCTAAAAATAAATTAGGGCAAAACCCTAATCAACCCAATCACATCCTACCTGAATAAATCTAACAGTCAATTAGGGTTAGTTACATAATCCCTAATCACCAATTAGATTAGAAATCCCATCTTAGATTAAATCCAATAGTTGACTAAGGTTAATTGTCTTAACCCTAATCATTCCATTAATTTAATCTAAGCAATTAAATCTAATCACAATCAACATAACCCTAATTCAAATCTACACATCATGTATCAACTAATCATGGATTAATCCAATGTATTCCTAATCCAAAACATGAATCTAATTCATCAACACATGAAACAATTACCCTACACCTTACCTCGAACTCAGTCACTGTTGATTGCTGGAACCAAAACAACTCCACAGATAAGATCCTCACTGCTGAATTAGGTTCCTGCCGAAACTAAAGACACCATAGCAAGAACTGGAATTCCCCCTCACTGAACCGGATTAAGACCTCATCAACAGGAAGATCACTGATCCAATCAAGAACAGAGATCAAGATTGGAGATCACGGATCAAACAATGCCTCACCTTCAAGCCTCTGCTTGACAACTCAATTGATCCCATCATCTTCAACCAAGACCCCCACACAGCCGCATGTAGAGGAGGACCAAGCTTTGATCAGGGAAGAACAACAATAGAATGATCCGAGATTTTTCCCTAAACCTGACAAGAAGAATCAACACAGAAATAGGACCCTAACCTCTAAGATCAACAACAACCCGAGAGAAAAAGAAAGAAATCAATCGCTTACCTTCAAAGCCCTAACTGCCTCTCCACACCAGCGATCAGTGGATCTAGCTCGATCCAGTGGCATTAGTGATCGGCGTAAGGAGACACGAGTGTCTACAGCCCGGAGATGGAAGACATCAACCGGATTTGAGCTCAATCCAACGGTACCGGAACAAGAACTAGGGCTCGACAAGCAAGCGTGAGAAGACCAGATGCTGTGATGCGGCCCGGAGAGGGAAACGCCAGCCGACCTAAGCTCAATCGGAGACGATGCTGGCGGAGAAAGATCGCCGGAGTTGGAGCATCATTCACGTCGGCGTCTCTTATCCACGGGAGAGAACAGAGAAGGAAGAGAGGGGAAGAAGGAGATCGGGAAGGAGGAGAAGTCGGGTCGGGTGGAGAGGAGGAAATGGCGATTTGGGAAAAAAAGGAAATAAAAGAAAATGAGTTTATATATTAAACATTTCCTCACTTAAACGGGTATCCCAAATAGGCTTTATCCGAACCAGCAATTGATCCCCTCAAAACCCGTCGTACGAACTCCGAAAAATTCCCAGAAAATTTCTAAAAATTCCAGAAAAATTTTATAAGGCTATTTCTCAAATAACCCTATTATTTAAATTTTCCGATATCTCACAATTGTAGCATGTAAAAACTTATCTAACCTCATACAAAAGATCATACATCATGTAGAAACACAACTAAGCATAATTAGGTTTTAAAACTTAGCTCTAAGCTCTACATTCCATCTTGGCCGAAACTTACAAGTGGAGTTCCAATTCTTCTAGTGAAACATGTAATATAAAGACTTCACCTAACCACATACAAGATATCATACCTCATGAATAAGCATAAACAAGCATGATTAGGTTTTAAATCTTGTCCCTAAGCTTCATATCTTATCTTGGCCGAAACTTCTACTAGGGTTTTCATTTATTTTTTTTTTATACAACATGAAGCATAAAACTTAAACTATCATCACATAAGAGTTCATTCATTAAAGCATGTTATCATAAAAGAAACCTTGTTCTAAACTTCATTTCTATTCTTGGCCGAGACTTGAAGATAGGTTTCTCCAAATTTTATCCAACATGGAGCATGAAAAAAACCTAAGCTATAAACCTATGAAAAACATACATCATGAAGGAGCAAAACAAATATGTTTTCTTTTCAAAACTTTGCCCTAAACCCTATGATTCATCTTGGCCGAAACATTAGGTTAGGGTTCCTAATCTTTTAATAACATATAAAGCCTTAAAACTTAAACTAACAACATATGAAAGATCCTACATCATATAAGAGCATAGGCAAACATGTTACCAAAAGAAACTTTGCTCTAGACCTTCTCTTTTTGTCTTGGCCGAAACTTCAAGGTGAGGTTCTAGATTCTTTTTTTTTTTTTTTTGTACAACATAAAGCATAACTTGTAAACTTGTTAATCCTAAGTGACTACCAATCTATCTTGGCCAAAACTTACAAGAAAATCTCTAAGGTTTCAAAAAAAACGTTTTCATATGAAACAAATCGATAACTACTTGTACTGCAGTGAGGGGATACTCACATCCTTTCGCTTGATTTTCCTAAAAGGAGTGACCTTGCTTGTGAAGCTTTCCTAGAGCAACCCTTTCTTGCTTGGTTCGGCAATGGTGAGGAGGGAGGAAGTAGTTTCGGTGAAGAGGAGGAGGGAGTAGGAAGAGAGCAAAATGAAGATTTTCATTCATTTTCTCTTTTTATTCCACATGAAAAGAAGAAGGGAAAATGAATTTTTCCTTCTCTTTTCATTTACTCATCCCTTAATGAAAAGAGAAAGCAAGAATCATCTTTTCCTTTGAGAGGAAGAAGGCAATTCCAACTTCTCTTCCTAAATGACAGAAACCTTCTCTTACTCTTAACTATATTGTCCCTTCTCTTCCTAACAATACATTCTCTTGATTCATTGGTTATCACATACATGTATCTAGTAAGAGGTCCAAGGTTCAAACCTTGGTCATCTCTTTTTTGTTTTATTTAATTATTTTTTTTGCAAATTTCCACATAAGGCCTATTTTTAACCATGGTAAAAATATATAAACTTGTTAGATATCCTATGGGTGTTACAGTCCCCCATACCTCATAAAAGTTCGTCCTCGAACTTAAAATAGCTCCGGGTACTAAGGTGGCCTACGACTTCCTGCTGAGTGCATCAGCCACTTTGTTCGCTTTTCCCGGATGGTAAAAGATTTCGCAGTCATAGTCCTTGACTAGCTCAAGCCATCTTTGTTGTCTCATGTTCTGGTCCTTCTGTGTGAAGAAGTATTTCAGACTCTGATGATCTGTATAAATCTTACACTGTGCTCCATATAGATAATGCCTCCACATTTTAAGAGCAAAGACCACGGCTGCTAGCTCTAAATCGTGAGTGGGGTAATTTTCCTCGTGTTCTTTGAGTTGCCTAGAGGCATAGGCAATGACCTTGCCATTCTGCATGAGTACAGCTCCAAGTCCTAATCTAGAAGCGTCGCTGTACATATCAAATCCTTCGTTACCTTCCGGAAGAGTAAGAATTGGAGCACTGGTCAGTCTCCTTTTCAGTTCTGTGAAACTCTTCTCACAGTCGTCTGTCCATTCGTACTTCTTATTTTTCCGAGTGAGGGTTGTCATCGGGGCTGCAATTCTGGAGAAACCCTCTACGAACTTCTGGTAATAGCCTGCTAGTCTGAGGAAACTCCTGATTTCGCTGGCATTCTTTGGCCTATTCCAGTTACTGACGACTTCAATCTTGATTGGGTCTACCATTACCCCATCCCTAGAGATAACATGACCCAAAAATGATACTTGGTCGAGCCAAAATTCGCATTTGGAGAATTTCGCATACAGTTGCTTTTCCCTAAGAATTTGTAAAACTATGTTCAGGTGTTCGGCATGCTTCGCTTGGTCTCTCGAATAGATGAGGATATCGTCGATGAAGACGATCACAAACTTGTCGAGAAATGCTGAGAATACCCGATTCATCAGATCCATAAACAAAGCAGGAGCATTTGTCACTCCAAAGGGCATTACTACGAACTCAAAATGTCCGTATCTTGTTCGGAAAGCCGTCTTCGGTATATCATCCTGTTTCACTTTTACTTGATGATAGCCAGATCTTAGGTCAATCTTAGAAAAGACAGTGGCACCCTTCAACTGGTCAAACATGTCGTCAATCCGTGGTAGAGGGTACCGGTTCTTGATTGTAACCTTATTTAGCACTCGATAGTCTATGCACATTCGCATAGACCCATCTTTCTTTTTCACAAACAGTACCGGAGCTCCCCATGGAGAGTGACTAGAGCGGATAAGTCCCTTGTCGAGTAACTCTCGTAGCTGTTCTTGAAGTTCCTTCAATTCAGCCGGCGCCATACGGTAAGGTGCTTTAGAGATCGGCTTCGTACCAGGAATTAATTCGATCTCAAACTCGATTTCTCGGTCAGGTGCTAACCCTGGTAGTTCATCAAGAAATACCTCTAGGTAATTGCATACAACTCTGACATCTTCCGGCTTCAGCTCCTCTGCCTGACTTGTATCAACCACATGAGCTAGAAACCCAGTGCATCCGTTGTCCAACATCTTCCGTGCCTTTAAAGCTGATAAAAACTTTTTAACTTCTTTCTTGGTCTCTCCGATAAATTCGAAAGTCGGTTCTGTCACGCCCCGGAGGAGTCCCTGTCCGAAGAAATTTTGGCAGCACCTCCCCTGTACAGCGGACAATCTGAAACTTTCTACAATCACTATATACCTCAGCCACATGCGGCTAGAATAATAATAGAAATAAGACAATCACCACGCAGATAATATCAATTTCAGCCTCTGGCTGACACAACCACGCAGTTTAACAGTAAACAAGTAGAAAAGTAATACGATGACTCGAAAAATAACCCTACTCAACTACACTCGTAAAACTCAAATCCGACAAACTCACCTCTTCTGCCATCCAGGCAGGCATGGAGTAAAACATATCCAAATCATATCAAAATCCATCAACGATAAGAATCCATACAATATCCAAGTATCAAACAAACCAAGTCTAAACATAGTCAAAAGAGAAACTAAAACAACAACTCGTGATCAGCAGAGGACTAGCACTACGTGCAATGGGGACTAGCGACTGGAACTGCTCCGGACAGCCTCAACCTGAAAATATAACAACAATGGAGGCGGGGTGAGTCCAACACTCAGCAGGTACAACTGATATGCAAAATAAAGTAAATAACAGACAACACTAATCATGCATACAGTCTCCTGAATACGAGAAGGATAAATGCAACTGAAACAAAAATAGGAGAAAACTGTACTAACCAGAATCAAGGTAACAGAGTCGTCAGACCGAAGGTGTCATAATCCTGTATGCATGTCAATCATATGCATTCATATAAATGCAGCAAGTAAATACAGCAAACACAAACAATAAATGCATC
Organism: Zingiber officinale; assembly: GCF_018446385.1. NCBI lineage: Eukaryota > Viridiplantae > Streptophyta > Magnoliopsida > Zingiberales > Zingiberaceae > Zingiber > Zingiber officinale. The sequence goes on from NC_055988.1 coordinate 88,571,749, forward strand.
ATGCATATGATGCCAATGACATGGTCACCCCTGACGCCAGTTAGCCATCTCACACACAATGGTGAGTCTGAGTGGGTAGAGCTGTGACAACCGTGCACTCTGACATCACTGCCCCTGATGAGTGACCGAGTGGACGGGATGCTATCGGAGTACACACATACTCCTACCCCGGAATAATAAATGGGGGAGCACAATGCTCTCATCTCCCGGTACACAATGACGGGGAGGACTCTCTGCCGACTACCACACCGAGTCACACTACCCATGAGCGGACCAACGGAGCCAAACAAAGTCCAACTGCCTACCGGCTACAACGCTGCTACACTAAACCAACGGAGCCAAACAGAGCGGAACTGTCTACCGGCTACCATGCTGAGTCACCAGACCAATGGAGCCAAATAGCAGAACTGCCACACACCTGTCTGATATACCACTAACCCATGAGTGGTGGTGTGTACAGATACATGTAACTGGCGATGTGCTCTCAATAATGGAGCATACAGTCGCATAGCATGCAATCATGCAAGATGATGAATGACACTAAACATGGCAATATCATGAATAGCATAGCAAGATCCATACATAAATAAAATTTGTACCACAAGTCAATATATCAGATGGAAGGTACACAAACAGATAGGGTATCAAATAAACCCTAGGTCCTGAACATAATGTATCATATGGTTGAGTCACTACCTACAGCATGTATGATCAGGTAAATAATAACATGCAGTGCAAAATAAGTAACAAGCAAACATGTAACAAATCATGTAGTGACCAACCGAAATAAATGGATCACACAATTATTGCTATTTGTTAAACACATTATTATGCATATCAAAAGACATAAGTCAAAGTACCCGCCTCCGATAAAATGGTCCAATACGCTAATCGAGATACCCGTCAAGATACCGTCTTGAATCAAAGTCCTGTAATAGCCACATTTAATTTAGCTACATATATATCACATAGCTAAAAAAATTCCTTATTTACCAAACCCTAATTCGTTCCACTATACAATTTGATTTAGGTCTAAACCTAAATCAACTTGAACTCTTCCAAATATGAACCTAATACCGTAACAAATTTATACACCTTACCTCTATTCACAGCCTTGACTGTTGATCCACACAAGGTTTTGTTGCTGCCAGCAAAGGTTAATTGCTGTTGGAAACCAAGAAAACACCACAATAACCAATTAACTCACTAACTACAAAAATTGGAAATCATATTTCTACCTGTCTTACCCCAATCTTTTTTTTTCCTCTTCGACAGTAGATAGTAACAACCGATTGGAACCAAAAACCTGTGGCCAACAGCCAAGGCACCGAACTCTCTATCCTTGAATCTGTCTTCCCTGTGGAGAAGGCAAAGCACAAGAGGTGTGACCACAGTGAGGTGATCGGCGGCTTTCCGACCAGTGTCGGTCGTTACAATCGGGACGACGCTAGGGGAAGGAAAGGTATGCGATGTTGTACCAGAAGAAAGAAGGAGATAGGGTAGCAGAACCTTGGCCGGCGTCGCGAGAAGTGATGCTAGGGCTGAGGAAGAGGACTGTGGTGGCACCGGCTAGGGCACAGGCGACTGGAGTTCCTACGGTCGGTGATCGGCGTTGGCGCGCAGATCCAAAAAGGACTTAGGGCACGGCGGTCGGGGTGGCCGGCGCTACTCGAGTGGCTGGCGATGGAAGATCGGCGCGGCAGAGAGTGAAGTCGGCTAGGGCACAACGACGATCGGTAGAGGAGAAGAAGAGAGGGGAAGAGGAGAAGAAACCGCCTCCAAGCGGTTTTGGGTAGAAATGGTGGCTCGGCGCGAGGAGGGAGGCTAGGGCACGCGGGGAGGACTCGGGTGCAAGATTTCAACGAGGAAAAGAAGAAATAAAAACTAAAGAAAAGGAAATAGAAAAAGAATTAAGAATATAAGCATTTCCTCGCTTAAATGGATAGCCTAAATAGGCTTTTTCCCGGGCCCCGTTTTTATCCCCGTTTGGAAAAATTCCCGAAAAATTTCCAAAAATTCCAGAAAATTCCTTTATTAATATTCGTCTATTTCCGGTATTTTACAGGTTCTGTTTCATGCCAGAAAATTACTTTTCTTTTACGGTATTCTATTGAAGCACCGTACTTGCTCAGGAAGTCCATGCCCAATATAATATCATAATCCTACATATCAAGCACTATCAGGTCACAGTAGAGTTCTCTGTCTGCGATTCTTATGGGTGTGACTCGTAGCATATGAGTGGATGGCATCACCTCTCCCGAAGGTAAAGTCGTTAAAAACTTGCAATCTAAGGCTTGGGGTGGCATGTCTATCTTTCTTGTGAAAGGTGTAGAGATAAACGAGTGTGTTCCCCCAGTGTCAAATAATACAGTAGCATGCTGACTGAAAATAAATATCTGACCTGTGACAATAGTAGAAGCATTCGCCACGTCTTCCTTGGTGGGGGAGAAAATTCTGGCATTCGTCGTCACTGGCGGAGCTTCCAATATCCCTTGACTTATCTGAGGGCCTTCTAATGGAGCTTACATCAGGTGTAGCTGTGGGGGAACACCTCTGTTTTGGACATGCTATGGAGGAGGTGTCTGAATCTGAGTAGGACAGTTCCGAGCCATATGTCCTTCCATTCCACAGTTGTAGCACCTATTTGTGCCTATACGGCATATTCCCGGGTGCTTCTTCCCGCAGGTGGTACACTGAGGAAACATGAGTTGCTTGCTTGCTGGACCACCCTTGGAGTCATTCCATTGCTTCCTCTTGCCACTGTGATTTCCTTTTTAGTTGGTTCTGGTGCTCTGAGATTTCTGTCCTCCCGACTGAGTTTGACTCTTGCCTTCGTTCATCGCCTTCTGATAGTGTTCGGTGATCAGGGCACTGCTGATTAGTTCTTTGGCGGTCTGCGGTCTATTAACTCCGTCAGCCACATTCAGAGCTATCTCAGGTCTGAGCATCTTCAGCATAAGTCTGACCCTTTCTCTTTCAGTGCTAACCAATTCTGGACATAAGCGCGCTAAATGGTTGAATTTCTTAACAGCTTCATTAACCAACAGATCGCCTTGTCGGAACTCGGTGAACTCGTCATAGTGCTTGTTTGTCACCCTCATATGGAAGAATTCTTCGAAAAATTCCGTCTCGAAGTCTGTCCATCTCATTTGATTTATTTGTCTTTTTGCTTTGACTCAGTCCCACCACATTCTGGCATCACCCGTAAGACAAAATGATGCGCACTTGACCTTCTCGTGCTCAGGCCAATCCAATAGTTCCACGATGCTTTCTACCGTCTTGAACCAGGCTTGAGCATCCCATGGTTTACAGTTGTCAGAGAAAGCCTCCGGTTTCAATCTTTGCCACTGAATTAGATATGCTTCCTGACGAACCACTAGAGCTCGGCCTACTGGTGGTACAGGTACCGGTGGTACTGGTGTAGCTACCGGTATGACTGGTATCGCGTTCTGATTCCCAGGTGGGGTAGCAGTATTCCCCTGCTGATTTATTAGAGCAGTGATTATTTGTTGTTGTTCCGTAACCTGACGCTAGAGCTCAGTGACTACATGCATCAGATCAGGTGGAGGTACTGTCTCCTCTGCTCTAGTATTACGTCTTCTAGCCATGCTTCTCTTCATGAATAATAACAAGGCTAGCATAAGTTATTATTATTCCTAATCTACCATCATGCATACTTAAACTAAAACTGTAACTTATCAAATAATAATAAAAATGGAGTAGACATGCATACTATCAAAGCATTATGAAAGAATAGATTTAAGCATAAGCATCATAAAAATTTAAACATAAAAATTTTTACTTGGAGCGGCAGGATGTAGGCTTGATGTGTGTGTAGTGGAAAGGCAGACCTGCTCCGATACCAAACTGTAACGCCCGCCCCTTCCGGGGGCGCTAAGGCTACCCTAAGGGACGGGGTTACTTACACCTACCTAACATACATGCGCATATGATCTCATGGCAGCGGAAGATATTTATTAAAATTTTCTTTCTATTTTATCATATGCATCTTTTTTTTAAACGTGGCATGTGAACCATAAATCATACTAATATTCATGCATAACTTAATCTATATTTGCTACTTGAACATGAATCATGATCTTATAAATCTACTGACATGAAATAAGATATCATAAATGTATAACATACTAGTTCAAGTTATCATCATAAATATAAGGTCCAAACTTAGCTCACATGCACAATTCAACCAAATAAAGTTTTAAAACTAAATTAGATCTATCCACCATGCCACTTCTACACACACTCCCTGCCTTTCCTGCTGCTCCCCTTAGTTCATCCATTCCTTGCCTTTCTCTACAGTACAAGGAAACATAAAAACTATAAGCCCTAATGCTTAGTAAGTTCCTTTCCTACTCATAAAATCATAAATCATATGTACACATAAAACATATCATAGCATGTGAAAACATAACATAACCATATCATAGAATGTGAGAACATAACATAAAACATATCATAGCATGTGAGAACATATCATGAAACATATCATAGCATGTGAGGACATAACATGAAACATATCATAACATGTGAGTACATAACATGAACTAATAACATGATCATCCAAGCATCATAAACATGATTTCAAAAGTATCTTTAATAAGTGTGAAGGGAATCATATAACATGTACATGTAGATGCAAGATGTTCCTTTGAAAACATGCATAATGAAATGAACATATGCAACATGTTTTTTTTTAACATATCATATACATACTTGAACATAATATCAACATAAGGGCCCGGCTTGTACCACATACATACATAAATGCGTGCAATCCCTAGGACAGGGTAGCTAGCCCCGAACCTACTAGGGATCTAGGTCTGTTCATAGTCCGTCGACCTAGGGCCGTACTAAGGAGTCCATCCCTTTTTACGAGGCCCGTTTCATAGACCATCGACCTCGGGGCGCTTATGGAGCCCACCCTTGGTATAAGCCATACAAAAAGTAAAATAGCATGTCATACATATCATGTATCATGTTTCTTATCATGTCATCATACATATCATGTTCTTGTCTTATCATACATATCATATCATGAAGAGAGCTCTTGATCCCAACTTAAGGGAAGCATCTCTTTGTCATATCATGAAGAGTGCTCTTGATCCCAACTTAAGGGAAGCATCTCTTACGCTTTTCTACTTACATAAGCCTTTCATAACATATCTCATAAACCATAACATGTTCTTATCATAACATAGAGCATAGCATGTTACATGAAACATAGCATTTATCATGTCATGAAGCATAGTATATCATCTCATGAAACTTGGCATATATCATATCATGAAGCATAGCATATCATATCATGAAACTTAGCATATATCATATCATGAAGCATAACATATCTTATCATATCATGAAGCATGAAACTTAAACTAACCATATATCAAGAATCATACAACATGAGGAAACATAAGCATGCATAGTTAGGTTCAAAAACTTTTCCCTAAACCCTTTTTTCCAATCTTGGCCGAACCCTACGGTTAGGGTTTTTTTTAAACCTTAACTACCATTCAAAAAAACATGAAACTTAAACTAACCATAAATAATCATACATCATAGGGAAGCATAAACAAACATGGTTAGATTTCAAGACCTTGCTCTAAGCCTCCTATACTTACTTGGCAGAACCTTAGGGTGAAATTCTAAGGTTCATTTGTTCAACATTGTAGCATGAAAAAACTTATCTAACCTCATACAAAAGATCATACATCATGTAGAAACACAACTAAGCATAATTAGGTTTCAAAACTTAGCTCTAAGCTCTACATTCCATCTTGGCCAAAACTTACAAGTGGGGTTCCAATTCTTCTAGTGAAACATGTAATATAAAGACTTCACCTAACCACATACAAGATATCATACCTCATGAATAAGCATAAACAAACATGATTAGGTTTTAAATCTTGTCCCTAAGCTTCATATCTTATATTGGCTGAAACTTCTACTAGGGTTTTCATATATTTTTTTTTTATACAACATGAAGCATAAAACTTAAACTATAATCACATAAGAGTTCATTCATTAAAGCATGTTATCATAAAAGAAACCTTGTTCTAAACTTCATTTCTATTCTTGGCCGAGACTTGAAGATAGGTTTCTCCAAATTTTATCCAACATGGAGCATGAAAAAAAACCTAAGCTATAAACCTATGAAAAACATACATCATGAAGGAGCATAACAAATATGTTTTCTTTTCAAAACTTTGCCCTAAACCCTATGATTCATCTTGGCCGAAACATTAGGTTAGGGTTCCTAATCTTTTAATAACATATAAAGCCTTAAAACTTAAACTAACAACATATGAAAGATCCTACATCATATAAGAGCATAGGCAAACATGTTACCAAAAGAAACTTTGCTCTAGACCTTCTCTTTTTGTCTTGGCCGAAACTTCAAGGTGAGGTTCTAGATTCTTTTTTTTTTTTTTTTTGTACAACATAAAGCATAACTTGTAAACTTGTTAATCCTAAGTGACTACTAATCTATCTTGGCCAAAACTTACAAGAAAATCTCTAAGGTTTCAAAAAAAATGTTTTCATACGAAACAAATCGATAACTACTTGTACTACAGTGAGGGGATACTCACATCCTTTCGCTTGATTTTCCTAAAAGGAGTGACCTTGCTTGTGAAGCTTTCCTAGAGCAATCCTTTCTTGCTTGGTTCGGCAATGGTGAGGAGGGAGGAAGTAGTTTCGGTGAAGAGGAGGAGGGAGGAGGAAGAGAGCAAAATGAAGATTTTCATTCATTTTCTCTTTTTATTCCACATGAAAAGAAGAAGGGAAAATGAATTTTCCCTTCTCTTTTCTTTTACTCATCCCTTAATGAAAAGAGAAAGCAAGAATCATCTTTTCCTTTGAGAGGAAGAAGGCAATTCCAACTTCTCTTCCTAAATGAAAGAAACCTTCTCTTACTCTTAACTATATTGTCCCTTCTCTTCCTAACAATACATTCTCTTGATTCATTGGTTATCAGATACATGTATCTAGTAAGAGGTCCAAGGTTCAAACCTTGGTCATCTCTTTTTGGTTCTATTTTATTATTTTTTTTTGCAAATTTCCACATAAGGCCTATTTTTAACCATGGTAAAAATATATAAACTTGCTAGATATCCTATGGGTGTTACACCACTCAACCTTATTGTCATGTCGGACTAAGTCCACCTGCAGGGTTTACATGACAAACCTTATGAGTTCCTCTTGGGGACATTATCAACCTAGACCACTAGGACACAGTTTCCTTCTATAATTAACAATACACCATATAAATGGTATTATCTCCCAACTTATCGGACATATTGATTTAACGAACTAAATCTCACCCATTGATAAGTCAAAGAAATAGATACTAAGTATACGTGTTTGTTATTATATCGGGATTAAGAGTATGCACTTCCATAATAACTGAGGCCTTGTTCTTTTATGTAGTCAGTACAAAAAGAAACAATATCAAATGGTCTTGCTCAATACACTCATAGTGTACTAGTGTAATTTTATAGTCAAGATAAATTAATACCAAATTACACTACGACCATTCAATGGTTTGTTCCTATCCATCTTGGTCGTGAGCTACTATTTATAATTTATAAGGAACTGATAACATGATCTTCGGTGTGTGACCTCACACACTATGTTATCTACAATGTAAATTAAATGAACAATTACATTTAGCATATAAATGGAAATATTTGACTAATGTGATTCTTATTTCATAATAAATATTTACAAAAAGCAAGCTTTTAGTATACATTCTAACAAACTCCCACTTATACTAAAAGACTATGCTGTCATAAACGCTGTCATACATCTGATTCTCATCCCCTCATCATGCCGATCAAAAGCTTTCGCCGGAAGGGCCTTAGTGAAGGTTATCTATTGATGCAATCTTGGCGACAACAACTTTTCCTCGCTTTACGATGTCTCGTATCAGGTGGTACTTGCGCTCAATGTGTTTTCTTGCCTTATGGGCTCGTGGTTCCTTGGAGTTTGCTACTGCACCACTATTATCACAATAAATTGTGATAATTTTGGGCAAACCAAGAATCACATCTTAGTCCATCAAGAAGTTCCTAAGCCATATAGCTTCTTTGGGTGCTTCAGAAGCTGCCACATACTCATCTTCCATGGTGGAGTCTGAAACACACTTCTGCTTAACACTCCTCCATGCTATGGCTCCTCCTCCTAAAGTAAACATATAACCTGAGGTAGACTTACTATTGTCCCTATCTGATTGGAAGTCAGAATCCGTGTAACCCACAGGCAGCAAATCATCTGACTGGTAAACTAGCATATAATCTATAGTTCTTCTCAGGTACTTCAATATATGCTTTATAGTAGTCCAATGTCCTTATTCGGGGCCACTTTGATATCTGCTAACCATGCCCACGGCCAAATAGATATCCCATCTTGTACACAGCATTGCATACATTAGGCTTCCGACAACCGAAGCATAAGGGACTGTCTTCATGTCACGCCCCGGGGGAGTCCCTGTCCGAAGAAATTTTGGCAGCACCTCCCATGTACGGGTGACAATCTGAAACATTTATACAATACCCTCAGGGCCACATATACCTAGGCCAACACGGCCGGAATACTAACAATAAAATAACTATACAACCACGCAGTTATATATGTAGCAGCCCACTCGGTTGTACCAAAACCAAAACACAGCGAAAAATGATAGAAAACCAAATATACAAGACTGCTAGCCGGCTAGGCTTACACCACACAACAACACACCACTCCGGAAACAAAATCGAATCACAAGCTAGATACATAAATACCAAAGTACAAATAGATAACAGCGAAGACACATCTTATGATGTGACATAGGGACCAGCAGGCAGGATACTCCAAGCGACTCCATAAACAATCTGGTACCTGAAAAATATAGTATCCACGGGGGTGAGTTCAACAACTCAACGAATACCAATAGACATGCCTAGTAAGATATATCTAACAACAATAAACATGGAATACAGCTTCCTAATCATATATAGGAAAAATGCAAAACTGAAAAGTAATTGAGGAAGTTGTACTCACCAGGAACTCCTATCCAGAATAAAAGGGTCGTCAACTCGAGAGTGTCATAAATCCTGTATGCATGTCAAACATATGCATCCAACCAAATGCAGCAAATAAATGCATCAAGCGCAAGCAATAAATGCATCAATGCGTATAATGCCAATGTCATGGTCACCCCTGACGCCAGTCAGCCATCTCACACACAATGGTGAGTCCGAGTGGGTAGGGCTATGACAACCATGCACTCTGACATCACTACCCCTGATGAGTGACCGAGTGGACGGGATGCTGTCGGGGTACACCTATCCTCCTACCCCAAATCATAAATGGGGGAGCTCAATGCTCTCATCTCCGGGTACACAGTGACAGGGAGGAAATCTTTGTCGGCTACCACGCTGCGTCACACTACCCATGAGCGGACCAACGAAGCCAAATAAAGTCCAACTGTCTGCTGGCTACCATGCTGCTACACTAAATCAATGGAGCCAAACAGAGCAGAACTATCTGTCGGCTACCACGCTGAGTCCTCAGACCAACGGAGCCAAACAGCAGAACCGCCACACACCTGTCTGATATACCACTAACCTATGAGTGGTGGTGTGTACAGATCCATGTAACTGGCGATTTGCTCACAATAATGGAGTTGACTATCGCTCAGCATGCAATCATGATGCATGACACTAAGCATGGCAATATCCTGATCAGCATAGAAAAATCCATATATATATAAAATGGGTACCACAGTATCGATGGTCAGATCCGAGGGTCTAAGGTACACAAGTCAGGTACGGTATAAAAACCTAGGTATCAGATAATCTAGATACACAAGCCAGAAAATAAAATCCATAACCTAGTCCTAACCTCAGTAAGGTATGGTATGTCACTTACTCTAGGAACTAAGGTACTCATGGCAATAATCATGAAACGTAAACATGGATACATAACAAACACCCAATAGAACATGCTATGGGTAACAAACAGTGGCATACCAAAGGCAAATATGATCATTTCTTGTAGCTATAAAATACTATGCATATCCAATTGACAATATCATAAAAGATAAGTCAAGAGGTACCCGCCTCCAATAGGAAGGTCCAATCCAGTCCAAATCCGCCGTCGAGATGCTCGTCTCGTGTCAAAGTCCTGTGATACATGGTAACCAGATTTAGCTAATTACATATAAATAAATTATCTAAATCAAATCCTCGAGAAGCTAACACAAATCCAGATCTAATTATAAACCCTAATTGGATCATCTAACTCCTCAATCGCATCTTAACCAATCCATTTAAATTTGGACTTGCAATAAGCATAGTCCATCACAATAACTTAATCTAAACCAATCATAAGAACTCGCCCAAATCCAAGATGATCGTTGATGGCTCACGGTCGAAGGGGTTCCCTGCCCAAAACAGAATGACCGGTGGTGTGGACTGCCAGTGAACAATGTTGGCCAAACTACAAAGACTGGTAGACAAACAATCACAGTCACTGTTTGCTACTGAAAAAGGGTTGTTTGCTGCTGGATTTTCAAAGTAAACAACTGCTCCAATCCTGAGGAACCTACTGCCAAAATTTCTGGCCACAGCTACCTGGAATTGCTGATCCCTAAATCAAAATACCAAAAATCAGCACTTGCCGTGTGTAATGCCCCGCCCCTTCCTGCTTAAGCTGACGGGGGTTACTTATCTTTTCTTCTTAAAACAGCGGAAGTCTTATCTATAGTATATATATATTTTTTTTCCTTTAAAACTTTTTCTTTACTTTTCAAATCATCATCACTAACTACCTATCATATGAGTCACATAACATGCTTAACATAAATTTAAGTCATAATACTAAAGAGCATGATGAAATGTCATGGAGTCATAAAAGAACGACATAAACATAATTCTTATTAACTAGAAGCAGATCTTTCTCTTTAGCCGAGTCACTACTACACACGTCCTTCTTGCCCCCCTCCTGCTGCTCCCTTAGTACATCCATTCTTTGCCCTTATCTGTGGTACAAGGAAAGTAAGTTGTGAGCACACAAGGCTCAGTAAGATCCTTTCCTACTCACAAAAACCGTATAGCATAACTTATTCTCCAAGGCATAAAACATAAAGACAACTAATCATATCATGTATAGAAGCATCATATCGTAACATAATCGTAAGGTATCATGGCATATCATAACATGCATCCTAGCATAACATATTATAAATATAAGCATCATGGCATATCATGATATAATCATAAAGTACATCCTAGCATAACATAATCATATGTATCATGGCATATCATAACATAATCATAAAGTGCATCCTAGCATAACATATCATAAACATAAGCATCATGGCATATCATGATATAATTATAAAGTACATCCTAGCATAACATAATCATATGTATCATGGCATATCATAACATAATCATAAAGTGCATCCTAGCATAACATATCATAAACATAAGCATCATGGAATATCGTAACATAATCATAAGGTGTTATGCGAGATGACTTTCAAAAACATGTATCATGAAAAATATATATGCAACATGTCTTTTGAAAACTTATTACATACATACTTAAACATAATCATAACATGATTAGGGCCCCGGCTTGTACCACATACATAAATGTGCGCGTCCTATGTAGGTCCAAGGTAGCAAATCTTGAACCCTACAAGGCATACATACTAGGCCCGTTTCTTAGCCTATCGACCTAGGGGCACTTAGGAGTCCATCCCTAACGAGGCCCGTTTCTTAGTCCATCGACCCCGGGGCGCTTATGGAGCCCACCCTTGGTACAAGCCATATAAAGTAAAGTAGCATGTCATACATATCATGGTTCTTATTATTTCATGCACATCATATTTCTTATCATATCATACCATACAGAATTTGGGCACACAGCTCATCATAATAGTATGTATAATTTGGGCACACAGCACATCATAAATACATGCATAGTTTGGGCACACAGCTCATCATAAATAACATGCATAATTTGGGCACACAGCTCATCATAATATCATGCATAAATTGGGCACACAGCTCATCAGAAATAGCATGCATATCTTGGGCACACAGCACAGCATAAGGGTTACCAACATACATAGATCATAAGTATACATAATTAAACATAGAAGCATAACAAGCTCTTACCACATTATAAAACATTGCATGTGAGATACATGGGAAATCATATTTAGATTTCTAACCCTAATGTCATGTAATGGCCGAAACATATAGATGTGACTTAGGTTAAAAATCAATATACGAGCATGTGAACCCTAAACCAATATCATATCATATACCATAAGGAAACATCATGAGCATGTTTTAGGTTAGGTTCTAGGTTTCCTAAGCTTATAAATCTTATCATGGCCGAATCTTATCAATCATTACATTGGGTTAAAAACAACATTCAAGCATGTGAAACCTAAACCAATTTCATAGCAAATATTACAAGGAACATCATGAGCATAGTTAGGTTAGGTTCCAAGTTTCCTAGACCCTTAAACTTGTTGTGGCTGAAACCTTTAAGGCTTGGAGCTAGGTTTCAAGTGTCATAAAAACATGGAAACTCTAAACAAATTTCATAGCAATGATTACAAGGAACATCATGAGCATAATTAGGTTAGGTTCTAAGTTTCCTAGGCCCTTAAACTTGTTGTGGCCGAAACCTTTAAGGCTTGGAACTAGGTTTCATGTGTCATAAAAGCATGGAAACCCTAAACAAATTACATAGCAATGATTACAAGGAATATCATGAGCATAATTAGGTTAGGTTCCAAGTTTCCTAGGCCCTTAAACTTGTTGTGGCCGAAACCTTTAAGGCTTGGAACTAGGTTTCAAGTATCATAAAAACATAGGAACCCTAAACCAATATCATAGCAATTATTACAAGGAGCATCATGAGCATAATTAGGTTGAGTTCTAAGTTTCCTAGGCCCTTAAACTTGTTGTGGACGAAAGTTCATGGGGCATGAAAACAAGTTCTAACCACACTACAACATGAGCATGTCATATTAATTTCATAACTTGTCTTAAGAAGGATCATGGCATGACTAGTTTAGGTTTAACAATTTTCTAGGCCCTTAATCCTATCATGGACGAATACTTATGAGCATGGAATAAAGTTTAATCATCATATGAGCATATCATGTTAATAATTTTCTCATCATGAGGCACATATCATAAAACAAAAAGGAGCATGCTTGGTTTGAGTCTTAACTTACCTATTTCCTTTATTCATGTTTGGCCGAGAGTCTAGGGTATGACCCTAAGTTCTAACCAACCATTCTAGCATATGAACATTAGATAAATCCCTACCATAAGACACATGTTACAAGAAGCATATTGAGCATGTCAAAATTTAGGTCTTTACATTTCCTAGATCCTTCTTTTTGGTCTTGTCTTGGCCAAAAATTTCATGAAGGTATCCTCGGTTTTTAGGCAACCAAATCTCATAGAAAATACACAAGCTATTGTACCACAGGTGAGGGAAACTTACATCCTTTCGCTTGTGGTTTTTCTTAAGGAAAAAAAAGGTATCCTAAGTGCCAAGGAAGGAGAAAGCTTCTTCTTCTTGTACCTCCTTTTGCTTCTTTTGCTTGGAAGGGATAGAACTTGAAGGCTTCTTCTCAAAATTTAGTTTTCTTGGAGAGGAACTTAGCTTAGCTTTTGGAATAAGGAGAGGGAAGGGGCTCTTGGTTTCGGTGAAGAATGAAGAAGGAGAAGGAAGGAGGAAGAAAAAGGAATTTAATCTCTTGTTTTTTTTCTTCTCTCAATCAATTTATTCCTTTGTAAATGAACATGTCTTCATTCATTCCCTCAACTCCTCTTTTCCCTCATTCCTTTAATTCCCACGAAAATAGAGAGAGGGAGGGAAGTAGGCAATTTATCTTTTGCTTGCTTCTTCTCTTAACCAAGAGGAAGAGGAAGTAAGCAACTTGGTTTTCTCTTGTTCTTTTGCTTAGTTTTCTTTTATTTTCTTCTCAACTTTAACTAAACTTTCGTTCTTTTCTATCCATATATTTGTAACACCCACGAATTTTTATAAATACATGAGTATTATTCTCATTAAGAGCATGGAAATAAATAAAAAGAATAGGAGAAAAAGAAGAGTAAGAAACAAAATAAAAATAAGAGGTAAGAGGTGGAGGCCAAGGATTGAACCTTGAACCTCCCACCAATAATGGAGAAAGATTAATGGCATGATCACCACTAGGATAGAGAGTAACATATGCATAGGAAGGAATAAAAATGTTAGTTAAAGGAGAGAAGAAAAAATAAAGCAAAGAGCAAGAGAAAACCAAATTGCTCACCTCTTCTCCCTCTTGGTTAAGAGAAGGAACAAGAAGAAGGCAAGTTGTCTTCCTCACCCTTCCCTCTCCTCATTTTCGTGGGAATCAAGAGAGGAGTAATGGATGAATTAAGGGAAAGATTAATGAAGGCTTAAATTCCTCTCATGATGAATAAATAGAAAAAGGAGAAGTAAATCTCTCATTTTCCTCATTCTTCCTCCTCCTTCCTCCTTTTCTTTTCTTCACCGAGACTAGGAGATCCTCCCACTCTTTGATCCGAGCACTAAGTCAAGTTCTTCTCCAAGGAAGCTAATTTCCAAGAAGAAATCTTCAAGTTCTAGCCCTCCCAAGCAAAGGAAATCAAAGGAGGCACAAGAAGAAGAACCTTCTTCCTTCCTTAACAACTAGAACACTTTCCTCCTTAAGAAAAACCACAAGCGAAAGGATGTAAGTTCCCTTCACCTGTGGTACAATAGCTATGTGATTGTTATGTAAAAATATTTCTTAAAAACCTAGGGTTGTTTCATGAGGGTTTCGGCCAAACAAAAAAAAGAAAGAGTTTAAAGAACCTTGAAAACCAACTACGATATGTTCATGATGTTGCTTATGTTATGTACCTTATGGTAGGAGGATTAAACTAATATTTTCATGCTAGAATGTTTGGTTAGAACATAAATTTATGAACTTAGATTTTCGGCATAGAAGGAACAAAAGAACTAGAAGAGCTCTAAACCTAAACCAAGCATGTTCCCTTGTTCTTATGATGTGTACCTCATGATAAATGGTGTTGTTAATGTTTTTCCCCCTTGTATGTTAACTTAAACTTGATTCCATATTCATGTACATTCGGCCATGATAGAGTTGAGGGCCTAGAAGGGCTTTAACCTAAAAATTTAAGCATGCTATGATTCTCATAGGACAAGATATGAAGCTAATATGACATGCCATGATCTTAGGTTAAGTTGAACAATATTTCTTATGTATATGATGATTCGGCCATTTTAAGACTTGAACCCTAGGAAAGTTTAAAACAAGTCTAAGATACTTATGATCTACTTGATGAAGAGATATGAAATAAATTAATGTTCACATGTTGCTTGAAACTTGAATCCTTGTTCTTTAGCATTCGGCCACAATTATTTTTAAGACCTAGGATGCTTAAATTTCTTAACTAAGTGGTCCATGTTATTCTTTGAAATGAATGCTAGGAAAGTTCTTATGGTCTTCATGCTAATATGCCACTAGAAACTTAATTCCCATGCTTACAAGATTCGGCCACATTAGGTTAAAAGGCTTGAGAAGCTTGAAACTTAGACTAAAAGTAATTATGGTGATTCTCATGATATGTATTGATATGTTAGTATGAAGATCAACCTTTTCATGTTGCTTGTAACCTAGAAACATGTTGCTAGGGTTTCGGCCATGTTAGGGTTAAAGGCTTAGAGAACTTAGAACCTAAATCAAATATGCTCAAGTGGTTGCTTATGGAATATGATATGAAAATTGTTAGGGTTGTTCTTGCTTGTATGTTGTTAATAACCCAAAAGGAGGCTTAATGAGTTTCGGCCAGGTTATGAAAAGGGACCTAGAAAGCTTGGAACCTATACCTAACATGCTTAAGATGCCTCTTATGTCATAAGAAATGATAGATGTTTAGGGTTCATATGTTCTTTTGTTGCTTGATAACCTAAACCATCTCTACATGTTTCGGCCACCACTTGTTACTAGGGTTAGAGACCTAATTGTGTTCTTCCATGAACTTCACATGCAATGCTTTATGATATGTGGAGATTATGACATGCTGTGATGTTCATTTATACATGTTAGGTCCTATTCATGACATGCTGTGTGCTTGATTTCATGATATGTTATGTGCTTATTTTCATGATATGCTGTGTGCTAAATTTCATAATATGCTATGTGCTTATTTTATGATATGCTGTGTATTTGATTTCATGATATGCTATGTGCTTATTTTCATGATATGTTGTGTGCTCAATTTCATGATATGCTATGTGCTCAAATTCATGATATGCTATGTGCCTAAACTCATGATATGCTATGTGCTCAAATTCATGATATGCTGTGTGCTTAAACTCATGATAGGTTGTATGCTTAACTATGCATGTGTTCATGATATGCTATGTGCTCGAAATCATGATATGCTGTGTGCTCAAATATACATGCTTTAAGCTATGCCTAAAAGAGTTGCTTCCCTATAAGTGGGATCAAGAGCACTCTTCATGATATGAATATGACATGAGTGATATGGACTATGTAAATATGACATGCTATTTTACTTTTAAGGCTTGTACCAAGGGTGGGCTCCATAAGCGCCCCGGGGTCGATGGACTAAGAAACAGGCCTCGTTAGGGATGGACTCCTAAGTGCCCCTAGCTCGATGGACTAAGAAACGGGCCTAGTATATGCCTTGTAGGGTTCAAGACTTGCTACCTTGAACCTACTAGGACGCGCGCATTTATGTATGTGGTACAAGCCGGGATCCCATCTTATGTTGAGATTATGTTTAAGTATCTATACTATATGTTTTAACAAGACATGATGCATGTTTTAAAAGTTCACCTTGCATATACTTTTTGAATATGCCATGATGAGTATGATGTTCATGTTATGATATACCATGCTACCTTGTGTTTATGCCATGATTATGCCTTGATATCTATGATTGTGCTCATGATACGTATGATGATCACTTATGATATGCTATGATACTTTATGTTTTGATATATGCTTTGTGATTGGTGACATGCTATACGGATTTTGTGAGTAGGAAAGGAAACTTACTGAGTCATGAGTGCTCACAGCTTACTTTCTTGTACCACAGATAAGGGCAAAGGTTGGATGAACTAGGGGAGCAGCAGGAGGGGCTAGCAGGATGTGTATGGTAGTGACTGGCTAAAGAAGAAAAGACCTGCTTTCATTAAATATGAATTGTGTTTAGTTGATATTTTTATGATTGTAACTCCATGACATTTTATCATGTTAACTCCTATATGTCTTGATATAATGTAAAGCATGACATATGGATTCTATGTTCTAAAAATTTACAAGTAAGTCTTCCGCTGTAATAAGTTAATAAGTTGTTAAGTAGGGTAAAGTAAGCCCCATGGCCTTAGCAGGAGGGGCGGGGCGTTACAGTATGGTATCAGAGCCAAGTTAGCCTCTCACTACACACATATCAAGCCTTCCTCCTGCCGCTCCAAGTAAGAATTTATATGTTTAAGTTAAAATTCTTTGATTTTGATGCCTTAATATGATGCATGTCTACTTATCTTGTCTGATTATGATAAGTCACAACTATAGGATAGGTATGCATGATGGTAGAATAAGAATGATAACGACCTTATGTTAACGTGGATAGAAATAACGATAATTTATTGTCGTTTAATGAAGATAAGCATGGCTAGGAGACGCACTACTCGAGCAGACGAGACAGCGACTCCACCGGATCTGACACAGGTAGTTACCGACCTCCAGCGCCAGATCACGGAGCAACAACAGCTGATCACGACTCTAATGGGTCAGCAAGAAAATCCTGTCACCCCGCCAGTGAATCAGAACGCAGTGCCCATTATTCTAGTAGCCGCACCAGTACCGCCGATAGCCCCTATTCCGGTGGTCCGACATGAGACCTACTTGATCCAGTGGCTAAGGTTGAAACCGGAGAATTTCTCAGGTACTTGCGAGCCATGGGATGCCCAGGCATGGTTCAAGACAGTAGAAAGCATAGTAGAGCTATTGGACTGGCCTGTACCGGAAAAGATCAAATGTGTATCGTTCTATTTTTCTGGAGATGCAAGGATGTGGTGGGAAAGAGTAAAGGCTAAGAGACAGATTAATCTGATGACATGGATGGACTTTGAGACAGAGTTCTTTGAAGAGTTCTTCCATATGCAAGTGACGAACTGACACTATGACGAGTTCACTGAGTTCCGGCAAGGTGACCTATCAGTAAACGAGGCGGTAAAATGCTTCAACCGTTTGGCACGCCTATGTCCAGAATTGGTTCGCACAGAAAGAGAAAGGGTCAAACTGATGCTGAAGATGCTTCGACCCGAGATAACATTAAATGTGGCCGACGGAGTTAATAGACCGCAGACTACAGAGGAACTAGTCAGCAGTGCCCTAATCACAGAACACTATCAGAAAGCAATGAACGAGAATAAGAGTCAGTCCCGAACAGAAGTATAGAGACCCTCAGGCAGCAAGACAAACTGGAAGGGGACCTCTACCGGGAAAAGGAAGCAATGGGACAATGCAAAAAGTGGGCCAGTGAATAAACAACCGAGGTACCCTCAGTGTACTATTTGTAGAAAGCTGCATTCCGAATTATGTCACAAAGGTACAAGAAAATGTTATAATTGCGGACGGGAAGGACATTTGGCCAGGGACTGTTCCACTCAGTTCCAAGCACCACTCCAGCAGAATAACCAGAACAGGAGTGCCCCTCCACAACTACACCAGATGCAAACTGCGATAGAAGGGACTTCAATCAGCCAAGGAAGATTGGAAGCCCCGCCAGCGACGACAAACGCCAGAGTTTTCTCGCTTACTAAAGAAGATGTGGCAAGCGCCTCTACTGTCGTTACAGGTCAGCTGCCTATTTCCAGTCAATATGCTTTAGTATTGTTTGATACTGGGGCGACATACTCATTCGTCTCAGCACCATTTACGAAGAAATTAAACATGCCACCCCAAACACTAAATAGCACGTTCTTAACAACCCTACCATCTGGGGAAGTCATGCCATCAGATCATATGCTGCAGGCTGTACCTATTCGAATTGCAGACAGGGAACTCTACAGCAATCTGATAGTACTCGACATGCGGGATTATGACGTTATACTGGGCATGGATTTCCTGAGCAAGTACGGTGCCTCAATTGAGTGCCGTAAGAGGAAGGTAGTCTTCCGACCTGAAGCTGAACCGATGTTTGAATTTATTGGGGAATCTGGGAAAGAAACTGAAAGATTCTTATCAGCTGTAAAGGCACAGAGTATGTTAGATCAAGGGTGTGCTGGATTTCTAGCACACGTAGTTGATGCAAGACAAACCAGGAGCCAGAAGCTAGAAGAGGTCAGAGTGGTATGCAACTATCCGGAAGTATTTCCTGATGAACTACCAGGATTAGCACCCGATAGAGAAGTAGAATTTACGATTGAACTAGTTCCGGGTACTAAACCAATCTCTAAAGCACCCTACCGGATGACACCAACTGAATTAAAGGAACTGCAAGAACAACTACAGGAGTTACTCGACAAGGGACTTATCCGCCCTAGTCACTCTCCATGGGGAGCTCCGGTACTGTTTGTGAAAAAGAAGGATGGGTCTATGCGAATGTGTATAGACTATCGAGCGCTGAACAACGCAACAATTAAGAACAGATACCCTCTTCCACGGATCGACGATTTGTTCGACCAATTGAAGGGAGCAACTGTCTTCTCGAAGATTGACCTAAGATCCGGCTATCATCAAGTGAAGGTGAAACAAGATGATATACCTAAGACAGCCTTCCGAACAAGATACGGACACTATGAGTTCGTAGTTATGCCCTTCGGAGTAACAAATGCCCCTGCGATATTCATGGATTTGATGAATCGGGTATTTACGGCATACCTTGATAAATGTGTGATCGTCTTCATTGACGATATCCTCATCTACTCAAGAACCCAGGAGGAACATGCTGAACATCTGAACATGGTACTACAGATTCTCCGAGAAAAACAACTGTATGCAAAATTCTCCAAGTGTGAGTTCTGGCTAGATCGAGTAGTATTCTTGGGTCATGTCATTTCCAAAGATGGATTCATGGTAGACCCAAGCAAGATTGAAGCCGTAAGTAACTGGGACAGACCAAAGAATGCCAGCGAAATCAGAAGTTTTCTGGGATTAGCAGGCTACTACAGGAAGTTCGTAGAGGGTTTTTCTAAAATTGGAGCCCCTATGACGGGTCTTACCAAGAAAAACAAAAAGTACGAATGGACAGATGACTGCAAGAAGAGTTTTACAGAATTAAAACGGAGACTGACCAGTGCTCCGATCCTTACTCTTCCGGAAAGTAACAAAGGCTTTGATATGTATAGCGATGCTTCCTTACTAGGGCTTGGAGCGGTACTCATGCAAGATGGCCGAGTCATCGCCTATGCCTCTAGACAACTCAAAGAGCATGAAAGGAATTATCCCATCCACGATTTAGAACTGGCAGCGGTAGTCTTCGCACTAAAAACATGGAGGCATTATTTATATGGAGCCCAGTGCAAAATTTATACAGACCATCAGAGTCTGAGGTATTTCTTCACGCAGAAAGACCTAAATATGAGACAACGCAGATGGCTCGACCTAGTCAAGGACTACGATTGTGAAATCTTTTATCATTCGGGAAAAGCAAACAAGGTAGCCGATGCACTCAGTAGGAAGTCTGGCACCACTTGATATCGCTATTCTAAGTTCGAGGACGAACTTTCTATGAGGTATGGGGTACTGTAACACCCACGAATTTTTATAAATACATGAGTATTATTCTCATTAAGAGCATGGAAATAAATAAAAAGAATAGGAGAAAAAGAAGAGTAAGAAACAAAATAAAAATAAGAGGTAAGAGGTGGAGGCCAAGGATTAAACCTTGAACCTCCCACCAATAATGGAGAAAGATTAATGGCATGATCACCACTAGGATAGAGAGTAACATATGCATAGGAAGGAATAAAACTGTTAGTTAAAGGAGAGAAGAAAAAATAAAGCAAAGAGCAAGAGAAAACCAAATTGCTCACCTCTTCTCCCTCTTGGTTAAGAGAAGGAACAAGAAGAAGGCAAGTTGTCTTCCTCACCCTTCCCTCTCCTCATTTTCGTGGGAATCAAGAGAGGAGTAATGGATGAATTAAGGGAAAGATTAATGAAGGCTTAAATTCCTCTCATGATGAATAAATAGAAAAAGGAGAAGTAAATCTCTCATTTTCCTCATTCTTCCTCCTCCTTCCTCCTTTTCTTTTCTTCACCGAGACTAGGAGATCCTCCCACTCTTTGATCCGAGCACTAAGTCAAGTTCTTCTCCAAGGAAGCTAATTTCCAAGAAGAAATCTTCAAGTTCTAGCCCTCCCAAGCAAAGGAAATCAAAGGAGGCACAAGAAGAAGAACCTTCTTCCTTCCTTAACAACTAGAACACTTTCCTCCTTAAGAAAAACCACAAGTGAAAGGATGTAAGTTCCCCTCACCTGTGGTACAATAGCTATGTGATTGTTATGTAAAAATATTGCTTAAAAACCTAGGGTTGTTTCATGAGGGTTTCGGCCAAACGAAAAAAAGAAAGAGTTTAAAGAACCTTGAAAACCAACTACGATATGTTCATGATGTTGCTTATGTTATGTACCTTATGGTAGGAGGGTTAAACTAATATTTTCATGCTAGAATGTTTGGTTAGAACATAAATTTATGAACTTAGATTTTCGGCATAGAAGGAACAAAAGAACTAGAAGAGCTCTAAACCTAAACCAAGCATGTTCCCTTGTTCTTATGATGTGTACCTCATGATAAATGGTGTTGTTAATGTTTTTCCCCCTTGTATGTTAACTTAAACTTGATTCCATATTCATGTACATTCGACCATGATAGAGTTGAGGGCCTAGAAGGGCTTTAACCTAAAAATTTAAGCATGCTATGATTCTCATAGGACAAGATATGAAGCTAATATGACATGCCATGATCTTAGGTTAAGTTGAACAATATTTCTTATGTATATGATGATTCGGCCATTTTAAGACTTGAACCCTAGGAAAGTTTAAAACAAGTCTAAGATACTTATGATCTACTTGATGAAGAGATATGAAATAAATTAATGTTCACATGTTGCTTGAAACTTGAATCCTTGTTCTTTAGCATTCGGCCACAATTATTTTTAAGACCTAGGATGCTTAAATTTCTTAACTAAGTGGTCCATGTTATTCTTTGAAATGAATGCTAGGAAAGTTCTTATGGTCTTCATGCTAATATGCCACTAGAAACTTAATTTCCATGCTTACAAGATTCGGCCACATTAGGTTAAAAGGCTTGAGAAGCTTGAAACTTAGACTAAAAGTACTTATGGTGATTCTCATGATATGTATTGATATGTTAGTATGAAGATCAACCTTTTCATGTTGCTTGTAACCTAGAAACATGTTGCTAGGGTTTCGGCCATGTTAGGGTTAAAGGCTTAGAGAACTTAGAACCTAAATCAAATATGCTCAAGTGGTTGCTTATGGAATATGATATGAAAATTGTTAGGGTTGTTCTTGCTTGTATGTTGTTAATAACCCAAAAGGAGGCTTAATGAGTTTCGGCTAGGTTATGAAAAGGGACCTAGAAAGCTTGGAACTTATACCTAACATGCTTAAGATGCCTCTTATGTCATAAGAAATGATAGATGTTTAGGGTTCACATGTTCTTTTGTTGCTTGATAACCTAAACCATCTCTACATGTTTCGGCCACCACTTGTTACTAGGGTTAGAGACCTAATTGTGTTCTTCCATGAACTTCACATGCAATGCTTTATGATATGTGGAGATTATGACATGCTGTGATGTTCATTTATACATGTTAGGTCCTATTCATGACATGCTGTGTGCTTGATTTCATGATATGTTATGTGCTTATTTTCATGATATGCTGTGTGCTAAATTTCATAATATGCTATGTGCTTATTTTCATGATATGCTGTGTGCTCAATCTCATGATATGCTATGTGCTCAAATTCATGATATGCTATGTGCCTAAACTAATGATATGCTATGTGCTCAAATTCATGATATGCTGTGTGCTTAAACTCATGATAGGTTGTATGCTTAATTATGCATGTGTTCATGATATGCTGTGTGCTTGAAATCATGATATGTTGTGTGCTCAAATATACATGCTTTAAGCTATGCCTAAAAGAGTTGCTTCTCTATAAGTTGGATCAAGAGCACTCTTCATGATATGAATATGACATGAGTGATATGGACTATGTAAATATGACATGCTATTTTACTTTTAAGGCTTGTACCAAGGGTGGGCTCCATAAGCGCCCCGGGGTCGATGGACTAACAAACGGGCCTCGTTAGGGATGGGCTCTTAAGTGCCCCTAGGTCGATGGACTAAGAAATGGGCCTAGTATATGCCTTGTAGGGTTCAAGACTTGCTACCTTGAACCTACTAGGACGCGCGCATTTATGTATGTGTTACAAGCCGGGATCCCCTCTTATGTTGAGATTATGTTTAAGTATCTATACTATATGTTTTAACAAGACATGATGCATGTTTTAAAAGTTCACCTTGCATATACTTTTTGAATATGCCATGATGAGTATGATGTTCATGTTATGATATACCATGCTACCTTGTGTTTATGCCATGATTATGCCATGATATCTATGATTGTGCTCATGATACGTATGATGATCACTTATGATATGCTATGATACTTTATGTTTTGATATATGCTTTGTGATTGATGACATGCTATACGGATTTTGTGAGTAGGAAAGGAAACTTACTGATCCATGAGTGCTCACAGCTTACTTTCTTGTACCACAGATAAGGGCAAAGGTTGGATGAATTAGGGGAGCAGCAGGAGGGGCTAGCAGGATGTGTGTGGTAGTGATTGGCTAATGAAGAAAAGAGCTGCTTTCATTAAATATGAATTGTGTTTAGTTGGTATTTTTATGATTGTAACTCCATGACATTTTATCATGTTAACTCCTATATGTCTTGATATAATGTAAAGCATGACATATGGATTCTATGTTCTAAAAATTTACAAGTAAGTCTTCCGCTGTAAGAAGTTAATATGTCGTTAAGTAGAGTAAAGTAACCCCCGTGGCCTTAGCAGGTAGGGCGGGGCGTTACAATATTATTCATTATTCTAGTGGTTATCATGCATCAATTTATCTGTATCATTTGTGGGAGGTTCAAGGTTTAATCCTTGACCTCACCTCTTCTTATTCTATTTTGGTTTCTATTTTCCCTTTTCTCTTATTCTTTTTATTTCTATGCTCTAAAGAAAAATGATACCTATATACTTATCTTATAATTTCGTGGGTGTTACACCGTGATCCAACAGGTCTAAATGCTACTGATTGGATCTGTACCCCACCGTGAAATCAAACGAGTACATACAACCAGTGATATAATACACAGAAACAACAAAGATAAGTTGCTCACCTCACTGCTGTAATCAAACAGATCAAATCTGTTTGGGCAATGGAAATTGGGCAGGCAATGGAGGGTCGGCTGTTGCGGATTATTAGATGAAGCGGCGCCCAACAGAAGCAAAGCAAATCATAGTAATTGCCACGGTTGCTCAGATCAGACCGGAGAAGAAGAACAGGAAACTTGACGGCAAGGTCAAGTCTGGGTTGGATCCGCAGCCGGGAAAAAGGAAAGAAGGCTCGGTAGAAATCCTGTGACCACAGTAAGGGCTCAGGGCAACCGGCGCTCGGAAGAGGAGAAGAAGGGTCGGTGCTAGGGCTCCTGTGGCCGGCGGTTTCTCGGAAGGGTGAGGGAGTCGGGATTCGGTCGGCCTAGGGCAGAGGAATGCGCATCAGTGGCCGTCGGAGAGAGATCGGACTGTGGCCGTTGGCTTCAGGCTAGGGCACAAGGATGGTCGGCGGTGTGCGAGTGCATGGGAGAGAGAAGATACTCAGTCATCAGCTCGCTGTTCCCTGGCGTTGTCGGCATCGGGCAGAGGAGAAGAGGGCTTGCGCGCGAGGGAGATGAAGAGAAAGAAACTGCTTCGGACCGGTTTAGGGCACGGCACAAAGCGTGAGGAGGAGGGAATCGGCACGCGAGGGAGAAAGAAATAAATGGAGGAGAATTAAAGAAAAAAGAAAAAAAACAAAAGAAATTAAAACATTTCCTCGCTTAAACGGAATAGCCTAAACAGGCTTTCCCGGGCCCCCGTTTTATTCCCGTAAACTCGTCCATACGGTCTCCGAAAAATTCTAGAAAAATTTCTAAAAATTCCCTTATCATTATTCGTCATTTTTTGGTATTTTACATTCTCCCCCACTAATAAAAATTTGATCCCCAAATTTCGTTATTTACCATCAGCAAATACTAACAACAGGTAAAGAGTATATATGCTGAACGGTAAATTAAATCACATACCTCAAGTGAAAAGATGGGGGTATCGAGCTCGGATAGTATCCTCGAGCACCCAGGTAGCCTCCTCGTCGGAATGATACTGTCATCCGACTTTAACCAATCGGATTGTCTTGTTCCGCAATTGACGCTCTTTCCGGTTCAGAATCCATACTGGAACCTCCTCATAAGTGACGTCAGGCTGAATGGAAACTGAGATATCTGTTAGAACATGTGTCGGGTCGGGTACGTATCTCCTCAGCATCGATACGTGGAATACATCGTAGATGCCTGCTAGGGTCAGTGTCCAGCTGATAAGCTACTGCTCCAATCCTCTCCAGGATCTAGAAAGGCCAATGTATCGCGGAGCTAGCTCACCTCTGAGGTCAAATCTCTTCACTCTCTTCGTGGGTGAAACTCGCAGAAATACGTGGTCGCCAATAGAGAACTCCAGGCGTCTGCGTCTCCGATCAGCATAACTCTTTTGGCGGTCCTACGCCTCTAACATCCTCCGTCTGATAGTACGAACCAACTCTGCCTCATGATGAGCTCTATGAGGTCCCAACAACTGGGCCTCCCCAACCTCATCCCAGAGGGTGGGTGTTCGACAAGACCTACCATACAACGCTTCAAACGGTGCCATCCGGATAGCCGAAAGAAAGCTGTCATTGTAGGCGAACTCTACCAATGGCAGATGGTCCTCCCAACTGCCTCCGAAATACAATACACACGATCTCAGCAAATCCTCTAGAGTCTGAATGGTCCGCTCTGACTATCCATCTGTCTGCAGATGGAAAGCTGTACTGAATCGGAGCTGAGTGGCCAAGGCCTGCTGCAGACTCTGCCAGAAACGAGATGTGAACCGGGGGTCTCTATCCGAAATAATACTCAAAGAAACACCATGTAATCCGATGATCTCTCGGCAATACAGATCTGCCAATCGATCCAGAGAATCAGTCTTCTGGATCGCTAAGAAGTGTGCAGATTTGGTTAATCGATCGACGATTACCCAAATCACGTCATGGCCTCGTCGTGTCCTCGGCAAATCCACCACAAAGTCCATAGTAATATATTCCCATTTTCACTCGGTAATAGGAATCCGCTGAAGTAAGTCGGCAGGTCTCTGGTGTTCCGCCTTCGCCTGTTGACAAACAAGACATCTAGCTACAAAATCCACGATGTCTTCCTTCATTTCGTTCCACCAATAGAAACACCTCAAATCTTGGTACATACGGGTACTGTCGAGGTGGACAGCAAATCGAGAGTGACGAGCCTCCTGAAGTAGCTCCTGTAAGACAGGATGAGACTGAGGTACGCATAATCTGCCTCGGAAGTGTATAATACCCTCCTCGTCTCGTGTGAACTCGGTCTGCTGCCCGGAAGCTATCTGGCTGCCAATGAACAGTAAACGTTGATCACCAGCCTGGGCCTCTCGGATTCTTGTCCTGATCGACGACTGAGCAACCATGGTAACAAGAATACCCTGCTCTGTCTGTCCCTTCTCCTCAAGGCCTAACTCGGAGAAGTCCTAAATCAAATTTGTGATCACAACTCGGTGGCAAGCTAAAGTCCCTCTGGACTTCCTGCTAAGTGCATCGGCAACCACATTAGCTCTCCCCGGGTGATAGCTAATGGTACAATCATAATCCTTTAGGAACTCCATCCATCTCCTCTGTCGAAGATTAAGTTTCTTCTGAGTAAACAGATATTTGAGACTCTTATGGTCAGTGAGAATCTCAAATGTAATGCCATATAAATAATGTCGCCAAATCTTCAAGGCAAAAATAATGGCGACTAACTCCAGTTCATGAACTAGGTAGTTCTTCTCATGCTCCTTCAACTGTCGAGAAGCATAGGAGACTACCTTGCCGTGTTGCATCATAACAGCGCCCAAACCCTGAATAGATGTTCGGTGTAGAGGACAAATCCGTCCTCTCCAGAAGGTAAATCCAACAATCGGAGCCGACACTAATCTCCGCTTCAGCTCCTGAAAGCTGGTCTCGCAATCCTCTGACCACGTGAACTTCACGCCTTCCCTGGTCAGGCGTGTCAGTAGCATAGCAATCCGTGAGAAACCCTCAACGTATCTCCGGAAATATCGAGCCAAACAAAGGAAGTTGCGAGCCTCTTCTATAAACTCTGTCTACTCCCAATGGTAACAACCTCTATCTCCTGTGGAACCACGGTATACTCCTACTGGTGACCGTGTGTCTCAAACATCTCACAGAAGACAACCAAAATACGCACTACTGATCTTCACATCTAGGCGTTTCCATCGAAACATCTCTAGAACTATGCAAAGATGATGTGCGTGACTCACCGCGGATCCGAAATAGATCACAACATCATCAACAAAGACAATGGAAACCGATCCAAACATCTTGGGAATACCAAAATCATCAAGTCTCTGAAAACATCTAAGGCTTCCCAAGCCCTAGCGGTAACATCAAGACACATAATGTCTGTATTACAGACATTCCTAACCATAAGATCCCTGATAGCAAGTCAGGAAATCTAATCACCAACGATATAAATCACCAAAGAATATATCCTCTAGTGTGAGAGCAACGCTCCATCAAATGAAATACCACATATATAGGAGCAACGCTCTACCACAAGAAATCCTCCATATGTGGGAGCAACGCTCTACCACAAATAATCTGAAATATGTATCTGCAATAAATATGGGAGCAATGCTACGCTACCAGCAATCAGCAATATGTGGGAGCAACACTCCACCACAAAAAAAAATCCCTAAATATATGGGAGCTACGCTCTACCACAAACAATACATAAGTGCCCAAGGCACCTAACTATCCAGCTAGAGACTGCACGAGATCTCTCTACCACAAATCACCGTGAGTAGCCTAGGGTATAACAAGCCAGTAAGCATATCAACTCCATAGTCAACTCTATCATCATCCTAGTGGGTCAGTCACCCACTAATAGGAGAATTAGTTGACAGGGTAATACAACCAATAACATAATGTAGACACTCAACATTCTACATTCAACATAGGTAGAATCATCATGATGCTACCAACCATACACCTGGCACACGTGCACACACAACATATGTATGATCGACATAATCCTCCAATTAATACACACCAAACATACTCACAACATAGGTATAAATCATCGTGATACCTCCAATAATGTATACCGAACCCGTGTGCATATATCAACATAGGTATAATCGATAATACACCTCAAACAACACTCACATGACATTTATACACCTATGCCAAGAGTATAATCAACGTAATACTTCCAACCAATCATAATCGACACGAGTGTACACACAGAACAAATATAATGAACAAGATACCTCTAATATTACACCGAAAACATCTACACATATCACAACATAGATTTAATCGACAAAATACCTCCAATAAACCAATCAGACCACTCGGGTATAATCTACTAGAAACCCACAACAATCATAACTGGAAAAGTATACACTCACTACATGCAATTAGACCGTCCATCATAACACTCCTACAACACATAATAATCATATGTACACACACATAGATAGGCAGAATCAACATATTTAATCCAATCAACCTGGCATTCCTTATGCTACCTTCCAAGTTATCCAATTAGGTACATACAGTCAAAAATGAAAGTCTACATGGAATAGGATACATCGATCCTCTATAGACTGACCAAACCGATAATGGTATACCGCTAATTCAATCTTCTCCCCGTCAGTACAAGTCATGTACCCAATATACTCAAGATATCCAACTAAGCACGAATCACCCAAAGATCAGCATTTTTATAAAATAGAGTAAGTCGATCCCCTGCTGATCGGACCAACCAAAACAATGAATTGGTGATCGACTATCTTAATCTAACAAATGTATGTTAATCCTCCGCAATCACAAAGGTATATCGATTTACGACTACCCAAGTCGACAAACGTAAATCAGTCTTCTACTGACCGATCTAACAAGAGTAAATCAATATTTACTGATGAAATTAACTAAGATAAAATGGTATACTATTGGCTAGGTCAACATGAAGATATAGATACTATCCACTACCCAACTAATAATAGCAGAGGCTGGTATGTGCCTCAATCCGCTAACCAACTAGTAGTAACAGAAGCTAAAACTACTGGTGTATGATATGAAAAATCACCAAAAATTGTAATCCTTGATCTCTAATAGGGTCGATCATCATCAGTGGCTAACCTATCACAAGTAATATGGGCTACAACATCAGACAGATACCAAATACAAAGTAATAATACATGTCATAACTATCATAGTCAACAATGCATACACTAACAGCAGGTAGGATAACAGTATACCAACATACCTCCTATAGCTTGGAGATGTCCTGCTGCTGCCAGGTCCCAAAATCCGAAAAGTCACATCGAGAAGACTAAAACACGAAATCCAAAACACGAGAAATAAGACATGTAAACCGAGCTCTGATACCAAATAAATTGGTATCAGATAAATCTCGAAAATCTAAAACACATAGCAAGTATCGTATACCTGCTCTGATACCACTAAATTGTCACACCCCGGGGGAGTCCCTGTCCGAAGAAATTTCGGCAGCACCTCCCCTATACGGGTGACAATCTGAAACATTTATACAATGCCCTCAGGGCCACATATACCTCGGCCAACACAGCCGGAATACTAACAATAAAATAACTAAACAACCACGCAGTTATATATATAGCAGCCCACTCGGCTGTACCAAAACCAAAACACAGCGGAAAATGACAGAAAACCAAATATACAAGACTGCTAGCCAGCTAGGCTTACACCACACAACAACACACCACTCCGGAAACAAAACCGAATCACAAGCTAGATACATAAATACCAAAGTACAAATAGACAACAGCGAAGACACATCTTCTGATGTGACATAGGGACCAGCAGGCAGGATACTCCAAGCGACTCCATAAACAATCTGGTACCTGAAAAATATAGTGTCCACGAGGGTGAGTTCAACAACTCAGCGAATACCAATAGACATGCCTAGTAAGATATATCTAACAGCAATAAACATGGAATACAACTTCCTAATCATATATAGGAAAAATGCAAAACTGAAAGGTAACTGAGGAAGTTGTACTCACCACGAACTCCTATCCAGAACAAAAGGGTCGTCAACTCGAGAGTGTCATAAATCCTGTATGCATGTCAAACATATGCATCCAACTAAATGCAGCAAATAAATGCATCAAGCACAAGCAATAAATGCATCAATGCGTATGATGTCAATGTCATGGTCACCCCTGACGCCAGTCAGCCATCTCACACACAATGGTGAGTCCGAGTGGGTAGGGCTGTGACAACCGTGCACTCTGACATCACTACCCCTGATGAGTGACTGAGTGGACGGGATGCTGTCGGAGTACACCTATCCTCCTACCCCAAATCATAAATGGGGGAGCTCAATGCTCTCATCTCCCGGTACATAGTGACGGGGAGGAAATCTCTGCCGGCTACCACGCTGCGTCACACTACCCATGAGCGGACCAACGGAGCCAAATAAAGTCCAACTGTCTGCCGGCTACCACGCTGCTACAATAGACCAACGGAGTCAAACAGAGCAGAACTGTCTGCCGACTACCACGCTGAGTCCTCAGACCAATGGAGCCAAACAACAGAACCGCCACACACCTGTCTGATATACCACTAACCCATGAGTGACGGTGTGTACAGATCCATGTAACTGGCGATATGCTCACAATAATGGAGTCGACTATCACGCAACATGCAATCATAATGCATGACACTAAGCATGGCAATATCCTGATCAGCATAAAAAAATCCATATATATATAAAATGGGTACCACAATATCGATGGTCAGATCCGAGGATCTAAGGTACACAAGTCAGGTACGGTATAAAAACCTAGGTATCAGATAATCTAGATACACAAGCCAGAAAATAAAATCCAGAACCTAGTCCTAACCTCAGTAAGGTATGGTATGTCACTTACTCTAGGAACTAAGGTACTCATGACAATAATCACGAAACGTAAACATGGATACATAACAAACGCCCAACAGAAAATGCTATGGGTAACAAACAGTGGCATACCAAAGGCAAATATGATCATTGCTTGTAGCTATAAAATACTATGCATATCCAATTGACAATATCATAAAAGATAAGTCAAGAGGTACCCGCCTCCAATAGGAAGGTCCAATCCAGTCCAAATCTGACATCGAGATGCTCGTCTCGTGTCAAAGTCCTGTGATACATGGTAACAAGATTTAGCTAATTACATATAAATAAATTAGCTAAATCAAATCCTCGAGAAGCTAACACAAATCCAGATCCAATTATAAACCCTAATTGGATCATCTAACTCCTCAATCGTATCTTAACCAATCCATTTAAATTTGGACTTGCAATAAGCATAGTCCATCACAATAACTTAATCTAAACCAATCATAAGAACTCACCCAAATCCAAGATGATCGTTGATGGCTCACGGTCGAAGGGGTTCCCTGCCCAAAACAGAATGACCGGTGCTGTGGACCGCCAGTGAACAATGCTGGCCAAACTACAAAGACTGGTAGACAAACAATCACAGTCACTGTTTGCTGCTAAAAAGGGTTGTTTGCTGCTGGGTTTTCAAAGTAAACAACTGCTCCAATCCTAAGGAACCTACTGCCAAAATTTCTGGCCACAGCTACCTAGAATTGCTGATCCCTAAATCAAAATACCAAAAATCAGCACTTGTCGTGATCCAACAGGTCCAAATGCTACTGATTGGATCTGTACCCCAACCTCAAATCGAACGAGTATATACAACCAGTGATATAATACACAGAAACAACAAAGATAAGTTGCTCACCTCACTGTTGTAATCAAACGGATCAAATCTATTTGGGTAATGGAAATTGGGCAGGCAATAGAGGGTCGGCTGTTGCGGCTTATTAGACGAAGCGGCGGCCAACAGAAGCAAAGCAAATCATAGTAATTGCCACGGTTGCTCAGATCAGACCGGAGAAGAAGAACAGGACACTTGATGGCAAGGTCAAGTCTGGGTTGGATCCGCAGCCGGGAAAAAGGAAAGAAGGCTCGGTAGAAATCCTGTGACCACAGTTAGGGCTCACGGCAGCCGGCGCTCGGAAGAGGAGAAGAAGTGCCGGCGCTAGGGCTCCTGTGGCCGGCGGTGTCTCGAAAGGGTGAGGGAGTCTGGATTCGGCCGACCTAGGGCAGAGGAATGCGCATCAGTGGCCGTCGGAGAGAGATCGAACTGTGGTCGTTGGCTTCAGGTTAGGGCATAGGGATGGTCGGCGGTGTGCAAGCGCAGGGGAGAGAGAAGATACTTAGTCATCGGCTCTCTGTTCCCTGGCGTCGTCGGCGTCGGGCAGAGGAGAAGAGGGCGTGCGCGCGAGGGAGATGAAGAGAAAGAAACTACTTCGGACCGGTTTGGGGCACGGTACAAAGCGTGAGGAGGAGGGAATCGGCATGCGAGGGAGAAAGAAAAAGACGGAGGAGAATAAAAGAAAAAAGAAAAAAAATAAAAGAAATTAAAACATTTCCTCGCTTAAACGGGGTAGCCTAAACAGGCTTTCCCGGGCCCCAGTTTTATCCCTATAAACTCGTTCATACGTTCTCCGAAAAATTCTAGAAAAATTTCTAAAAATTCCAGAAAATTCCCTTATCATTATTCGTCATTTTTCGATATTTTACACTTCATGTCCTCTATCTCCTTTGATGTTTTCAGAGACATCTCTTTAGATAAAGCTACTCCTTGCCGAAAAGGTAAAAAACCTTTCTTAGAGTTTTGCATGCTAAAACGAGCAAGGATTGTATCGATATATGAAACTTGTGACAAACACAACATCCTTTTCTTGTGATCCCTTATTACTTTGATCCCAAGAATATGTGCGCATTCTCCTAAGTCCTTCATATCGAATTGCTTGGATAACCATACCCTTACTTCTGACAACTCTTTGACATTGTTGCCAATTAACAAAATGTCATCTACTTATAGTACAAGAAATACCACCACATTTCCATTACACTTCTTGTATACACAAGACTCATCCGGACACTAAATAAATTCATAGGATTGGATTACTTCATTAAACTAAATATTCCAACATCTTGAAGTTTGCTTCAGTCCATAAATAGATCGATTAAACTTACATACAAGATGCTCTTTGCCCTTTGCAATAAACTCCTCTGGTTGCTTCATATAGATGTTTTCTTCAAGACTTCCATTAAGGAAAGCTGTCTTGACATCCATTTTCCAAAACTCATAATCCATATGAGCAGTAATAGATAAGAGTATCTGGATTGACTTAAGCATAGCTACCGGTGAAAAGGTTTCCTCATAATCGATTCCCTCTTTCTGAGTATACCCTTTTGCAACAAGCCTTGCTTTAAAGGTTTCTATCTTCCCGTCTGCCCCTCTTTTCCTTTTATAGATCCACTTACATCCAACGGCTTTTACACCAATTGGTGGTTCTACAAGCTCCCAAACCTTATTAGAATACATAGATTCTATTTCAGAATTCATCGCTCTTTGCTAAGATGCTGCATCTTTGTCTTGGAGTGATTCATCATATGACCGGGGATCAGGTTCATGTTCACCAGGGATCAAGTCCGAAGACTCTTCTAAAATATGAATCTTTCAAGTTGCCTAACAACTCTCCCACTATGACGAGGCACTGTCTGTAAATGTGCATCATTTGTGACACGTGTTGCAGTTTCTTGTGGTATTTCATCTTGCACTGTTGGTACTAAAGTAGACATGTCCTCTCTAATTTCTTTTAGAACAATTTCACTCATGGGCTTGTGGTTCATTACATAATCTTCCTCTAAAAATCGAGCATTGGTGCTAATAATGATCTTTTGATTTTTAGGATTATAAAATAAACTGCCTTTCGTTCCTTTAGGATATCCTACAAACAGACAAACTTCTGTACGTGATTCCAACTATCCAGTATCTCCCTTCAGCACATGTGCTAGCAACCCCAAATCCGAATATGTTTCAGACTAGGCTTACGCCCATTCCACAATTCTATGGGAGTAAAGGGTACTGATTTAGAAGGTACCATATTCAGAATGTACACTGTTGTTTCCAGTGCATATCCCCAAAACGAATTTGATAATTCTGAATAACTCATCATCGATCTAACCATTTCCATAAGAGTCCTATTCCTTCGTTCTGCCACACTATTCTGTTGGGGTGTACTAGGTGCGGACAATTGTGATTGAATCTCGGCTTCTGATAAGTAACTCCTAAACTCTCCTAAGAGGTACTCGCCATCACGATTTGACCGTAGTGTCTTGATACTTTTACCATGACATTTCTGTTGGGTTCTTCGGGCCGCGAAAACCACTTTTTCACGTCGCGGAAACCCCGAGTCACCCAAAGCCGTAGATCTGTGCAAATATTCGTAAACAAAACTTTTCGAAAAACCTTTTCTTGTACGAGTTTGTAAAACCTTTAGATCTACACTAGATAAGGGTTATACCTTCGAAGCGTGCCTTTCGCTTATCCCGCTCGTCCAAGGAGTTGCCGGATCTCTAGACCGTCAAGCGCCGGTCCTCTAGAAGTATCCACACGGACACGTAGGTGGAAAAAACCTCACACAAAGGTGTGCTAGCACCTTGGTGAGATTCGGCCAAGCAAGGAGGAGAGGGAGAGGGAGAGCTTGAAAGGAAGAAGGAGGAAGATCACCACACTTAAATGAAAATGAATTCAAATTCCTTCACAAAGTGGCCGGCCACTTTCTTCTTGTGTAACTCCCCATTAAATGCAATTAATGTGAAGTTAATAAGAAAATGGCTTTGTAACTTCCATGAGGTGGCACCCATGATGATGTGGAATATCATTATTGGTCCACCTAATGCCAACTCACCAATGAGGTGGCAAAAGGTCAAGTCAAAATTGACCTTTGGACTTCCTTCTCAAGTCAAGTCAAACTTGACCCAATCTCTACCATGGTTGATCTAATCTAACCATTTGATTCGAGTCAACTTAATATAATGAATCTAATTCATTAAATTAAATTAATTCAATGAGTCAAAATCTAAATTAGACTCATTGAACACATGAATCAACTTGAGTCGAACTCAAGTTAGCCCAATAAGGATTACTCTTAATCCAATTTGATTCATCAAATGAATCTAATCCTCTTGGTTCATCATATGAACCTAATCTCCATCTAATTGTCCTAAGTGTGTGACCCTATAGGTTCTTGTAACGTTGGCAATGCCCTAAACCCATTTAGGAGCATAAGTAATGAGCGGTATCTAGCAACACATCATTACTACCCAAGTTACAAGAATGTCGAGATCCGACATCACCTTGTGACTACCAATTGTGACTACTCATAAAATAATGACAAGTGTCCTTCTATCCTAGACATCTAGATTGATCAATGTGAGGCATAGACCGTGTCATCCTCTAATCAATCTAAATCTTGAACTCCAAGTAGACTCACTCGATCAAATGAGCTCAACATCTAATGTTGACTCATTTGGGCATGGCCATGCACTTAGTGGTCTCACTCTATCAAGAATACCGATGTCGCTCCCGTCATATGGGAGGGATAGATCCCATCTACATCACTCACATCCCTCTACATAATTCGTTATATACCCAGTAATCGCCTTTATAGTCCACCCAGTTACGGGTGACGTTTGACGAAACCAAAGTACATAACTCCTTATGTAGGGATCCATGGTGACTTCAGGTCTAAGGACTAATAGTCATACTAATAGCCACATGAGAAAGTATATGACACTCATATAACGATCCATGATACTTTCTCATGGCGGGTCATTCAGTATACATTCTCTAATGCATACCCATGTGTCAGCTTGATATCTCTATATCCATGACTTGTGAGATCAAGTCATCGAGCTGACCTACATGCTAGTCTTATTGTATTAACATTGTCCCTGAATGCTAATACTCAACTAGGAATGATTTAGAGTAGTGTTCCCTATATCATCTCACTATCGATTCAACTAATCGATTGATATAGGTATGAACCTTCTACTCAAGGACGCTATTATACTTAGTCTATTTGGCACTAATATAAATAAGTATAATAACCAAACAAATGCCTTTATTAATATAAAAGAATATGATATACATGAGTCCATACAATCATCAAATGATTGGCTCTAGGGCTCTAACTAACAATTTCTCCGCATCAGCCTTGTACTCTTTGAACTTATCAAAGCACTCAGAGTTGCGTCGCATCAAGTAAATGTACCCGAATCTCAAATAGTCGTCTATAAAAAAGAGAAAATATTCGAAACCATCTCTTGCCTGGATAGACATAGATCCACACAAATCAGAATGAACCAATTCCAACACATCTTTGGCTCTATACCCCTTCGCCTTAAAAGGTCTCTTGGTCATTTTACCTTCCAAGCAAGATTCATAGGTTGGAAAGTTTTCCACCACCAATGAACCCAAAACTCCATCGGCTATTAGCCTTTGAATCCTACTTAAATTAATATGACCAAGTCTTAGATACCAAAAATATGTTTGGTTCATTTCTGAAGGTTCTTTTCTCTTATTAGAATTAGAAGATGTGTTATTAATTTTCATTTGTTGCTTTATGGGAGAAATTAGATTTAGACTATATAAATTGCTGACCAATATACTAGAATAGATTGTTCGAGTGTATACTTAAAAGTTTAGCTTTTGTACACATTTATTTTGAAATAAAGAATCACTTTGGTCAAATGTTTACATTTATTTGTTAAATGTAATTGTTCAATTAATTTATATAGTAGATAACATGGAGTGTGGAGTCACACTTAGAAGATCATGTTGTCGGTTCTCTATAAATTATAAACAGTTGTTCACGACTAAGATGGAAAGGAACAAACCATCAGAATAGACGTAGTGTAATTAAGTATTAGTTTATCTTGACTAATAAATTACACTGATACACTTTTAGTGTATTGAGTAGGATCATTTAGGTAAGTTCTTTTTGTACTGACTTAGTAAAAGAACTAGACCTTAGTTATTATGGAAGTGTGTGCTCTTAATCCTAATATAATAACAAGCATGTATATTTAATATTTATTTCTTTGACTTATCAAAGGGTGAGGTTTAGCTTGATAAATCAATATGCCCGATAAGTTGGGAAATGATATTACTTATAGTATATGTTGTTGATTATAGAAGGAATCTGTGTCCTAGTTATCTAGGTTGAGAATGTCCCCAAGAGGAGCTCATAAGGATTGTCATGTTAAACCCTGCAGGTGGACCTAGTCCAACATGACAATAGAGTTGAGTGGTACACTCTTGGAGCTAGATATTAATTAAATGAGTTGTCAGTAACTTACTTAATTAGTGGGCATTCGTAATCTTAAATACAGAGAGACTAACACACTCATGATAAGAAAGAGCCCATAATGTATTTGGGGATTGGTGCGGTAGTGCGGTAGTGCGGTAATAACTCTCTAGTGGAATGAGTTATTATCGATGAACTTGAGTTGTGTGTTCGGGGCGAGCACGGGATACTCATGCTCATCGGAAGGCCAAAACCAATTTCTCCTCTAGGTCCCTGTTGTAGCCTCAATAAAGCCTCAAGTCCATCCAAAGAAAAGCCTATCTTGGTGTCCAAGAAGGGGCCGGTTCATTGCTTGGTGACCAAGCAATGGCCGGCCACATATTCTCTAGAAATGGCCAGCCCTTGCCTTGGGCAAAGGGGGCCGGCCGCAATATTTAAATTAGGAAGGTTGTTTTTGAATTTTTAAATTTTCTCAGATATTTACAATTTGTAAAAAGAGAGATTTTAAAAATTTATAAAATTTTCCTAATTTAAATTAGGCCACAAGGTTTTAAAAGAGAGTTGTAAAATTTATAAAACTTTCTTTTAAAAAGAAATATTATTAGATATGTTTTAAATTTTAAAACTTGGTTTTAAATTTTAAAACTTTCCTTTTAATATCCACATTAGAAAAAAAAAAGAGAGTTTGTAAAATTTTATTAGAAGTTTTCTTCTTTTAAAATTTTATAAAAAAAAATTTTCTTTCTTTCCCTTTTAATAAGTGGCCGGCCACCTTGCTTGGTGCCCAAGCAAGGGGCCGGTCAAATAATTAAACATCAACAAATAGTTGTTTAATTAATAAATCAATCTAGGATTGATTAATTAAAAGGAAAGAAAAAGACAAAAAAAAAAGAAAATAGGAATGAGTCTAATTTTTTATAAAACTCTTTCCATAATTTTCCGTTGGGAAACTAATATAAAAGGGGGGGAAGGGGAGGCCTTGAAAAACATAACAATTGATATTGTGTTGTTGGAGATCATCAAGTGGTCGACCCCTCTCCCTCTCTTCCCTTTGCTCTCTTTTGCTCCTTTGTGGTGGTGGTGGCCGAATTCTAGAGAAAGAGTAGAAGCTTTCCGGGTGGTGTTCGTCTTGGAGGATCGTCGCCCACACGACGTCCAAGAGGAGGCGAGGGATATGGCAGAAGATCTCGAGGTTTTTAGCATACAAGGAAGAGGTACAACTAGTATTTAATTTCCGCATCATACTAGTTAATTTTTCTTTGTATAAATACCAAATACAAGAGGCATTCGATTCTTGTTTTTCGAATTTAATTTCGATGTTGTGTTCTTTTTCTTTTTCCTTGTGATTTGATTGTTCCTTTTGGTTAACTTAGAGTTATATAAGGAAATTAAATATTAACTTTCCTTAAAAGGTTTTGTCTAGTCGGTGGTGGTTGCTCCCATATCCAAGAAGACCAAGTGCATCGCCATGCAGTACTGGAAGCCAATTTTGGAAACTAATATTTAATTGAATTTATAACCTAGGTGATTTGTATCAAACGTGTTAAGTTCCGCAGAAGATCCAAATCTAAACCTAAAAGAACATATAAGTTAAACTTGGAATCAAATGTGTTAAGTTCCGCAGGAGATACAAGTTTAACTTAAAAGGACACATGGTAGCTAGGAAAGGTTCAGATCACGTACAAAATTTTTGTACAGTGGAGCCATTGGGTTTTCTGAGTAGCAACCAATAAGTGGTATCAGAGCGAGGTTTTGTCTCTGTGTATTTGTTATTAGTTTAATTATGCACATGTCATACATAATTTAGGCAGGTTAATAGTAGGATGTGCTAACTTTGTGGATGTAGGATCCAACTATTATGACTTATAGTTATTATGTGTGAGATTAGACCCTTGGACATGTCAAGGGCATTTATTATGTGTGCATGATTGTATTATAAAATACAGTAGGAGCTGTATTTAGTTTTATTAGGATTTTATTTTTTAATCTAGTTACATGTACATTCCGTTTATGGAATATAGGATCGATGGATGTAAATTTTTATTTTATGTTCGATCTAGTTCACATGTACATTCCTTCGAGGAATATAGGATCGAAAAATGTAAAATTCTATTTATGTCGTGGATCGAATCTTGCAAGGCGTGGAACCTTTTTGAGGACCAGAGACGCAGCGGAACAAGGGGCAAGATGGATGCGACAAGTAGACCCGGTGGCAGTGGCAAAAGATGACAGCAGCTAGGGTTGGCGATACACGGAAGACAGCAATAGATAAAAGCCATAATAGTTGAAAATTAGTTTTTCTATTTATTGCTTTTTATGCTGTGACTGTGTGTGCTTGTTAGTATGCATGTTTAGTAGGCTAGCATAGTCAAAATTCCTCACTTTAAATAACTAAGTGGGAGAGGGATTTATTTTTAAATAAATTCCACGGTCTCCATTACTGGTTTATAAGTGATGCAACAAGCTTGCGCGTTGGCTCTAAGTGCCTTCCTCCATATCGGATGAGCTTGTTTGCGGATCACTAGATTAAACTTCCATTCTTAGGATGACTATAGGAAGTTAATTAAGAGCGTGTGATCTTCCCCATCGGAAGGGGCACAATCTTATTAATGGGCTTAGTGTCAAGTAATGGTACACACTTAGGCACGTCTAATAGTATCCTCCCCATCGGAGTCACTGCTATTATTCGTGTGACCAAAGTAAACCAAATATTAATTTTATTTGTCAAAAAGTTAGGTTGACAAGATAATAAAATTAATGGGTAAAACCCTCCTTTTACAAATGTTGAATTTGTATACGTCCACACTATCGTGGCATACAAAATTCACGGTGTTTTGAGGTGTTGGTTAATTTAAAATAGTATTGTTTGAGGAATCAATATTATTCTAAATTTAGAGTTCTGACCAAAAGTTATTTGTGATTCTTAGGATGACTTTCAACCCACTGGCCATCATACTAAAAGAGAACAGACTTACTGGTCCTAACTACATAGATTGGAAAAGGAACCTGGACATTGTTCTTACTGCTAAGGGCTATAAGTTTGTACTGTCAGAGGAATGCCCAGAAACACCTAGCAATGATTCTACCCCAGAGGAGATTTAGTATCATAGTAAATGGGTAAAAGCTGATGAGATGGCACGGTGTTACATCTTGGCTTCGATGTCAAATGTATTGCAACATCAGCATCAGGACTTACTAACAGCCTATGATATAATGAACAATCTCAAGGAACTCTTCGGACATCAGAATCGGGCTGCTAGGCAAGAGGTAATGAGAAAACTGAAGACAGCCACCATGACTGAGGGGACTCCCGTGAGGGATCATATTCTCAAGATGATGACTTACTTAAACGAAATACAAGTTCTTGGAGGGGAAATTGATGGGGAAACCTAGGTCGATATCATCCTCCAAACGCTGCCCAGATGTTTTAAGCATTTTTGCCTGAACTATAATATGAATAAAAGGATGTATTCATCGGCGAAACTTCTGACAGAACTTCAGGCAGCCGAAGGGTTGTTTCGTCAATATTCTCAAATTCACTATGCTGAAAATGGTTCTACTTCTAAGCCGAAAGGCAAGAAGAAGAAGAAACAAAATGGCTCAGCAAAGAA
The DNA here is from genome assembly GCF_018446385.1 of Zingiber officinale. Taxonomy (NCBI): domain Eukaryota; kingdom Viridiplantae; phylum Streptophyta; class Magnoliopsida; order Zingiberales; family Zingiberaceae; genus Zingiber; species Zingiber officinale. The sequence continues at coordinate 88,613,077 of NC_055988.1, forward strand.
GGTGAATAAACCTTAAGGTGCAGGACAAAAAGCTGGAATAAAGAAGCCGAAGGGCAAGTGCTTTATTTGCAAGCAGACTGGACATTGGAAGGCGGACTGTCCTCGTAGGAAACAGAATAATAAAGGTATATCTCATACTCTAGTTGTTGAAACATGTTTAGCGGTGTTATCTACCAGCACCTGGTGTGTAGATACGGGAGCCACTGATCATGTCTGCAATTCCTTGCAGGGGTTCTAGGAAACCCGACGGCTATCTGAAGGAGAGATTACCGTCTACATGGGCAATGCTACTAAGGTGGCGGCTGTTGCAGTGAGAGATGTCTACTTATCTTTTAATAAGAATAGAAATTTGGTTTTAAGAAATTGTCTTTATGTACCCAGTTTTAGAAAGAATTTAATTTCAGTTTCTAAACTATTTTTGGATGGATATTCAGTTTTCTTTAGTAACGATGTAGTTATTAAGAGAAATAAAGTGATTATCTGTTCTGGTGCATTAGTTGGCAATTTGTATACTTTAAATCCAATTTCTCCCACAAAGCATAATATGGAAATTAATAACACATCTTCTAACAAATAAGAGAAAAGAACCTTCGGAAATGAACCAAACATATCTTTGGCATCTAAGGCTTGGTCATATTAACTTAAGTAGAATTCAGAGGCTTATAGCCGATGGACTCTTGGGTTCATTAGAGTTGGAAAATTTTCCAAATTGTGAATCTTACTTGGAAGGTAAAATGACCAAGAGGCCTTTTAAGGCCAAGGGGTATAGAGCCAAAGAAGTGTTAGAATTGGTTCATTCTGATTTGTGTGGTCCTATGTCTGTCCAGGCAAGAGGTGGTTTTGAATATTTTGTCTCTTTTATAGACGATTATTCAAGATATGGATACATTTACCAAATGCGTCGCAAGTCTGAGTGCTTTGATAAGTTCAAAGAGTACAAGCTGATGTGGAGAAACGTCTAGGTAAAAGTATCAAGACACTACGGTCTGATCGTGGTGGTGAATACCTCTTAGGAGAGTTTAGGAATTACTTATCAGAGGCCGGGATTCAATCCCAATTGTCTGCACCTGGTACAGCCCAACAGAATGGTGTGGCAGAATGAAGGAATAGGACTCTTATGGAGATGGTTAGATCGATGATGAGTTATTCAGAATTACCAAATTTGTTTTGGGGATACGCTCTGGAAACGGCAGTGTACATTCTGAACTTAGTACCTTCTAAATCAGTTTCTTCTACTCCCACAGAATTGTGGAATGGGCGACCAAGTCTAAGACATTTTTGGATTTGGGGTAGTCCAGCACATATGCTGAAACCAGATGCTGATAAGTTAGAATCTCGTACAGAAGTTCGCGTGTTTGTGGGGTATCCCAGAGGAACGAAAGGTGGTTTATTTTATAGTCCTAAAGACCAGAAGGTCATTGTTAGCACCAATACCCAGTTTTTAGAAGAAGACTATATAATGGATCACAAGCCCAGTAGTAAAATTGTTCTGGAAGAACTTAGAGAGGACACGTCTACTTCAGTACCAATAGTACAAGATGAAGTACCACAAGAGACTGCAACACGTGTCACACATGATACACAACCACAGACAGTGCCTCGTCGTAGTGGGAAGGTTGTAAGGCAACCTGATAGATTCATGTTTTTGGGAGAGTCTTAGGACTTGATCCCGGGTAAACATGAACCTGATCCCCGAACATATGACGAAGCACTCCAAGATATAGATGCAGCATCTTGGCAAAAGGCAATGAATTCTGAAATAGAGTCTATGTACTCTAATAAGGTCTGGGAGCTTGTAGAACCACCCAATGGTGTAAAAGCCGTTGGATGCAAGTGGATCTACAAAAGGAAAAGAGGGACAGACGGGAAGGTAGAAACCTTCAAAGCTAGGATTGTTGCGAAAGGGTACACTTAGAAAGAGGGATCGATTATGAGGAGACCTTTTCACCGGTAGCAATGCTTAAGTCTATCCGGATACTCTTATCCATTGCTGCTCATATGGATTATGAGATTTGGCAAATGGATATCAAGACAACTTTCCTTAATGGAAGTCTTGAAGAGAACATCCATATGAAGCAACCAGAAGGGTTCATTGAAAAAGGCAAAGAGCATCTAGTATGCAAGCTCAATCGGACCATTTATGGACTGAATCAAGCTTCAAGGTCTTGGAACATCCGGTTTAATGAAGTAATCCAGTCATATGGATTTATTCAGTGTCCGGATGAGTCTTGTGTATACAAGAAGTGTAACGGAAACCTAGTGGTATTTCTTGTACTATACGTAGATGATATTTTGTTAATTGACAACAATGTCAAGGTATTATCGGACGTAAGGGTATGGTTGTCCAAACAATTTGATATGAAGGACTTAGGAGATTGTGCACACATTCTTGGGATCAAAGTTATAAGAGATCGTAAGAAAAAAATGTTGTGTCTGTCTCAAGCTTCATATATAGATACAATCCTTGCTCGTTTTAGCATGCAGGATTCCAAGAAAGGTTTCTTACCTTTTAGGCATGGAATAGCTCTATCTAAAGAGATGTCTCCGAAGACATCAAAGGAGATAGAGGACATGAAAGCAATTCCTTATGCTTCGGCTGTAGGAAGCCTAATGTATGCAATGTTATGTACGAGACCTGATATCTGTTTTGCTATGGGCATGGTTAGCAGATATCAGAGTAACCCTGGACAAGGACATTGCACCACGGTAAAGCATATATTAAAGTACCTGAGAAGGACTAGAGATTATATGCTAGTTTACCAAGCAGACGATTTGCTCCCTGTGGGTTACACGGATTCAGATTTCCAATCAGATAGGGATAACAGTAAGTCTACATCAGGCTATGTGTTTACGTTAGGAGGTGGAGCCATTGCATGGAGGAGTGCTAAACAGAGATGCGTTTCGGACTCAACCATGGAAGCTGAGTATGTAGCAGCCTCTGAGGCTGCTAAAGAAGCAGTATGGCTCAGGAACTTTCTAATGGACTTAGATGTGATTCCTGTATTGCCCAAAATCATCACAATTTATTGTGATAATAGCGGTGCAGTTGCAAACTCGAAGGAACCATGAGCCCATAAGGCAAGTAAACATATAGAGTGCAAGTACCACCTGATACGAGACATCGTCAAGCGAGGAGAAGTTGTCGTCGCCAAGATAGCATCAGCAGATAACCTGGCAGATCCTTTCACTAAGGCCCTTCCAGTGAAAGCTTTTGATCGGCATGTGGGGGGATGGGAATCAGATGTATGGCAACAGATATGGCAGCTTAGACTTTTATTATAAGTGGGAGATTGTTGGAGTGTCTACTTAAAAGTTTAGCTTTTGTACACATTTATTTTGAAATAAAGAATCACATTGGTCAAATGTTTACATTTATTTGTTAAATGTAATTGTTCAATTAATTTATATAGTAGATAACATGGAGTGTGGAGTCACACTTAGAAGATCATGTTGTCGGTTCTCTATAAATTATAAACAGTTGCTCACGACTAAAATGGAAAGGAACAAACCATCAGAATAGACGTAGTGTAATTAAGTATTAGTTTATCTTGACTAATAAATTACACTAATACACTTTATGTGTATTGAGTAGGATCATTTAGGTAAGTTCTTTTTGTACTAACTTAGTAAAAGAACTAGACCTTAGTTATTATGTAAGTGTGTGCTCTTAATCCTAATATAATAACAAGCATGTATATTTAATATTTATTTCTTTGACTTAGCAAAGGGTGAGGTTTAGCTCGATAAATCAATATGCCCGATAAGTTGGGAAATGATATTACTTATAGTATGTGTTGTTGATTATAGAAGGAATCTGTCCTAGTTATCTAGGTTGAGAATGTCCCCAAGAGGAGCTCATAAGGATTGTCATGTTAAACCCTGCAGGTGGACCTAGTCCAACATGACAATAGAGTTGAGTGGTACTACTCTTGGAGCTAGATATTAATTAAACAAGTTGTCAGTAACTCACTTAATTAGTGGACATTCGTAATCTTAAACACAGGGAGACTAACACACTCATGATAAGAAGGAGCCCATAATGTAATTTGGGATTGGCGCAGTAGTGCGGTAATAACTCTCTAGTGGAATGAGTTATTATCGATGAACTTGAGTTGTGTGTTCGGGGCGAGCACGGGATACTCAAGCTCATCGGATGGCCAAAACCAATTTCTCCTCTAGGTCCCTGTTGTAGCCTCAATAAAGCCTCAAGTCCATCCAAAGAAAAGTCTATCTTGGTGTCCAAGAAGGGGTCAGTTCATTGCTTGGTGACTAAGCAATGGCCGGCCACATATTCTATAGAAATGGCCGGCCCTTGCCTTGGGCAAAGGGGGCAGACCGCAATATTTAAATTAGGAAGGTTGTTTTTGAATTTTTAAATTTCCTCAGACATTTATAATTTGTAAAAAGAGAGATTTTAAAAATTTATAAAATTTTCCTAATTTAAATTAGGCCACAAGGTTTTAAAAGAGAGTTGTAAAATTTATAAAACTTTCTTTTAAAATGAAATATTATTAGAGATGTTTTAAATTTTAAAACTTGGCTTTAAATTTTAAAACTTTCCTTTTAATATCCACATTAGAAAAAAAAGGAGAGTTTGTAAAATTTTATTAGAAGTTTTCTTCTTTTAAAATTTTATAAAAAAAAATTTTCTTTCTTTCCCTTTTAATAAGTGGCCGGCCACCTTGCTTGGTGCCCAAGCAAGTGGCCGGTCAAATAATTAAACATCAACAAATAGTTATTTAATTAATAAATCAATCTAGGATTGATTAATTAAAAGGAAAGAAAAAGAAAAAAAAAAAATAGGAATGAGTCAAATTTTTTATAAAACTCTTTCCATAATTTTCCGTTAGGAAACTAATATAAAAGGGGGGCAAGGGGAGGCCTTGAAAAACATAACAATTGATATTGTGTTGTTGGAGATCATCAAGTGGCCGGCCCCTCTCCCTCTCTTCCCTTTGCTCTCTTTTGCTCCTTTGTGGTGGTGGTGGCCGAATTCTAGAGAAAGAGGAGAAGCTTTCCAGGTGGTGTTCGTCTTGGAGGATCGTCGCCCACACGACGTCCAAGAGGAGACGAGGGATACGGCAGAAGATCTCGAGGTTTTTAGCATACAAGGAAGAGGTACAACTAGTATTTAATTTCCGCATTATACTAGTTAATTTTTCTTTATATAAATACCAAATACAAGATGCATTCGATTCTTGTTTTTCGAATTTAATTTTGATGTTGTGTTCCTTTCTTTCCTTGTGATTTGATTGTTCCTTTTGGTTAACCTAGAGTTATATAAGGAAATTAAATATTAACTTTCCTTAAAAGGCTTTGTCTAGTCGGTGGTGGTTGCTCCTATATCCAAGAAGGCCAAGTGCCTCGCCATGCAGTACTGGAAGCTAATTTTGGAAACTAATATTTAATTGAATTTATAACCTAGGTGATTTGGATCAAACATGTTAAGTTCCGCAGGAGATACAAGTTTAACTTAAAAGGACACATGGTAGCTAGGAAAGGTTCAGATCACGTACAAAATTTTTGTAAAGTGGAGCCATTGGGTTTTCCGAGTAGCAACCAACATAGATAACAACCCTATTTCTCTTGATAACCACTTTGTTATTAAAAGAAATAGAATATCCATCAAAAAATAGTTTAAAAACCAAAATTAAATTCTTTCTAAAACTCGATACATAAAGATAATTTCTCAAAATCAAAGTTCTATTCCTATCAAGTGATAAGTAAATGTCTCCGACTGCAACAGCTGCTACTTTCGTAGCATTGCCCATGTAGACGGTTATCTCTCATTCATATAGTCGTCGGGTTTCCTGGAACTCCTGTAATGAATTACAGACATGATCAGTGGCTCCCGTATCTATACACCAGGTGTTGGTAGATAACACCGCTAAACATGTTTCAACCACTAGAGAATAAGAAATACCTTTATTGTTCTCCTTCATATGAGGACAATTCGCCTTCCAATGTCAAGACTGCTTGCAAATGAAGCACTTGCCTTTCGGCTTCTTCACTCCAACTTTTGGTCCTATACCTAGAGATCAATTCACTTTCTTTGCTGAACCAGCCTGTTTCTTCTTCTTCTTCTTGCCTTTCGACTTAGAAGTAGAAACATTTTCAGCAAAGTAAATCTGAGAATTATGAAGAAATAGCTCTTCTGCTGCTTGAAGTTCTGTCAGTAGTTTCGCCAATGAATAATTCCTTTTATTCATATTGTAGTTCAGGTGAAACTGTTCAAAACTTTTGGGTAGTGTTTGGAGAATAATATCGACCTAGGGTTTCCCATCGATTTCAGCTCCAAGGATTTGTATTTCGTTCAAGTAAGCCATCATTTTGAGGATATGATCCCTTACGGGTGTCCCCTCAGTCATGGTGGTTGTCATTAAGGTTCTCATTGCCTCTTGCCTAGCTGCCCAATTCTGGTGTCCGAAGAGTTCCTTGAGATTGTGTATCATGTCATAGGCAGTGGACATAGTCTGATGCTGATGTTGCAATACATTTGACATAAAAGGCAAAATGTAACACCGTGTCATCTCATTTGCTTTGACCCATTTCCTATGATACTCAATCTCCTCTTCACTAGAATCATCATTAGGCACATTAGGGTAGGCCTCTAACAGTACAAACTTATAACCTTCAGCAGTTAGGACAATGTCCAGGTTTCGTTTCCAATCTATGTAATTGGGACCAGTAAGTTTATTCTCTTTGAGAATAACAACAAGTGTGTTGAAGGTCATTTGAAATCTTAAGAATCACAAAATAAACTTTTAGTCAAGACTCTAAATTTAGAATAATATTGATTCCTCAAATAATATCATTTAAATTTACCAACACCTCAAAACACCATGAATTTTGCATGTCACATTAGTGTGGACGTATACAAATTCAAACATTTGTAAGAGGAGGTTTTACCCATTAATTTTATTATCTTGTCATTCTAACTTTATGACAAATAAAATTAATAGTTGGTTTTCCTTCGGTCACACAAATAATAGCAGTGACTCCGTTAGGGAGGATACTATTAAATGTGCTTAAGTGTATATTATTTCTTGATACTTAGTCCATTAAATAGGATTGTGCCTCTTCAGTTGGAGAAGATCACACGCTCCTAAATAATTTTCTATAATCATCCGAAGAAGTTTGATCTAGTGAACTGCAAACAAACTCATCCGTTGTGGAGAAAGACACTCAGAGCCAACACGCAAGTTTGTTTGCTTCACTTACAAACCAGTAATGGAGACCGTGGAATTTATTTAAAAAAAATTCCTCTCCCACTTAGTTATTTAAGGTGAGGAATTTTAACATGCAAGCACACATCACACACATCACAGCAAATAAAAGCAATAAATATGGAAAATAATTTTCCAACTATTATGGTTTCTTCCATCACTGTCCTCTGTGTACCGCCAGCCCTAGTGTTCATGTCGTCGGGTCCATCGAGCTTCCTTTTCCGCTGCGCCTCTGGTCCTCAAATATCACCACGCCTCGCAAGGATACGATCCGCGACAAAAATAAAATTTTACATATATCGATCCTATATTTCACAAGGGAATGTACATGAAGTCTAGATCGAACAAAATATAAAAAACCCTAGGTCTAATACAACTCCTGTTGTATTTAATAAATACAATCATGCACACACATAAAATGCCCTTGGCATGTCCAAGGGTCCAATCACACACAATCACAATTAATCCATAATAGTTGGAGCCTGCAACACAAAGTTAATCTATTTGCACGTCCTACTATTATCATGCCTAAATTATGTATGACATGTGCATAATCAAACTGAAAACCAAACACACAGAGGCAAACCCTAGCTCTAATACCAATTGTTGGTTGCTACACCTGGATATCGTTCTATTCCCCTGTATAAAAATTTTGTACAAGTATATAACTTTCCTAGCTACGCTTGTGCTCTATTGAAGTCCAAACTTGGATTGTAAATGATGCTTTACATTATTAATCCAAGTTATCCTTCAAAAGTTAAATTTGGATTGGGAACGATGCTTAACATTCTTACTCCAAATTTAACCAATGTATTCTTCACAAGTTAAACCATATTACAGAAGCTAATTAAATATCTATTTCAAAGATAGGCTTCCAGGACAAACGTGGCGAGACACTAGGCCTTCTTGGGTATGGGAGCATCCACCACTGCCTAGGCAAAGCCTTTCAAAGAAAACGGATATTTAATTTCTTACAGTAAACTAGGTTTAACTATAGAGCCCTCAATAGAAGCACAAGATCGAAACACGAAATCGAAAAATAAAACGATAACATAAAATCGATCGCCTAAATCGCTAGTCTCTTGCATTTGGTATTTCATGATCTATACAAAAGGATAAACTAGTTATGATGCGAAAAATAAATAGCTAGTAATACCTTTTATAGCTTATAGACCTCTTGATCTTCTGTCATATTCCTCTTCTTATCTCGGGCGTCGTGTGGGCGACGATCTACCGAGATGAGAATCCACCCAAGCCTCCTTCTTCTCCTTGCAAGTTTTGGCCACCAACTATCCTTCAAGGGAAGCTTTCTTTCTCTTCTTCTTCTCCACAAGCAACCGGCCACCAAGATGAAACAAGACCTCCAAGTGTCGCTGACCTCAACAAAAGGAGAAGAGAGAAAGATGTAAGAAGTGTTAGTGAGAGCCCTAGAGCCAATCATGTGATGGTTACTTTTTGGACTCTTTGTATCATATTCTTGTACATATATTTCTGATATATAAATAAAGGCATTGTGATTATTATACTTGTGTGTATTTGTGCTATATAAATAAGTATAATAATGTCCTAGGGTAGTAGGTTCATATCTATATCAATCGATTAGTTAAATCGATAGTGAGATGATATAGAGAACACTACACTTAATTATTCCTAGTCAAGTATTAACATAGAAGGACAATGTTAATGCATTGAGTCTAGCATGTAGGTCAACATGATGACTTGATCTCACAAGTCATGGATATGAGATATCAAGTTGACACATGGGTATACATTGGAGAATGTATACTGAATGACCCGCCATGAGAAAGTATCATGGATCGTTATATGAGTGTCATATACTTTCTCAAGTGACTATTAGTATGACTTTAGTCCTTAGACCTGAAGTCACCATGGTTCCCTACATAAGGAGTTATGTACTTTGGTTTCATCAAACGTCACCCGAATGGGTGGACTATAAAGGCGACATTGGGTATGTAACAAATTATGCGGAGGGATGTGAGTGATGTAGATGGGATCTATCCCTCCTATATTACAGGAGTGATATCATAGTCTTGATAGAGTGAGATCACTAAGTGCATGGCCATGCCCAAATAAGGCAATATGTGATATTGTGCTTATTTGATTATAGTGAGTCTACTTGAGTTCAAGACACTTAGATTGATTGGAGGATGACACGGTCTATGCCTCATATAAGATCAATCTAGATATCAAGGATAGAAGGACAATGTCACATATTGTGAGAGTCACAATTATTAGTCATATTGGTGATGTTGGATCTCAACATTCTTGTAACTTGGGTAGCAATGATGTGTTGCTAGATACCTCTCATTGCTTATGTCCCTAATTGGATTTAGGGACATTGCCAACGTTGACAAGAACCTATAGGGTCACACACATAGAGCAATAGATGGAGACTAGTTCATATGATGAACCAAGAGGAAAGATGAAGTCAAGTTTGACTTGGCTAAATATGGAAAGTCTATAAAAGGCAAGTTTGACTTGACCTAAATCCACAAGTTTGACTTGACTATGAGTTAGACTCAAGTATGATCCAAATGTTGGATAAATCAATTAAGGGAGTTAATTTGGTCATGTTTGACTTTGGCCAAATTAGGAAGGTTGAAAGTCAATATTGACTTGACTTGCATGCCACCTCATGCTTGCCACCTCATGGGAGGTTACCCATGAGTGGCCGGCCACATTAAGGGGGCAATTAAGAGCATTAATTGCCCACTTAATGACATTTATGTGGCCGGCCACATGATATGGTGGATTGATTGAATTTTTGAATTCAATTTTTGATTCTTCTTCTTCCTTGGTGCTCTCGGCAACTTCTCCCTCTCTTCCTCCTCTTCTTGGCCGAAAACCACATAGGTGCTAGCACACCTTGTTTCGGTCATCTTCTCCACCTAATTGCTTGTGTGGACACATATAGAGGGGCTCTACTTTGTGCCCTCTAGATCCAACTTCAACCTTAGTCGAGCGGGATAAGCGAAGGGCACGCATCAAAGGTAGTTTTTCTTTAAACTATAGATCTAGGAGTAGATCTAACATATTCGGGTATTAAGCATGATATAAATACGTGGAATTTTTCGAATCGGATTTTTCTTTGCACGAGATCCTTGGCTAGGGTGTTTCGGGGTTTCCGCGACGCGAAAAGCGGTTTTCGTGGCCCGAAAAATTCTAACAGTGGTATCAGAGCCATCGTGCGAAGCACGTATTTATTTTTTTTCCTGTATTAGATACAAAATTTAGATGCTTTTAAGTTTCTGTGATTTTTCTAAATTTTAGGAATTTTTGGGTATTTTTCTCGTAGAGGCGAAAGAACGAGTGCGAAGCACTTGTACACTTTTGTCACCGAGAAAAATTTCTCCGAAACGGCAAGTTTCACCCAAATAGATTTTGGGACAGCAGGTAAGGGCGCTGTATAATCGCAAGAGGACACTCGCGAAGGTTATTTCGCGAATAGGGGCGCTGCCCCTAACCCCGCAAGGGGCCTTGTGCCGCGATTACGCCCGAAACCCGCTTAGCGGGACCGCCGTGGAGAAGGGACTCAAAAATTCAGAAAAATCAGTAGAAAAATTTTAAATAAAAAAAAAATACACAATTCTGAATTATGTACAGTATGTGTTGGTCATGGCCCAAGTCCCAGAATTTTTATGAAAAATTATGCGTGTAATTCATAATACGGCCTGCGTGCCGTCATGTGTTGTGTGTGCTGTATTGTGGATGCGACCTGCGTGTTGCCTTTTTCCATTATTTTATTTCTGTAAAAATTAGTTTTAAGACTCGAATGTAACTCGAGTATAAATTTTGTAATGTACAAAATTTGAAGATGACGAAATTCCGGAGAAGACGGACTCGCGGGAGCATGCCGGCAACACATGGGGATCGGAAGGAGGAGCTTGGAGAAGCTGCCACCTAGACCCTAGGATGACCATTGGATCTTCTCTTTGGCTAGAGAGGATCCTAGTAGGGCCATGACCAATCACATAATTTAAATGTATATATTTTATTTTTGCTTATGTGTATGTGATGCATGTTTGTGTAGAATAGAATATGCATGAGTGTATGTGATGCACATGTGATGTGGGAACCACATCTTGATGTGCACAATACACATTTAGGATTTAAACTAGATTTAATTTATGCCTAAATATGATGCACATCGTCGATTAGATTAGATCTAAATCGAAATCAACTCGTAAACGCCTACCGGGCCATGATACCCATCACTACCTCGATCATATGCGATTGTCGTATCTGCCAAAGCAGAGCAACGCATTTAATCTTGGTAGGATGCGGAGGGACAACCTTGGTCCCGCCTATCACGCTCGGGTTAGATTGAGCTCAATTAGATTGAGTAGCTAGCAAAGCTCAATTGGATCGAGTGAAGCTATAGGCATATTCCAATAGTTGGAAAGGTATGACAAGATCACGTTTATAAATAATCTTGGGCGATTTAGCCAAAGCTAACTCAAGATTATTTGTAAAAGTTAAATCTTGATCTTATAAACAAGAGTTGCATGGAGATGTAATTGGTAATTAGCTACCTACCGATCATACTAGGTCTTGGGCGATTCAGCCAAAGCTGACTCAAGATGTAGTATGATGTGGATCTTGTCCCACAAAATTCAGTGGGAGCATCATTTAATTAAAGGCCTAATTAGATGATAGAATATGATATTGATTCTCTGCATGTTTAATATGTTGTAGATTGCCATGTCACCAAACGCGAACACTCTCTCCCTACGATCTGTCCTTGAGAAGGACAAGCTCACAGGAGCTAACTTCCTGGACTGGTACAGGAACCTGAGGATAGTCCTCATGCAGGAACGTAAGCTGTACGTTCTGGAGCAAGCAGTTCCTGAAGCACCACCAGCCTCTGCCGCTCGTAGCATTAAGGATGCTCATCAGAAGCATCAAGACGATGCGTTAGACGTGTCGTGCCTAATGCTATGCTGCATGTCCTCTGAGCTTCAGAAGCAACACGAGAACATGAATGCCTTTGATATGATTGGCCATCTTAAGCAATTATATCAAGGGCAAGCCAGGCATGAGAGGTTTGAAGTGACTCAGGCCCTCTTTTCATGTAAGATGAAAGAGGGAACCCCTGTAGGAACTCACGTACTCAAGATGATTGGGTACGTCGAGAACCTAGAGAGGTTGGGGTTCCCATTGGGCCAAGAGCTGGCCACTGACTTGATCCTGCAATCGTTGTCGGCAAGTTACCGTCAATTCGTCATGAACTATAACATGAACGAATTAGACAAACCACTGCCCGAGATGCTCAACATGTTGAGAACTGCTGAGCCCAATCTCACCACTACCAAGACCAGTACCGTCCTGATGGTACAAAAGGGCAAGGGTAAGGGCAAGTGGAAGCCCAAGGGTAAGGGTAAGACCCAAACCAAGGGCAAAGCCAGCTCTTCAGCACTCAAACCCAAGGGCGGGGTGCAAAAGGATGCTACCTGCTTCCACTGTGGTCAGACAGGGCACTGGAAGAGGAACTGCAAGATCTACCTGGAGGATCTTAAGAAGAAAAGAAGCGAGGCTTCTACTTCAGGTATAAATGTTATAGAAGTCAACCTTTCTATTTCTACATCATGGGTATTAGATACTGGATGTGCATCTCACATTTGTACTAATGTGCAGGCGCTGAGAAGTAGCAGGGCATTGGCAAAGGGCGAGGTGGACCTACGAGTAGGCAATGGAGCAAGCTGCTGTTGCTGTAGGAACATATTTTCTATCTCTGCCCGCTGGGCTTGTATTGGAACTAGATAATTGTTGTTATGTCCCTGCACTAACAAAGAATATTATTTCAGTTTCCTGTTTAGATAATAAAGGTTTTTCATTCATAATAAAGGACAAATGTTGTTCTGTTTATTTGAAAGATATGTTCTATTGTAGTGCACATCTGATGAATGACCTCTATATTCTAGATTTAGAGAGCCCTATCTATAACGTGAGTACCAAGAGGTTGAGATCAAATGAGTTGAACCCAACCTATCTCTGGCATTGCCGCCTAGGCCACATAAACGAGAGTCGCTTGTCCCAGCTCCATAAGGATGGTTTGCTGGACTCATTTGATTTTGAATCATATGAGACATGTGAGTCATGCCTTCTAGGCAAGATGACCAAGACTCCTTGAGTGGACATAGCGAGAGAGCGACAGACTTGCTAGGACTCATACATAGTGATGTATGTGGCCCTTTCAATATCGCTGCTCGGGGTGGTTATAGGTACTTTATCACATTTACTGACGACTTCAGTAGATATGGTTATGTGTACTTGATGACACATAAGTCTGAATCCTTTGAAAAGTTCAAGGAATTCAAATGAAGTACAAACCAGCTGGCAAAAGTATTAAGATACTTGATCAGATCGAGGTGGAGAATACTTAAGCCATGAATTTAGTGACTATCTAGCGAGTGTGGGATTCTATCCCAACTCGCTCCTCCTGGGTCACCACAGTTGAATGGTGTACCCGAAAGGAGGAATCGTACCTTATTAGATATGGTACGATCTATGATGAGTCACGCAGATCTTCCTATATCCTTTTGGGGATATGCTCTGGACACGGCAGCGTTCACACTTAACCGTGTTCCATCAAAGGCGGTCATGAAGACACCATATACGATATGGACTGGGAGGAGTCCCAAGATGTCTTTCATGAGGGTTTGGGGTTGTGAGGCTTACGTTAGACGTCAAGTCTCAGACAAACTGGGACCCAAATCTGATAAGTGTTATTTTATAGGATATCCCAAGGAAACTAAGGGATATTACTTCTACATTCCTAGTCAGCACAAAGTGTTTGTTGCTAAGACTGGGGTCTTTCTAGAAAGGGACTTTGTTTCTAGAAAGGCTAGTGGAAGTTCGTTTGATCTTGAAGAAGTTCAAGACAACGACCAAAACACTGAGCCATTGATGGATACTGAACAAGAACCACAAAGAGTTGTGGATGATGAGATTGTTGCACAAGAAGTTGTGGAACAACAACCTGTTCATGTAGACCTACCTCTTCGCAGGTCTGATAGGGTACGTCGTCAGCCTGAGAGATACTCATTTCTCTTGCCTGACCAGGATGACGTTATGCTCATTGAGAATGAGCCTACCACCTATCAGGAAGCTGTGATGAGCCCAGATTCTGAGTCATGGCTAGAAGCCATGAGATCTGAAATGGATTCCATGTACACCAACCAAGTTTGGACCTTGGTTGATCCACCTGAAGGGGTCAAACCTATTGGGTGTAAGTGGGTCTTTAAGAGAAAGACTAACATGGACGGACTTACTCATACCTATAAAGGTAGACTGGTAGCTAAAGGTTTCAAGCAGATTCATGGTATTGACTATGATGAAACCTTCTCTCCAAGAGCGATGTTTAAGTCCATTCGGATTATGCTTGCTATTGCACCTACCATGATTATGAGATGGCAGATGGATGTCAAGACAGCTTTCGAATGGAAACCTCCTCGAGGATGTGTACATGACACCGAGGGTTTTGTAGATCCACAAAGATACTAGCGAGTATGCAAGTCGCATAGGGCCATTTATGGTCCAAGCAAGCCTCTCGAGTGGAATCTTCGATTCGATGATGCAATCAAATGCAGTTTAGTTTCATCAAGAACGAAGATGAACCTGTGTCTACAAGAGGGTTAGTGGGAGCACGGTTGTCTTCCTCGTATTGTATGTGGATGACATACTTCTCATTGGGAACGACATTTCCTCGCTCAGTCTGTGAAGACTTGGCTAGGAATTGTTTCTCAATGAAGGACTTAGGTGAAGCAACCGCATTCTAGGCATTAAGATCTATAGAGATAGATCTAAGAGATTGCTTGGCCTAAGTCAGAATACATACATTGACACGGTATTACTTCGGTTTGCCATGCAGAATTCCAAGAAGGAAAATCTGCCGATGTCACATGGTGTGAGTCTTTCGAAGACTCAAAGTCCCTCTTCTAGAGAGGAGAGGGACCGCATGGATAAGATCCCCTATGCCTCGGCCATAGGATCTATCATGTACGCCATGTTATGTACTCATCCTGATGTCTCGTATGCTTTGAGCATGACGAGCAGATACTAGTCAGATCCAGGTGAGCATCACTGGATTGCGGTCAAGAATATCCTTAAGTACTTGAGAAGGACTAAGGATTATTTCTTGATATTTGGAGGTGATGAGCATCTAGTTGTAAAGGGTTACACTGATGCTAGCTTCCAAACTGACCAGGATGATTACAGATCGCAATCAGGGTTCGTGTTCTGCTTGAATGGTGGAGCTGTGAGCTGGAAGAGTTCGAAGCAGGACACAGTTGCAGATTCTACAACGGAGGCTGAGTATATTGCTGCATCAGAGGCAGCAAAGGAGGCAGTTTGGATCCGCAAGTTCATTTCTGAGCTTGGGGTGGTTCCTAGCATATCTGATCCCGTAGAGCTCTACTGCGACAACAATGGAGCTATTGCGCAGGCTAAGGAACCTCGCTCACACCAGCGGACAAAGCATATACTACGGCGCTTCCATCTCATTCGAGAGATCATCGATCGAGGAGATGTGAAGATTTGCAGAGTACCCACAGAGGCTAACGTCGCAGATCCCTTGACCAAGGCTTTGGCACAGACTAAGCATGATGGTCACACTAGGTCATTGGGTATTAGATACTACAGTGATTGGCACTAGTGCTAGTGGGAGATTGTTAGTGAGAGCCCTAGAGCCAATCATGTGATGGTTACTTTTTGGACTCTTTGTATCATATTCTTGTACATATATTTCTGATATATAAATAAAGGCATTGTGATTATTATACTTGTGTGTATTTGTGCTATATAAATAAGTATAATAATGTCCTAGGGTAGTAGGTTCATATCTATATCAATCGATTAGTTAAATCGATAGTGAGATGATATAGAGAACACTACACTTAATTATTCCTAGTCAAGTATTAACATTCAGGGACAATGTTAATGCAATAAGACTAGCATGTAGGTCAACTCGATGACTTGATCTCACAAGTCATGGATATAGAGATATCAAGTTGACACATGGGTATACATTAGAGAATGTATACTGAATGACCCGCCATGAGAAAGTATCATGGATCGTTATATGAGTGTCATATACTTTCTCATGTGACTATTAGTATGACTACTAGTCCTTAGACCTGAAGTCACCATGGTTCCCTACATAAGGAGTTATGTACTTTGGTTTCGTCAAACGTCACCCGTAACTGGGTGGACTATAAAGGCGACTACTGGGTATGTAACAAATTATGCGGAGGGATGTGAGTGATGTAGATGGGATCTATCCCTCCTATATTACAGGAGTGATATCATAGTCTTGATAGAGTGAGATCACTAAGTGCATGGCCATGCCCAAATAAGGCAATATGTGATATTGTGCTTATTTGATTATAGTGAGTCTACTTGGAGTTCAAGACACTTAGATTGATTGGAGGATGACACGGTCTATGCCTCATATAAGATCAATCTAGATATCAAGGATAGAAGGACAATGTCACATATTGTGAGAGTCACAATTATTAGTCATATTGGTGATGTTGGATCTCAACATTCTTGTAACTTGGGTAGCAATGATGTGTTGCTAGATACCTCTCATTGCTTATGTCCCTAATTGGATTTAGGGACATTGCCAACATTGACAAGAACCTATAGGGTCACACACATAGAGCAATAGATGGAGACTAGTTCATATGATGAACCAAGAGGAAAGATGAAGTCAAGTTTGACTTGGCTAAATATGGAAAGTCTATAAAAGGCAAGTTTGACTTGACCTAAATCCACAAGTTTGACTTGACTATGAGTTAGACTCAAGTATGATCCAAATGTTGGATAAATCAATTAAGGGAGTTAATTTGGTCATGTTTGACTTTGGCCAAATTAGGAAGGTTGAAAGTCAATATTGACTTGACTTGCATGTCACCTCATGCTTGCCACCTCATGGGAGGTTACCCATGAGTGGCCGGCCACATTAAGGGGGCAATTAAGAGCATTAATTGCCCACTTAATGACATTTATGTGGCCGGCCACATGATATGGTGGATTGATTGAATTTTTGAATTCAATTTTTTGATTCTTCTTCTTCCTTGGTGCTCTCGGCAACCTCTCCCTCTCTTCCTCCTCTTCTTGGCCGAAAACCACATAGGTGCTAGCACACCTTGTTTCGGTCATCTTCTCCACCTAATTGCTTGTGTGGACACATATAGAGGGGCTCTACTTTGTGCCCTCTAGATCCAACTTCAACCTTAGTCGAGCGGGATAAGCGAAGGGCACGCATCAAAGGTAGTTTTTCTTTAAACTATAGATCTAGGAGTAGATCTAACATATTCGGGTATTAAGCATGATATAAATACGTGAAATTTTTCGAATCGGATTTTTCTTTGCACGAGATCCTTGGCTAGGGTGTTTCGGGGTTTCCGCGACGCGAAAAGCGGTTTTCGTGGCCCGAAAAATTCTAACAAGAAGAGGGTCGGCCACCAAAGAATTAGAAGAGAGGATTAATAGATGTGTAACCAAGGGGCAACCCCTCCCTCTCTTTTATAATCCTTGGTCATGGCAAATAAGGAAAGTTTTGAACATAATTAAAACTTTCTTATTTTCCTTGCCAATGGCTAATAAGGAAAATTTAATTAAAACTTCCTCTTAATCTATCTTATGGCCGGCCCCTACATGTCCTCCAAATAAGGAAAGTTTTAAAAATAAAATTAAAACTTCCTGATTTGTTTCCAGTAAGAAAATTTTAAAATAAAATTTCTCTTTTAATTCCCTTCATGGTTGGTTATAAAAGGAAACTTTTAGAAATTAAAATCTCTCTTTTAAAACATGTGGATGATTTCATAAAAGGAAAGTTTTATCCAAAAATTAAAATCTTTCTCTTATACACTACACATAAGGAAAGATTTCAAATCTCTCTTTGTTTGTAGAAACTTATAAAAGAAAATATATTAAATTTATAAACTCTCTTTTAAAATCATGGCTTCCACAATAGGAAAGATTTTAAAAATTAAAAACTCCTTTTAATGTGATGTGGTCAGCCACCTATGCTTGGGCTCTAAGCTAGGGCCGGCCACAACTTGAACCCATCTAGCCTTGGTTTGGCCGGCCCTAGCTTGGGCTCCAAGCTTGGCTTGGGCGGCCACCTTAAGGTGGGTAAGAAGTTGGATTTTGGTGGATATAAGACTTTAAAAATAAGAGGCTACGACAAGGACCGAGAGGAGAAATTGGTTTTGGTCTCCCGATGAACTTGAGCTTCTCGTGTTCTCCCCAAACACCAACTCAAGTTCATCAATAATAACCACTAAAGAGTTATTATTGAACTACCGTACCAATCCCACATTACAATATGGGCTCCTTCTTATCATGAGTACACTAATCTCCCTATGATTAAAATATCGAATGTCCATTAATTAAATGAGTTACTGACAACTCACTTAATTAATATCTAGGTCCAAGAGTAGTACCACTCAACCTTATTGTCATGTCAGACTAAGTCCACCTGCAGGGTTTACATGACAAACCTTATGAGCTCCTCTTGGGGGCATCATCAACCTAGACCACTAGGACACAGTTTCCTTCTATAATCAACAATATACCATATAAATGGTATTATCTCCCAACTTATCGGGCCTATTGATTTAACGAACTAAATCTCACCCATTGATAAGTCAAAAAAATAGATACTAAGTATACATGTTTGTTATTATATCGGGATTATATTAAGAGTATGCACTTCCATAATAACTGAGGTCTTGTTCTTTTATGTAGTCAGTACAAAAAGAAACAACCTCAAATGGTCTTGCTCAATACACTCATAGTATACTAGTGTAATTTTATAGTCAAGATAAATTAATACCAAATTACACTACGACCATTCAATGGTTTGTTCCTATCCATCTTGGTCGTGAGCTACTATTTATAATTTATAAGGAACTGATAACATGATCTTCTGTGTGTGACCCCACACACTATGTTATCTATAATATAAATTAAATGAACAATTACATTTAGCATATAAATATAAACATTTGACCAATGTGATTCTTATTTCATAATAAATATTTACAAAAAGCTAGGCTTTTAGTATATATTCTAACACCTTCAACCAGATAAGCTGCAACCATTTCAGTTATGATCCACGTAACTGACTTGGCAACCTGGAGGCACCTCGGATAGGCTTAGAGGCGCCTTCAATAGGCTATTTAAGGAGTATTCGAGCAGCAGTCCAATTCAAGAATTCCGAAAACCATCTTCCTTCGTGTGCTGCTCAAGAAACGACTCGGCTAAGCTACGACAAGTCCCCAACGACCCGAAGCTATGATTTCCATTTAGTATTTTCGGTATAATTTATTTCTAGTGCTTTTAATTGTAATCTCTCATTGTACTAAATTTGCAATATTATAGTTGTTGCCCACTGAAAGCGATCAACGATCACGAGCCTTGGAGTAGGAGTCACCCAAGGCTCTGAACCAAGTAAATACTTGGGTCTTTCTGTGTGATTGTTTTATTTCCGCTGCTTAATACTTGTCGATTTTTTCGAATATGAAATGCGTGAAAGCCACGATCGCTATTCACCCCTCCTCTAGCGCGATCTCGATCCAACACTGAGCCTTAGTAAGCTTCTAGCATTTGATCGACTAAGTGAAGGCCGAACGAGCATACGAGTGCTCGTATAGGCTCCGGCCATGTCCGACCGAGCGTAAAGGCACTAAGCCATAGTAAGCTTCTAGTACTTGATTGGCCGAGTGAAAGCCAAACGAGCACAAGAGTGCTCATATATGCTCGGGTGACCAAGTCTGCCCGAGCGTAAAGGCACTAAGCCTTAGTAAGCTTCTAGTACTTGATTGGCCTAATGAAGCTAGGCCGAACGAGCACAAGAGTGCTCGCATACGCTCGGGTGGCCAAGTCTAACTGAGCATAAAGTACTAACCCTTAGTAAGTTTCTAGTATTTGATCGGCAGCGTGAAGGCCGAACGAGCACAAGGGTGCTCGTATATGCTCAGGCGGCCAAGTCCGATCGAGCGTAAAGACACAAAGCCTTAGTAAGCTTCTAATATTTGATCGACCGAGTGAAGGCCGAACAAGCACAAGAGTGCTCGTATATGCTTGGGTAGCTAAGTCCGACCGAGCATAAAGATATTAAACCTTATTAAGCCTCATAAAGTTTCTAGTAAATGACAGGGCGATACATGCTTAGTAAAAGATACATAGGATCGGTTTGAATGACCGGTTGAGATACATGTCGCATATAAATAGTGAATAACTTTATGACAGCTTGGCAAGTTTGGCAGGAAATATTCTCTCGAAGTTTCCTCAAATATATAAATATATTCTTTTGCATATGTCACCAAAAGTGCAGGTGATAAATGACAAAAGAGATATATCTGGGGTACAAAAAAAATTCCTCAGAGAATTAATGCATGACGTCTAAGTTGAACTTTCTCCATCTCCTAATAAACCAAGGACCACCTCATGATCGTGGAGGTTAGATGAGATGGTATAAAAGGGGGAATCTTCTCCACTAGCAAGGTAAGTGATTCAAATGAAACACTACTTCTTTGTGTTTCTTCATTACTGTACTTCTTCCACTGAGGAGAGGAACTGACTTGAGCGTCGGAGGGCCTAGCCAGGGATTCTCACCCCAGTCTTAGGTCACTAAGTTGGCTCGTCTCACTGTGCATAGGGCTAAGGAGTAGCTTTTCTCGTCTTCGGGGGCATCGTCTTCTTCGAATCAACCACCCATCAGAGCCAATTCGCCATCTCACCGATTCCAGATAGGATCAGCGTATTATCATCCCAATCCATTCTGATGCTATGTTGTTAGGGTTTGGTAAACCTTTATAACTATTCATTCTAAATTAACAGCATAAGGAGAGAATGCATGACATGGTATATAACAGGTAAGTATGCATGAACATGACAAGTCAATCAATTCAAACAAATAATATTATTTATTATTATTGTTATTATTATTATTTTATAATTATTATTATTATTTTATTATTGTTGTTTTTGTATCATTGTTATTGTTATTGTTATTATTGTTATTTTATAATTATTATTATCATTTTATTATTGTTGTTTTATTATTATCGTTGTTTTATTATTATTATTATTATTATTATTATTATTTTTTATTATTATTATTATTATTATTATTATCATAATTAAAGGGTACATGATTATAATTAGGTTTGTAGAAGTTTTTTTTAGATTTGGTTTTGATTTATAAACTATATCTAAATTTTGTGAGTTGATAAAATTGTTAATAATATTTTCTAGTTTATCAATTTTATTTTTCAAAAGATTATTTGTTTTTCTAGTTTTCTAAAATTTGAGTTTATATTTATTTTTGAATTTTTATAGTTTAATTTCTTATTTTATTTTCTAAATTTTTAGTTAAATTTTGTTTATTGTTAATTAATTTTAGATAATTATTATTTTGTTTTAAATTTAAATTATCTTGAATAAGTGAATTTTGATTAACTAGATCTAGATCTTGATTAAGGTTTGTATTGATTTGATTAATGTTTATTGAATTTGAATTAGTTAATTTTTATTAATTAAGTTATTTTTGTTAAATAATGTTAATCCAGGATTTTCATGTATTTTTAAATTCATATCACAATCTACACAAGAAAAATTTAAAGTATGTAAACTTTCATATAAAATAAATTGATTTGACTTAATTGCTTCCCCTAAGTCCTTGGGTCTTCTCTCTAGGCATTAGAATTTGTAATGTCACATTCTCTTGCACTTAAAGCATTCAATATGGTCCTTCCATTTTCAGACTCTAGGCATCAATTACTCCTTTGCATTCGATTGTGTGGATCGGTTCTTTGAACATTTACTTTTATAATGTCATTTTTCATTGCACTAAAAACATGTTATGTGATCTTTATATTTTGAATTGACAATGTTAACTTTTGAATCCTCGTTAGGATTCTCCCCCTTGACTGTTGACATCTCAGATTCGGGCTTGGATACTTATTCTGACTCGAGTTCAGATTCATCAGCTTCCTCCTCTGCCATTAGTGTAATGAAGTTGATTTGGTCTTGCTCTTCTGGGTCTGACTCTGAGGATAGCTCTCTAGATTCGAACATTGATTCGAACTCACATTTTCCATGATCTTCTAGCCTTGACGGAGTCTCGTGAAGCTGAATCAATTGGGTCCACAACTCGATGCGTTCTTGTAATCTTCTAATTGACATAAAATTTTATTAGGCAAAACACTAATTAATATATCCATTACCTTTATGTTTGCTTCTGAGTTTCGAAACGATTGTTTCAATGCAATCCAGTTGTTGAAACTCTCACTTCCTATGAAATATTTCATTCCTCATCTCCAACAATTGAAGTAGACTTGATTGTACAGTGGAGGGTTGTAGATGCTTTGCCCTTCTTGATACAACATTGTCATTCTTGCAATCAAAGAAATAAAATAAGAAAATTCCCATGACTCTCATCTTGAGATTAGTAGTGCGAAATAAAAAAAAGTAAAAAAAAAATCTGTTTAAGGGAAAAGAAAAGGTTTTAAAATTTGCTCAAAAAACAATTAAGTAGTTTTAGAGCAACCTGTTTCTAATACCAATTGAAGGATCAAAAGGTAACAATATAGGGGGTTGAATATCACTCGTTTAAAATTCTTTCTTTTGTATCAATTCATAAAATGATTATCAAAGTAGAAGTGGAAAAATAATACAGATTACTCGGGTGGTTACTTGGTTCAGAGCCTATGTTGACTCATACTCCAAGATCCGCAATCCTTGATTGTACTGTTGGATAATTCACTATAACTCTTCTTTCTGAAATCTTCGGAAAGAAGCAATTTATACAATGCAACTAAAAGATAGTAACACACTACTATCTTCTTAAAATTAAAGCAATGTAAGCTAATAAAATATACCAACTAAGCATAAGAAGCAAAGCTTGTCAGCACTTCTTGATGGAGCAACTTACTTGTGAAGATGGAGCGCAGAATAGCAAGAGCATGAACAAAGAACTGATTCAGAATAGACGGCACAATTTTTTGGCTTGGACCTCGAGCACCCCCTTTTATAAGTTTGGTTCGGTCGACTGATCCATTTGGTAGACTAATCCTTCTATCAGTTGATTGAACCCGTGCTTTCCTTCTTCGCTGAGATATGATCTTCGGACATTTATGAGCATTAATAGTTCGGTCAACTAATTACCTTATTTGATTGACCGAACAGAGGACTTTCCCTGTTCGTCGAGATTCTTCATTAATGAGCCTTTAATTGCATTTAATTTTTGGTCGATCGATCCTTGTGTTCTGTCGACCAATCATGTTAGCTTCCAACTTTGCTTTTGATCGATCTGATTTATGCCACGTCGACTAGGTTTGGTCGACCGATCAGTTGTTTGACCGGACTTTGCTTTGGTCTGATCTCTAATCTGAGTCAACCTGGTTCAGTCGACTGATCAGGCCGGATCTTGCAAAATAGTGCTAAACAGAATATCCCTGTAACACAAAGTTAGGTCAGTAATAAATAATGCATGAGTAGAAATAGATAGTAGAATTATATTGACCTCAACTTAGAAACTTTCTCAGTTTCTTCAGTTGAATTAGCGACCTAGGGTTTGTTCCTTTCCAGAATACGACCTCACTGTCGCTCCTCCAGTTGCATACTTTAACTTACTTGCCAAACATTGGTCTTCCAGACTTGTTTGGACTTTCTCTGCTCAGTGTTTGATCCCTGATCCACTAAGACTTTTCCTGCAACACTACATTAGCCAATAGCAATAATAGTAATGCAGAATAATATGGTAAAACTAAACTTAGAATTACTAAGAACTGCTGGTCTGGTCGACTGCGCGATCAACCTTGCTTGGAGTTTACTCCTCCAAGACTTCCCGTTACCTAATGTTACCTCCCCCTAGGATTTTCTCCATCTGGCTTCACTCACTAGAACATAGAGTTACATCCCTCTAGGGTTTTCTCCAAATGGCTTCACTCACCAAGACTCAGCATTGGATCAGTCTACCAGTGATTCGATATTGGGTCCTCCAGACCTATCAAATCCTTCTATCTGGCTTCCATGATCTACCGAGATTTTCCTTTCCTAGACGCAACTAGGACTTCCCTTTCCTAATCACAGTTAGGACTAGTCACTTGGTTGACTTCTCACCCTTGCCTAACCACGACTAGGACTTCCCTTGATCAAGCTCTATTAAACATATTTGTCGGATATTAAAATATGGCAGGTTGATTGCACCAACATTGACATTCTAAGCAAGTATCTTCTTAGAGGTGTGACCCTAGGATGATTAGGTATAAGTCAAAGTGCCCGAAGGTGTTTGAATAGCCCATAGAGGATTCATTACTTCTTACGAGGAGATATATATCCTATGGTCATTTGTCAGGATTGTTACTCAAAATCTTTGGCCAAAGCATCACATGTTAAGAGTATTGTACTCTTGGATACATGTATGAGTAATTTGAATCCACAAGATGAGGAAGTATTACTTGGGCTACGCGTGATATAGTCAGCCTAGTGGAGATTGATACATAGACTATATCATAAACTAAGTGGGTATAAGACGAGCAAAAGGAATGAGGAACGACTCATTGTAGTTGCTAAAAGATCAAGAAGTGGTTCTAGAATGAACTATTTGATTTTCTAGTCAATTGGGGATTATGATATACTATTAGTTGTCACTCATGATCGATTCATAATTAATGGTTAATTATGGACAACCAACATAGCTAGGAACATATTCGGTCACACGTACTATGAGTTTATCTGAATGACTTAAAATGAGTTTGAGAATTAGATTCTTACATCGAGAGAAACTGAGTCTGATTGGATCAGACGAAGGACAAATATGAAAGATATTTTGTCAAAATAGAAGAACAAATGTGCAATGTCTTTTGAAGATGAGATGAACCCTCTTTGGTTTAATTATAAACCAAATTGATTTAATTTTAATTAAAAGAGGTTTGATTATTGAACCAAGAGATTTGGTTTTGAACCAACTTGGTTTGGTCTTGAACCAAATTTAAGGCTAATGGTATGGGTTGCGAGTAAAGTCATTTTCGTAAAATGTTATATTGTGATCATGTCTGCATGAGATATATTCTTGTATGTGTGTGGTGTGTGTTATAATGAATTATATTTATTATTGTTTTTAATTTTCACTGAGCATGTTTACGAAATATGTTTTAGCACGCACCTGCGTCGGGCTCCCCAACATTGCCAAATAGGCACTTTCAGCCTTATTTTACTTCAACCTCTTTTTCTCTTGAATATAGTATGAAATGAGCTCATTAAGAATCAATTTCTGCCTTTGACAGTTATAATTGATCTAGAACTAACTAAACTAGTTTGATAGAGAAATAAATACTAAATGCACAAGCATGTCGTCTGACAATTCAAGGTTAAGTGCTTTCAACCTTGTTGTAAGGTGGGACATTTCGATGATATATTTCCAAATATTTCTCTTACCTTTATACTTCATGGAAATCAAGCTCTTCAAAATTGTGTTTGTTCCTTATCACTTTTGACAAAGTGCTTCTCAATCTCATTGAGAGATTCCTTAGCTTTGGTGACACTATCAGATACCATGCCCCTAAAAGCCTTAAGTATGTCGTGCTTGATGATCATAAGACTTATGTGGTTAGAGCGATCATACTTCTCATATTTAGCCCTTTGTTCATAGGAGCTAGAATTTGTGAACGGTAGATTGCTCGGTTCTAATTGCAAGATCTAGATCCATGTAGCCAAGAACAATAAGAATGTTTTCCTTCCAATCCTTAAAATTGGTACCATTAATGATTGACACTGAACTTAAGTTAGCAAAAATTGTAGCAATGTTTGCTAAAAAAAAGAACACAATAATAATAACATAAATAACATGCTTATTTTGAATAAATTAAAATAAATGGTGAATCCTATTTAAAGATACCTAGTGCAACAACAATATCAAGTTTCTAGAAATGAATATTATTTACAAGTGGTACTCTTATTATAATAATCAAACACAAACAATAATAAATGACAAATAATAAACCTATTCATTATATTTAAGAAAAATAATAAATAAAATCTTATAATTGTTATGTATTTAATATCACAAATAAATATATAATTTTGTTAAATATAAATCTTCCTTTGAATTGACTTATACTTAGATAAATATACACATTTACACTTTAATTCATACCTCAATAATATCTTAATTTTTCAAATAAAATTAAATTTAAATAATAGAGAACACTTTGGTACCATATAATTTAAATTTAATTTAATTTAATTTAATTTAAAATAATAGATATTAATAGAACCCATACAATCCAATGAAAAATTAAAATTAATATTATAAAATAATTTAATTATATTATTTTACACAAATCATTAAAATTAATTAATTGTTATTAATGAGGACATCATAAGGGCAATTATGTCTTCTAAAAAAATATCAAAATTCAAAAAAAATATATGAAATTGACAAGTGACAGCCAAGCGGCGTTATGTGCTTTCCCCTAAACGTTGCGCCAATTGTTTTTTAAAACATTTAATATTGAATTCCACTCGTATTTATCGCATTGGAACGACGCCTGTTTGTTTATTTTCATAAGTTTTGTTGAGAACATATAATTATGACTTAATAATATCAATATCCGGAAGCGCAAGCGATTTAACAGTTCATCATCTCAAATTTTTCACCCCATTAAAGAAAAATATCTTATAATGCACTGAGGATCACGGTAGATATTTAAGAGATTATCTGGGCACTTTGTCGTTGCACAGCAATCCGTGAACAAATTGAATATTTTAGTAATATATATTATTTTTCACAATGTAAATTGGAGTTTTGTATGTATGTCGTTAACAACACTATCTTCCGGTTCAGTATATCCGTTCGAGTCTGAAAACCTTGTGTTTAGCTTTGACCATCTTCAATAGTACAATTTGGTTGAAGTCCATTAGTATTTAATATTGACCGAGAGATCTACTGATTGACAAATCTGCCAGGCTTAATTCAGAAATAAATGGTCATAAATAATATTTAATATTGGATCCACTCATATATATGTTATCCTATTGAAACAGTTTGTTTGTTTGTTTCATTATCCCAAATTCACCATTCATCGCAGGCCACAGGAGTCTTTCAAGAGTTGTGCCTATCTCGCAGTTGCGGCATGGTTCAGTTATTATAGAATAGATATTATTATAATGAACAAAGGGTTAAATCTAGATAAAATTATAAAAAAATACCCTTCCGTAACAATCAATTATAATTTTTCGATTTATTTCCGTGAGACTGACGGTATAGAACTGCTGAGATAACGAATTCCCTCCTGTGCTACAATGAATTGTGCTTACCTCAGTTGCACAAACTGCTCATATTTATTGCATTCGAACTGCACCGGTTTGTTTATTTATTTTTCATGACTTCACCAAACACAAAGTAAAATGAATAAAACAGCTGTCAGCAATGACATGTATTAGTTATCAATACATATTGTGACATCAATAATGAAAATTATTAAATTATATATAATGTTAATCGTGTCATAAATAAATTATATCTATAAATTCTATTTCGATGCCAAATGGAATCCTATTCTATTGTGAGGTTTTTGCAACAATAAAAGCAGCATTACTAGTCAATGCACATGGAGCCACAGCTGTAAGCCACTTTATTTAATTTAATATAATTCATAATTGATACGATTGGCAATGGAGAGATCCAAGAGGAAAGAGTTAGAAAGGTCAAGATCATTTAGTGGTCAAAAGTCAAGAGGACGTGGCGGTCAATAGTCAAGCTGACTAGGCAGTCAAAAGGCTAGCCTATGGAACAGGCAGAGGTCAGGCAGACTGGTTGTTCAAGCAGGCGAGGCCGTGGGAAAACAAAGGAAATCGACGAGCGGAACCTGGGATACAGGTCGGGATCGGCAAAGCCGGGCAGAGGCAGCGCAAGCTGCAGGCCTATGGTCGAGGGACAGAAAACAAATCAAAGGTTGGAAGCGGCAGGGCTGTGCAGAGACGACTCGGTATGCAGGTCTGCGACTCGAAGATCCGGAAGTGCAAGTCACCAGTCACAGGTCGGAAGCGACAGGGTTGTGTGAAGACAGCCCGATCTACGGGCTTACAGTCGAGGTCGGCAAATACAGGGTACAGAATACAAACCGTGATCGACAGGGTTGTTCAGGGCTAGCCCGACTAACAAGTAACGCATAGAGGCGAGATCTGGTCGAGGGGTGTGAGGTAGATGCAGACCGCGATAAATAGGACGAGCTAAGCTGTGCAGGAGTCGGAGGATCACAACTGTTCGTCAAGGGTAATCATTGCATACCAGGGAGATGTGCGGAGGCGGAGGTTCCTAAGCGAGAGGATGCTCTCATAACCAATGGCAGCTTGACAGATGTCCTTCACTACGAGATAAAACCCCTGTGTAAAGGCGAAGGTTCCTAAACAAGAAGATGCCTTCACGACCAATAGCAGCACGACAGGTGTCGGGGATATACGACAAAGCCCAGCGTCTAACGTTTTCTGACAGGTTGGTAGGTTCTGGAAGGGAGGCGGGTGCATAAAAAGGAGGAGATTCCTCGTACGCGGGTACGCGCGCTCTCTCGTCACTTTTTCCACAACTTTTCATTTTTCGGTCTCTCTGCTTTTTTTGGGGAAAAAGGACCTGACTTGAGCGTCGGAGGGCCTGATCCGGGGACTTTTTCCCTGGGTTTCGGTCTCTAACGTGGGGGGAGGATTGTCTGAGTGTGAGCAGGGTCCTGCAGCAGCGTCAGCCACCCGTGGGAGCCGGATCACCTACGACTTCCCGTCAACAACCAGGCCCCCACGACCAGCCTCCGTCCGACTCAGCCTTCGGACGGGATCAAATTTGGCGCCGTCTGTGGGAAACACAATAGCCTGATCCGAAGCGTGAAGATGGAGGACTCTGGTCGAAGCTCTAGCAGGAGGATTAACGTGACCATGACCGCGGGGGAGTACGAGCTCTTCAAGGAGGTCAAAAAGCAGGTCGCCTCTGAAAAGCAAGGAACAGTCTCACGACCTCGCCTGGCGCCCGAAGCATCTAAAGAACCAGCTCCTGCCTCCGACAGGGGCTCAAAGAGGAAGCAGTAGGAAGAACTCCCTCGTACCTCTTTCCGAGAGCCTCGCCGCAACTATCATCGAGCCGGACCTCGTGAGCATAGTCCGAAGAAAGAGGAGCCGCCAGTGTCGGTGGCGGAAAGCTCTCTACATCCACCTCGGGATTCAGGAAAGGGAAAAGCTATAATCCTTGCCAGAGATCTGCCTGAAGACCCGGATGACAAGGTACCCTTCTCGGCTCAGATCCTGAGGGAAAGCCTGCCCAAGGGGTATCGAGCCCCGAACATTGGAGAATATGATGGGAGTAAGGACCCGGAAGAGCACCTGAGGAAGTTCAAGAACGCGGCTATCTTGTATCAATACAACGATGCTGTCAAATGCCGAGTGTTTCTACATACCCTGTCCGGGTCGGCGCAGAAGTGGTTCGATGGATTGCCCCCAGAGTCCATCAATCGCTTCATCGATTTCAAAACGGCCTTCCTGCGCCGTTTCGCCAGTAGTCGTAAGTATCAAAAAACCGACCACTGTCTTTTTGCTCTCAAGCAGGATCCGACCGAGCCCTTGCGAAGCTACATCAACCGGTTCAGTTAGGTGGCCAATGACGTCCCCTCCGCCACCTCAGAAATATTGATGAGCGCCTTCTCCCACGGATTGCGAGAAGGGAAATTCTTCAAGGACCTCATCAAAAACCCCGCCCGAAGCTTTGACGATATGGTGGAGAAAGCTTCTTGCTACATCAAGGTGGAAGAAGCGCAGGCCGCTAGGCGGAAGGCCGAAAGGACGGTGACTCCTGGCAACCGACTTGAAAGGAGAGCACCCCAACCAGCTCAGCCCTTCCAGCGCGGTCAACCCAGGCCTACCCCTCAGCCAGCTTAGGGAGTCAGACCAGCTCCGCGAGTTGCTGCTATACACGCACCCAGACCTGGACCAAGAGGAGCACCATATTGCACATATCATCGGTCCAAGACGCACGATCTTAGTAACTGCTTCCAATTCGCTCTTGATTCCAGGAGAGCTGTCGAGCAGGGTCTGCCCCCTCCCAGAATTAGCACCCCAAATACAGAGGATGGAGGAGGAACGGGCCACAGCAGGACGTGCTCGTCAGACCCGGCCCGACCTAGCCGGCCCATCTAACCAAGCTGGCCTCGGGGAAGACCGAAGAGATGCCGGAGAACTGGAGAACCGGGGCAATGCTGCTGTGCGAGAGATCGGTATGATTTCAGGAGGGCCCACTGACGGGGACTCAGGCCGAGCCCGTAAGTCACACGTTCGACG
Organism: Zingiber officinale; assembly: GCF_018446385.1. Lineage (NCBI taxonomy): Eukaryota > Viridiplantae > Streptophyta > Magnoliopsida > Zingiberales > Zingiberaceae > Zingiber > Zingiber officinale. The sequence goes on from NC_055988.1 coordinate 88,643,658, forward strand.
GTTGTATGTGGGAGCCGTGGGGTGCAGCCGCGAGCAGGCGTCTGGCCCTGTCATTAGCTTTGGGCCACAAGATTTGGAGGGTCTGGAATTGCCCCACGACAACGCCCTCATAATCAAGGCCATTATCGCTAACAGCCGAGTGGCTCGGGTCTTTGTGGATACCGGGAGCTCGGTCAACATTTTATTCAGAGCTGCGTTCGAGGAGATGCAGATTGACGCCGCTGAGCTCCAACCCGTAACCACTTCTTTGTACGGGTTCACAGGCAACGAAGTCAAGCCCATGGGTCAGATCAAGCTGGCCATCTCCATGGGCACTGAGCCACTGGTGCGTACCCGGAGGAGTACCTTTATAGTGGTGGATTTGCCTTCCTCCTACAACGTCATCCTAGGAAGGCCAGCTCTGCATGAGTTCCGGGCTGCCGTCTCCACCTTTCACCAAAAGATCAAATTTTCGGTCGCCGAGCAGGTCGGGGAAGTCAAGGGAGAGCAGAAGGTGTCCCACAGCTGATACATTGATATGGTCCGGGTGGAGGCGCGCAAGAGCCGGAGGACGTAGGATGGGGGAGTACACGCTATCCAAGAGGAGCCCCTGCCTATTGCCGAGGAGCCTATCCCTTGGGAAGAAATTCGGCTGCATGCGGACAGAGCAGAGAGCATCACTCGCATTGCCAGTGACTTACTACCGGAGCTTAAGTCGGAGCTGATACGGTGTCTGATCCGCAATAGGGACATTTTTGCTTGGTCACCGGAAGAGCTGCCCGGGGTCAAACCAGAGGTGGCTGAACACAAGCTGCATATTATACCCGAGGCCAAGCCAGTCAAGCAGAAGAAGAGAAACTTCTCTGCCGACCAGAATAAGATTATCCGAGCTGAAGTGGATCAGCTCAGGAAGACAGGACACGTTCGAGAAGTACAGTTTCCGTCCTGGCTTTCCAACGTTGTATTGGTAAAAAAGCCTAACAACAAGTGGAGGGTGTGTATAGACTTTTGCAACCTCAACAAAGCCACCCCCAAAGGCTGTATCCTCTCCCGCGGATCGATCAGGTGGTGGATTCAACTGCTGGCTGTGAGAGGATATGCATGATGGACGCTTATCAAGGATATCATCAGATACCCTTGGCTAGGGAGGATCAGGAGAAAGTTAGCTTCATAACGGCTGATGGTACTTTTTGCTATACGGTCATGCCATTTGGACTCAGGAACGCTGGGGCTACCTACCAAAGGATGATGGACAAAGTCTTTCGGAGGCAAATCGGGCGGAACGTAGAGGTCTATGTTGATGACATCCTAATCAAGTCCCCCCTGGCGTCCAGTCTAATAAGAGACGTAGAGGAAACCTGCGGGACTCTAAGGCAGTATGGCGTGAAGCTGAACCCCTTGAAATGCTTGTTCGGAGCTGATCCGGCGGTAAGAATGGGGGACCCACTTCCTGAAGGGTCCCAGCCTGAGGACAGATGGAGGGCTGACTAAGCGGGTAAGGGCCGCGTAGGACAGTTGAGCGGGTCCAAGCGGAGCTAGATATAACCCAGCCATCGGCTTGGGTTTCCGACGCCAAGGCGGGTGTCTCTCCGGCTGGGAGCGAAGGGCCGAGCGGGTGACTGCTCGGCTGGAACCGAAGGGCCGAGCGGGTGGTCCGTTCGGCCAGGATAAGGGCGAGGATACAAAGGTTAGCCGAACGGCCTATTCGTTCGGCTCGGGATATGGGATGTCAGCAAAGGCATGTCTAATGATTATGCCGTACACACGATTTCACGATAGAGGATCTTGCCGTCACATCATGGAGAGGTTGATACAGTAGCGGTATGGCCTTATGAATGCCCTTCTGACAGACCTATACCTGGGCATGGTCGAAAGCAGGTGATTGCTTTGATTGGCGTGCCCAGGCTCCTTCGAGAGGTCTATATAAGGTCTCCATTTCTTCACTGGAGGTACAGGAGTCTTCTGTTTCTAAGCCACCTCTTTGTTATTCCTCGCCTGACTTGAGCGTCGGAGGGCCGTCGCCGGGACACCCCTCCCGGCTCGGTTTTGTTGCAGGTTCGCCGGAGCACTCGAGGATCTAGCAGGGAGAGCCACATCCCCAGCGTTCGTTGACCCCTGGTTCGGACAGGATCAATTTGGCACCGTCTGTGGGAACGCACCTGCATCTGAGCAGAGGCAATGTACGAGGCTGGAAGAATACATACCGTGGCACTCTCACAAGAAGAGTTGGACGCTCTGGTCGAGATAAGGGCTGCCAAACTTGTGGAGCAAAAACAGAAAGCAGCAGCCGAACGACCGGAGCAACAAGCAACGTCTGCGTCTGGTGGCCGAGCGGAAGCACCTCCAGCCACTGTCGCATTCCATCGAGCCTTATTTCGTACCCCTGAAGCCGTACCCGCTCGAAGGGATAGAGGATCTTCTTCAGACGAGATGCCTAGGCGAGATGACAGAAAGGGGAAAGCTCCCCGAGCGGACTCATCTCCCGAGCGGATCAATCGCCAATTTTCGGAGGCTATTCTGCGAGACCCTCTGCCCAAGCACTACGTGCCTCCGACGATCGGCGAGTACAATGGAACAACTGACCCGGATGATCATCTGGGTAAGTTTGATAACACAGCCACGCTCCATCAATACACCGATGGAGTAAAGTGCCGAGTCTTTCTTACCACTCTCTCGGGATCGGCTCAACGGTGGTTTCGGAGGCTGCCGGACGGATCCATCACAAGCTTCAAGGACTTCCGAACGGCCTTCCTCCACCACTTCGCCAGCAGTCGGCGTTATCAAAAAACAAGCATAAGTCTCTTCGCCATCAAGCAAGAGCCAAGAGAATCGCTTCGTGCTTACATCCAGCGATTCAACCAAGTGGCGATGGATATTCCAACGGCCACATCAGAGACCATGATGAATGCCTTCACACAAGGCCTAGTGGATGGAGATTTCTTCCGATCGCTCATCCGAAAGCCGCCCCGGGATTATGATCACATGCTGCATCGGGCCAACGAGTACATTAACGTGGAAGAAGCGCAAGCCGCCCGGAAAAAGGAAACTCCAACCGAGCGGGCACCTATTCAGGCCGAACGGAAACAGCACGCCGCTCATCAACCGCCGAGGGGACCAAGGGCCGAAGCAATCCGCTCCCCTCGTGTAAGGTCCCAAGTACAAGAAGTAACTGCCGCTCGAAGCAAGCCAAAGAAGAAATGGACCCCTATGTTCTGCTCCTTCCACCGGACGGATACGCACAACACAAGGGATTGTCGAAGTCTTCCCTTCGTGGCTAATCCCGTTCCCAGGAAGGCCGAACGACGGTCTCCTTCCATCGACAGGAGGCAAAGGACCCATGAAGCCGACCGGACCCGCACCGAGAGGCGACATCAACAGACGCCCGATCGGCATCGATCTCCAAGGCAGGAGAATCGCCGAGCGTCAAGAGAACGATCCCGGCCGTCCGCTCGGGAAGAGGAAAATAGAAGCAATACTTCCCGAGGCGAGATCAACGTTATTGCTGGTGGGCCGACTGGAGGAGACTCCAACCGAGCCAGAAAGGCAGGCGGTTGTAGCCAAGAGCGGGTAAGTGGACCGGAAATCACTTTCGGGCCCGGAGACTTAGAAGGAGTAGAAGTGCCCCACGACGACGCTCTGCTCATTAAAGCGGTAATAGCAAATTACACTATTCACCGCATATTTGTTGACACAGGGAGCTCGGTCAACATTATATTCAAGAAGGCGTTCGATCAGCTGCAAATTGATCGAGCCGAGCTGCTGCCCATGACAACGCCGCTCTACGGGTAACGAAGTGCAGCCGGTCGGACAGATCCGGTTGGCTACCTCACTGGGAGAAGAGCCGCTCAGGAGGACCAGGACAATAAACTTCGTGGTGGTCGACTCTCCTTTGTCCTACAACGTCATTTTGGGACGACCAGCGCTCAGCGAATTCCGAGCAGTCGTCTCAACCTTCCATCAGAAGATCAAGTTCCCCGTGGAGGACAAAGTAGGAGAAGTACGTGGAGATCAGCTAGCAGCTCGGCGGTGCTATATAGAGATGATCCGAGCAGAAGCCTGTTCCGCTCGGAAGGCGCCCCGGATCGAGGTACACGCCATAACCGAGAAACCTCCTGCTTTAATTTATGATGAAAAGGAGGAGGTTCAGATCCATCCGACCCGATCGGAGGCCACGACTTTTATCGCCTCTGATCTGGAGGAGCAGAAGGAGGAGCTGATCCAATGCCTCCAACGAAATCATGATGTCTTCGTCTGGTCGACACATGAGTTGCCCGGAATTTCGCCGAGCATAGCGCAGCATGAGTTGCATGTCCGACCGGACGCTCGGCCAATGAAGCAGAGAAAAAGGGATTTCAGTGTCGAGCAGAATGCCATCATCCGGGCGGAAGTAGAGAAACTTCTGGAAGCCGGCCACATACGCGAGGTGCAGTTCCCGAGCTGGCTGGCTAACGTAGTATTAGTCTCCAAGCCGGGCGGCAAGTGGAGAGTCTGCATCGACTTTCGGGACTTAAACAAAGCATGCCCCAAAGATTTTTATCCCCTGCCCCGGATAGATCAGCTGGTGGACTCTACGGCCGGCTGCGAGTTAATATGTATGCTCGACGCCTACCAAGGCTATCATCAAGTGCCGCTCGCCCGTGAAGATCAAGAAAAAGTTAGCTTCGTGACTGCCGACAGCACATATTGCTACAATGTGATGCCGTTCGGATTGAAGAATGCCGGGGCCACCTATCAACGCTTGATGAACAAAGCGTTCAGGGAGCAGATTGGGCGAAATCTGGAAGTCTATGTGGACAACATTCTTATCAAATCAGTCCGAGAGGCCGATCTGTTCAAGGACATGGAAGAAACCTTCCGAACGCTACGCAAATATGGAGTCAAGCTAAATCCCCAGAAGTGCCTGTTCGGAGCAAAAGGAGGGCGTTTCTTGGGGTATATAGTGACCGAGCGGGGAATTGAAGCTAATCCCAGCAAGGTGAAAGCTCTATAAGACATGCCGCCTCCAAGAAATACAAGGGAAGTGCAGCGTTTGACCGGTCGGATAACTGCATTATCCCGATTCATCTCCAAAACTGCCGACCGGAGCCTCCCTTTCTTCAAAATTTTGCGTAAGGCAACTAAATTTCACTGGGACGAGGAATGCGACCAAGCATTCGAAGAATTGAAGACATATCTTAATTCTCTGCCTATACTAGCCAAGCCGATCGGGGGTGAGTCACTTTATATTTATCTGTCTTCAACCGAGCATGCTGTAGGCTCAGCACTTGTAAGGTCCAGCGGCGAAGAGCAGCCGGTGTATTTTCTGAGCCACATTTTAAAAGATGCTCAATCTCGTTACACCGGGCTCGAGAAGTTGTCCTTTGCTTTGGTTCTAGCCGCTCGGCGCCTCCGACCATATTTCTTGGCTCACACCATCATTGTCCGGGCTAATAGTCCACTAGGAAGAGTACTGTTGAATCCAGAAGCGTCCGGACGGCTCATCAAATGGACGACAGAACTAAGTGAATTTGACATCCAATACCAGCCCCGCTCGGCGATCAAAGCGCAATCCTTGGCTGATTTTGTGACCGAAGTGCAAAACCCAGAGCCAGAAGAAGCTCTGTGGAGAATATATGTGGATGGATCTTCCACTCGGCTCGGAAGTGGGATTGGAATATTGTTGCTCTCGCCTCAAGAAGAAAAGATGCACTTATCCGTCCGGCTGGATTACAAAGCTACCAACAATGAAGCAGAGTATGAGGCCCTCATAGCCGGATTACAGGCAGCACGGCATGTGGGAGCCGGTCGGGTGACACTCTATTCAGATTCACAGTTGGTCGCTCAGCAACTATCTGGCACCTTTGAAATCAACAGCGCTCGGCTTAAACTCTACGCTGAGGCCTTTGAAAAACTCAAAGCTAATTTCCGCGAGGTTCTTATTCAGAAGATTCCCCGAACGGAGAACCAGGCAGTCGATGAGTTGGCCAAACTAGCAAGTTCTATAACGCCGGTCATTATCCCGAAGCCAATTGAACAAGTATCTTTGGTAGCACATGTTGACCGGATGGAAGGCCTCATGTTTCCGGACGACTGGAGGACACCCATCACGGAGTTTTTGCGCTCGGGCACCACTCCGGCCGATCGGGATGAAGCCCAGCTGCTCAGGAGGAGGGCCGGTCGGTTCACACTCATCGGCGATCAGCTCTACAAGAAGGCTTTCTCTCGCCCGCTGTTGAAGTGTGTCAGCTCGGAAGACTCGGCTTACATCCTCCAAGAGGTACATCAAGGATCTTGCGGAGGACATCCGGGCGGACGATCACTAGCCAAGAAGATTTTGCTAGCTGGATACTTTTGGCCGACCTTACAAATGGACGCCGCTCGGACAGTATCTACATGCCTTTCATGCCAGAAGTATCACAACTTCTCGCACCGACCGGCAGAGGAGATGAAGACATCAGCCGTTTCATGTCCTTTCGATCAATGGGGAATGGATATTGTGGGTCCATTTCCGATGGCAACCGGGCAGAGGAAATTTTTGCTGGTGGCGGTCGATTATTTTTCCAAGTGGGTGGAGGCCGAGCCACTAGCCAGGATCACCGAGCAGATGGTCAAAAAATTCATCTGGCAACACATCATCTGTAGGTTCGGTATCCCTCGCCGATTGGTTTCCGACAATGGGCGGCAATTCACAGGGAAGGTGCTAGAAGATTGGTGCAAAAGCTACGGCATCGAGCAATACTTCACGTCCGTGGCTTACCCCCAAAGCAACGGTCAAGCCGAAGTAGCCAACCGGGAAATTCTCCGTATTCTGCGCGCTCGGCTCGACCACGTGGGAGGAAGTTGGCCGGATGAAGTGCCGGGCGTTTTATGGGCCATCCGAACGACTCCTAAGGAAGCAACGGGCGTCACACCTTTTCATCTAGTGTACGGCGGCGAAGCGGTCATCCCGGTTGAGGTAGGCGTCGAGTCCGTCCGGGTCCAATGTTACGATGGAGGCAACGCCGAGCGGAGGAACATGGAGCTGGATTTGGTTGATGAGGCGCGGGCCAAGGCATCCGTTCGGCTGATGGCGTGCCGTCAACGGATGAAGCAAAACTACAACCGGCGCGTCATTCCGAGATCATTCCAGGTAGGCGATCTTGTCTGGAAGAAAGTCAAGCCGGTCGGCGACGTCGGCAAGCTTGAAGCTCCGTGGGCAGGCCCCTTCAAAATCATCGAAAAGCTCCGCTCGGGCGCATATTATTTGGAGGGTGAGGATGGCCGACAGCTAGATAGACCGTGGAGCGCGAACCACCTCCAGCCTTACCGGGCGGGGTGAAAGGTGTGCCAATGTAAATCATCCTGTGTACTTTTTTCGATTGAATACTTGAAATGCAGAAATGAAAAATCAAGAGAACAAATATAAGGCATCGTCAACGAGAAACGAAGGCCCCGCGCCGTTAGGCCGGAGGTAAATGGGTCGAGCCAAGCGCTCGAGGATCGAAGACCCAGTACCTTCCGGATGGAGGTAAATTATCCGAGCCAAAATGCTCGACGAAACAGACCCTGAGCCGTTCGGCCAGGAGTACGTTCTCCAAGTTAGGTGAAAGGGGCATATGGATTATCTGAGCCAAGCGCCCGAATAGCGAAGGCCTCCCAGCCGATTGGATTCGCAAGCAAATGACCCGTGCTGTTCGGCCGGGCGAGCGCGAGATAAGTTATGAAGGCCAAGGTCGCCGACTGGTAAGGAGTTAGCCTTGACCCCGACCGCTATAAATAGCCGCCGGCTATAAATATCCGCACCGAGCACCCTCGTTAAAAATCGAGAGCCGCCCCGATCGCGACGAGCACCCTCATTAAAAATCGAGCGCCGCGCCGACCGGCTATAAATATCCGCGCCGACGAGCCCCGCCGTTAAAATCGAGCCGCTACCGACCGCTATAATATTCGCACCGACGAGCCCGCTGCTTAAAAATCAAGAGCCATGCCGACCGCTATAATATCCGCGCCGACGAGCCCCGTTAAAAATCGAGAGCCGCACCGACCGACTATAAATATCCGCGGAGCCCCGTCGTTAAAATCGAGAGCCGCGCCGACCGGCTATAAATATCCGCGCCGACGAGCCCCGTCGTTAAAATCGAGAGCGACCGGCTATAATATCCGCGCCGACGAGCCCCGTTAAAATCGAGAGCCGCGCCGACCGCTATAATATCCGCGCCGACGAGCCCCGCCGTTAAAAGCGCCGACCGACTATAATATCCGCGCCGACGAGCCCGTCGTTAAAATCGAGAGCCGCGCTATAATATCCGCGCCGACGAGCCCGTCGTTAAAAATCGAGAGCCGCCGACCGGCTATAAATATCCGCGCCGACGAGCCCCGTCGTTAAAAATCGAGAGTCGCGTCGATCGGCTATAAATATCCGCGCCGACGAGCCCCGTCATTAAAAATCGAGAGCCACGCCGACCGGCTATAAATATCCGCGCCGACGAGCCCCGTCGTTAAAAATCGAGAGCTGCTCCGACCGGCTATAAATATCCGCGCCGATGAGCCCCGTCGTTAAAAATCGAGAGTCGCGCCGACCGGCTATAAATATCCGCGCCGACGAGCTCCGTCGTTAAAAATCGAGAGCCGCGCCGACCGGCTATAAAAAAACCGCGCCGTCGAGCACCGACGTTAAAGATCGAGAGCCGCGCCGACCGGCTATAAAAAACCGCGCCGTCGAGCACCGACGTTAAAGATCGAGAGACGAGCTGGCGTCTATAAACTCTCCGAGCAGAAGACCGATGAGCCCCGTCGTTAAAAATCGAGAGCCGCGCCGACCGGCTATAAAAAACCGCGCCGTCGAGCACCGACATTAAATATCGAGAGACGAGCCGGCGTCTATAAACGTCCGAGCTGAAAGTCGTCGAGCACCGACGTAAAAGATCGAGAGACGAGCTGGCGTCTATAAACTCTCCGAGCTGAAGACCGACGAGCCCCGTCATTAAAAATCGAGAGCCGCGCCGACCGGCTATAAAAAACCGTGCCGTCGAGCACCGACGTTAAATATCGAGAGACGAGCCGGCGTCTATAAACGTCTGAGCGGAAAGCCGTCGAGATCCGACGTTAAAGATCGAGAGTCAAACCCGCGACTGTGAGCTTACTGGACGAAACTAAGGACGCCAAATAACGAGCGTTCGCAAGTACTAAATTGATTAAGTCCGATCGGCCATCAGTTTGCCAATACTTCGCATTCACTGAATGCAAACAGCATAGCCAAGCGCTAAACGATTTCGAGGAAAACAAGTCAACTGATTAACCCGATCGGTCGTCTAGTGGGGAACACGTGAAGCTTAACTGATTCTACGAATAAGCACCAAACAGACAAAAAATGGCAATGAAGGGCAAGCAAAAATAGAGGCAAAAGAAGACAATTACGCCGATCGGCACATGCAAAAATTTTACTTCAGCAGATGAAATACAGAAAGTACTGGGAAGAACTCGCTTCACTCCGGGTCCTCAAAATTAAAAAAGGCGTCCGGGATATCGTCAATCATAGCCGCCAGATCTGAAGAGGGAATGCTCAGGTCAGCAGGAAGGTGCCCCCCCTTCTTCAAATACGCCATGGTAACCTTGACCGCCTCGGCGAAAGTTGAGGAGATGTTCCCACCGAACTTTTCGCCGAACCGCTCCGAGCGGAGGTATTCTTGGTGCGCTGCTGCTAGGCGACTCGGCTCCCCTTCCTTGTACTTTCTGAAAGCCGCTCGGGAGGCAATTAGCGAGTCCTGGAGAACTTTCTGGTCCACCTCCGCTTTGGTGCGTTCAGCGGAGCACCCATCCCGTTCGGCAGCTAGTTGGGCTTCCAGATTCTTAGATTGCTGATCTAGGGCTCGGACTTCAACTTTCATCTTGTCCAGATCAGTAATCGCTCGCTTCTTCCTACTACTGGCGCGCTTCACGTCTGCGTCGCGTTTCTTCACCAGGCCTTCAAGTTGAGCCACCTCTGTAGCCAGGTTGGCGGCCTTCTTCTGTTCGGCCTCACGGGCTTGTTTCTCCCGCTCGGCTGATGGACCCCCCGAGACTTGGAGTTTTTCCATGAGATCCTCCAGCTCGGCCAGCCGATGGCTAGTGGCGATTTGCTCGGCCCAATGCTGTAAGGGAAATAATAAAATCAGAAACCAAACAGTAGCAGGGCACGAGAAGAAAAATGAACCTACCTGAGTGGCCTGCTGCATGTGGTTATCACCAAGCTGCTTGGGCGTCATGAGGGCCACCCTAATCTGAGCGTCCTCAAAAAGCTTGGCGAGCGGACCCCTCAAGGTTATCTCATGAACGGGGCTTGAAGGCCGATTGGAAGACAGTAAATATTCCTCCGATGGGAATCGAAGGGTAGTCTTGATGGTCGAGTGGCCGGCCGGCACTTCCTCAGCCGCAGTCGCCTGGCCCGAGGACTCCCCTATGGTTGAAGTCTCGCCCAACCGTCGTAAGCGACGATGAGTCAGTGGAGGAGAGCCAGAGGGCTGTGCGGTGGGCGAGGCCACGGGGGTCCTGATCTGCGATGGCGTGCGATCTGGCGAAGCGACCTCGATCGGCGCCTGGGGTTCGCCTTCTTGGGTCTGCGGAAGGCTGGGGTCTCTTCGACGTTTCCGCCGAACTTCCCGTGGTGAATCCCCGGCCTGGGGGATTGAAACGGATGGAGTAGCTTCTGTTTCAGGGGCGGACTGTGTCCCCCCTCTCCTGTAGCTGCCGGGCGGCTGGGGATTAGACCCCGCTCGGCTAGTTCCTTTTTTGTAGCCGCCTCAATCTCCACGGCTTTCAATTTCAGATGATCAGTAGCCTTGGAGTGCCACATGACTTCAGCTGCAGTAGAAAAAATTAAAATCAGTTAGACAAAAAAAGGCGAAGTGAGTAAAGAGTCCTTACTCATGCGGTAGGGAAGATTGGCCCGAACGGGAGATAATCCAAAAATGTACAACACCCCCTTGAGAAGCAACTGGTCGATTTTGTACCGCTGACCGGACAACCAGTTTGTCGCATGAAGGTAGGCTGGATTGCTTCTGAATTTGCTGAGCTCCGGCTGGGTCGGCACAGCGGTCTGCCATTTGGTTCTGAATGCTGGCCGCTCGGGAAGTCGTATATAGAAGAAAAACTCCTTCCAGTGCTTGTTGGAGGTCGGCATATTATCAAAAAATTTGAAGCCTATTCTACTTTGGAAAATAAAGGTGCCCAACTCGGATTGTTTGGGGTAGAAGAAGAAGTGGAATATTTTGGGGTCAAGTGGAATACTATGCAGCCTAAAGAGGACGACCACCCCACTCAGCAGCCTAAAGGAATTCGGCACAAGTTGGCTGAGCGGGATGCGGAAATAATTACAAACTTCCAAAATAAATGGATGGGTAGGAAATCTAAGGCCGCCCTGGAATTGGTCTAGAAAAAAGCAAATGGTACCGATGGGCGGGTTATGAGGCCGATCGGTCGGGTCGGCTATAACTATTTCATGGTCGTCCGGGATCCCGTACGTCCGAATAAGACGCCGAGCGCCCTCCTCGTCAAATTTACTTTCCATACTCATATACCATGGACCGTGAACATGGGTAGCGGGTTCGGAAGAGCTCGCCATCTCGAAGAGACAAAAGGATAGCAACGAAAGAGAGGTGGAACGATTAGGAAAGACCTGGTAAGCGAGGAAAGAAGGCTCACTAAGAAGGAGATGGGCGGAGAAGATCGCCGGTGAGATGATAGCCGCCGAAAAACGGGAACTGGATCGCCGGAGGCCGCAGCAACAGAGGAGTCAGGAGGACAAAGCACGAGCAAAGATGCGGCAGAGGAGGAGGACTAAGGCTTTATACGGCCGAAGTCGATTGGCCTCCACCGTCCGATCCAGGTCACGGGAAACAAGGACGCCATCGGGCCGTCCATTTCAAAACAATCGGCGTCCCATCGTACGGATCATCACCGCCACGCGAGGAGAGCCACGTGGCGCTCTGTCACCAGGCGCAATTAATGCGCCCATACCGCGCATGCTCCGACTTAATGAAAAGGATTTGCGTGATTTTCGAGAAGATTTAGACAAGCAAACATCTACGTTGAGCGCCAAGACATTCAAAACGAAGAGCCGAGCGGCTGAATTTGGCATAAGGGCCGAACGGCTCAAGGGATATTATAAGCGATGGTAAGGCGACGACCGCCCGCTCGGACACATAGTCCAGTCAGTCGGACTCACTGCCTCCTTCGACTAGACTTGAAGGGGAGGCAAGTGATCCGGCGGTAAGAATGGGGGACCCACTTCCTGAAGGGTCCCAGCCTGAGGACAGATGGAGGGCTGACTAAGCGGGTAAGGGCCGCGTAGGACAGTTGAGCGGGTCCAAGCGGAGCTAGATATAACCCAGCCATCGGCTTGGGTTTCCGACGCCAAGGCGGGTGTCTGCCCGGCTGGGACCGAAGGGCCGAGCGGGTGACTGCTCGGCTGGAACCGAAGGGCCGAGCGGGTGGTCCGTTCGGCTAAGATAAGGGCGAGGATACAAAGGTTAGCCGAACGGCCTATTCGTTCGGCTCGTGATATGGGATGTCAGCAAAGGCATGTCTAATGATTATGTCGTACACACGATTTCACGATAGAGGATCTTGCCGTCACATCATGGAGAGGTTGATACAGTAGCGTTATGAATGCCCTTCTGACAGACCCATACCTGGGCATGGTCGAAAGCAGGTGATTGCTTTGATTGGCGTGCCCAGGCTCCTTCGAGAGGTCTATATAAGGTCTCCATTTCTTCACTGGAGGTACAGGAGTCTTCTGTTTCTAAGCCACCTCTTTGTTATTCCTCGCCTGACTTGAGCGTCGGAGGGCCGTCGCCGGGACACCCCTCCCGGCTCGATTTTGTTGCAGGTTCGCCGGAGCACTCGAGGATCTAGCAGGGAGAGCCACATCCCCAGCGTTCGTTGACCCCTGGTTCGGACAGGATCAGGAGCCAAAGGAGGGAAGTTTCTGGGCTATCTGATGACTGAACGAGGGATAGAAGCCAATCCTGAGAAGGTACAAGCACTCCGGAATATGCAGATCTCTCAGAATCTGAAGGAAACGCAGAAGCTGGTTGGCCGGATAACAGCGCTGTCTCGATTCATCTCCAGATCTACAGATCGAGCCGCGCCCTTCTTCAAAGTGCTCAGGAAAGTGGCCAAGTTCCAGTGGACGGAAGAATGCACACAGGCCTTTGAGGAGCTAAAGCAATACCTGGAGTCTTTGCCATCGTTGTTTAAGCCTGTTGTGGGAGAGCCCCTTTGGGTCTACTTGTCAGCCACCCCCGAGGGCTTGGGGGCCGTGCTAGTTAAAGAGTAAGACAATGTACAACGGTCAGTGTATTTTTTCAGCCATCTATTGAAGGGCGCTGAGTCTCGGTACACAGCCCTGGAAAAGTTGGTTTACGGACTTGTTCTCATGGCTCGGCGCCTTCGACCGTATTTTTTGGCACATCCCATCACCGTCCTGACTAATAGTACAATGGGTCGAGCTCTCACCAAGGTGGAGGTAGCCGGTCGGCTTATCAAATGGGCAACCGAGCTAGGGGAATATGAGATACAGTATCAGCCCCGATCCGCGGTCAAAGCACAGGCTCTGGCAAATTTCTTGACAGAAGTTTATCAAGTGGACTCGGAGGAGGTCTGGAAAATTTATGTAGACGGATCAGCTACCCATCGGGGAAGTGGTGTAGGTGCACTTCTAATATCTCCGCAGGGAGACATTATGCAGCTGGTTGTACAGCTAAATTTCAGAGCTACCAACAATGAGGCAGAGTATGAAGCCCTATTAGCAGGTTTGCAAGCAGCTCGGCATGTGGGGGCAAGCCGAGTTGTAATATATTCAGATTCGCAGCTAGTAACTCAGCAGGTGACCGGACATTTCGAAGCAAACAACGAAAAGATGCAAGTTTACAAGGAGGCCTATGAGAAGATGCGGAAAGATTTTAAAGAGGTCACAGTCATCAAGATTCCCAGGGCTGAAAATGAAAGAGCCGATGAGTTCGCTAAAATGGCTAGCTCCCTGACTACTTGGGTACTTGACAGATCTATAGCGCAGATCTTCCTTATAGCTCAGATCGATCTGCAAAATAATCTGGGAGGAGTAATCGATTGGAGGGCGCCCATAATGAGTTTCCTCCCGCAAGGAATTGTACCCACCAACTTAGAAGAGGCACGCATGCTCAGGAGACAGGCCTATTCTTATGTTATGATTGGAGATCAACTGTACAAAAGGTCTTTTTCCAGACCTCTGCTCAAGTGCTTGAATATGGAAGAAGCGGATCAGGCCTTGCGGGAGATACATTTGGGATGCTGTGGCAACCACGCAGGTGGAAGAACGCTGGCCCGGAAAGTGCTATTGGCCGGGTATTTCTGGCCTACCCTACAGAAGGACGCACAGAAGCTGGTGAATACTTGTCTATCATGTCAAAGGTATCAGAACCTGACGCACCGACCTACAGAGCTGCTGAGAACTTCTATAGTGTCTTGCCCGTTTGGCCAGTGGGGTATGGATATCGTAGGACCTTTTCTGATGGCTACGGGGCAGAGACGTTTCTTGCTGGTAGCAGTAGATTACTTCTCCAAGTGGGTGGAAGCGGAAGCTCTGGCCAAAATCACTGAAGATGCAGTGATCCAATTCTTATGGAAGAATATCTTTTGCAGATTCAGCCTACCTCACAAATTGGTGTCGGACAATGGCAGACAATTTCAAGGACGCAAAATACAAAATTGGTGCAAGGGGTTCGGCATAACGCAGGCCTTTACTTCGGTGGTGCATCCTCAGAGCAACGGTCAGACAGAGGTGGTCAATCGGGAAATAGTGTGAGGGCTCAAGGTCAAGCTGGATCATACGGGGGGCAGTTGGGTGGACGAACTGTCGAGCATTTTGTGGGCCTATCGTACGACACCCCGAGAGAGCACAAGTCTGACACCTTTTCACTTGGTATATGGCAATGAAGTAGTGATTCCTCTGGAGGTCGGGATACCATCCGTCAGGAAAATGATGTACGACGAGGGGAACACCGAACAACGACTGGCCGAACTAGATTTCATCAGCGAAATTCGTGAGCAAACAGCTGCTAGGCTGGAAGCCTATAGACAGAGGATGAGACAGAACTATAATAGAAGGGTGATCCCTCGTTTCTTCGGAGAAGGTGACCTGTTCTGGAAGCAGGTGAAACCCTTGGGGGAAGTGAAAAAGTTGGCGCCTCAATGGGACAGACCATACAAAGTTATCAAGAAATTGACATCGGGGGCCTATTATTTGCAGGACGCTCAAGGAAGGAAGCTGGATCGACCTTGGAGTGCTAACTATCTACAGCCCTATCGAGTTTGAGGGGGCTGACTCTGTTGACGTAGGCCGGGTCAAGCGAGGGGCGTGGAGACAGTAGGATAGTCAAGTAAAAATTCAAAGAGGCATGTGTACATGTAAAAATTTCTCAGTTTAAGTGGCTAGTACAGATCATTTGAAAGGAGCAAAAATCTCATCTGGAAAGCCTTGAACGATTTGGTCGTGATCCAAAAAGTCTGCTGAGGGGACGGACCTCAAGAAGTCCTGTGCATACAGTTGCCTGATAACTCCCGCCGCCGTGTATGGTACGGACGCAACAAAGCGTGCCCCAGCCTAGGATAAAAATTCAGGAGAGCTCAGATAGGACCTTCGACTTCGCAGGCAATGATCATCCTCTCCTTCTTGATAGACCGCCAGGGCAGTGGATACTCCTGTCAAAGCCGCCCGAGACTGGGATAGTTCCGCCCTCAGGGCCTCCAGCTTAGCCCCTTGAGTCTCCAACTGTGCCGCCTGAACCTCCAGTTTATTGTTCTTCTCCCGCAGAAGGGTATCCTTGGACTGTATTTCCTGAGCCTGATGGGCTAGCTGTTGCTGATACCCTGCCTCAGATGCAGCTCTCTCCTCCCTCATAGCGCAGAGCTCATCCTTCGCCTGTATCAGGGACCGTTTCTGACGGTCGGTCTGATTGGTTAGGGCTTGAATCTCCGCTCGCAAAGCATAACTGGCTTGGGCAGGGTCGTTCAGTTGCAGCTCTAATTCGGAGACTCTCTCCCGGAGTTCTTTGCTTTCATGATGTAGGGTGTGGAAGGATTGGTTCAGCACCAAAGATTCTGCATGAGTCTAGATGGAAGAAACAATCTTTAGCTGAGGTAAATTAATGGCAAGTGCAAGGTGAGAAGTACTTACTTTAGCCCAGGACTTTGAGAACCTATCCATCTGGGCTAATGGCGACAAATTACCCATTTGACTCATGCTCCCTGCCCACAAGCCGCCAAGAGAGCCTTTCATCATCAGAAGGCTCGTGGGGGCATCATGTCGCCGAGCTAGAGCAGCTTCAGAGGGGATAGTGGTCCTATAATGATGGCGGGTGGAGGAGGAAGGTTGAGAAGGGCCGGCATCCGAACCAGGAGGAGCAGGAGGTGGTTCGGGAATGGGCTCAGTTGGCACGGGGTCCTGACGATCGCCTGGGCTGTCTTCCTCTGCAGGAGTGGGGGCAGAGCGGAATGCAGCTTGTCTTCCCCTGTACGGGTTGGGAGAGGCTGCCAAATAAACAAAACCGAAATTAAGAAGGGAGTGAGGTCAGAGTTAGCCACGACGGCGCGGGGGGCAATATGGCAGTAAAAGGAACAGGATCAAGCGTTTATAAAGTCGAACCTGGTCTTCGGCGCCGCCTGTGAAGCAGGGGCTGGTTATCGGAGTCAGAGTCCTCAGAGCGAGGCTGACCCCGTGAAGAGGCTGCAGCATCCCTGTCTATGGCGCCCCGACCGGATGAGCTTCGACCTGCGCGATGAAGGGCTGCGCGACCACGTCTGGAGGCCCGGGGGGCTCCTCGGAAGACGCGTCTGGCCAGACGGCCGGCTGGATCACGACCTCGACCTCGACCTCGGCTCGGGGCAGCAGGTGAAGGAGAAGCGTTGTGTGAGGCGGGGTTGGAAGTAGACTGAGGCACTGCCCCAGATGAGGTGGGTCCAGAATGAGGGAGTAGCCTCCTCTCCAAGATCACCCTACCGCGCCGCATTATTTCCAGATCACTGAGGGGCAAGGGCAGAACCTCTGAGGCGCGACGCAAAACCTCAGCTGTAGGCACCCATGCGAAGGATCAGTCTAACAGAAAATAGGCGAAGGGGGAGCTCAGCACAAACTTACCTAAGGAGTGCGGTGTTTCAGGAGAAGGAGGGCTCAGCCTGAAATAAGAAAGTAGGTCGCCAGATAGCAGTCTGGTCAGATTCAGGTGCCAATCCTCCATCTGGGTTGCAGCCATATTAAAGTGGAGATCCATATGGAACTCTTCCAATGCCGGGGGTAGAAGCAGAGCAGGTTACCAGCGCATGGGCCAGTCTATTTCCTCTGGAAACCGGAGAAAAAAAAACTTTTTCCTCCAGTTAGCACTGGGAGGAGGGAGAGGAGAGAAGAAAGCAGTGTGACTACGGGCTTGGAAATAAAAAAGACCGTCGGCGTGCCGAGCAAGAGCAAAGAAGCAGTGAAAAAGGGGAGCTGACCAGGAAATCTCACAAACTTCGCAGAGTATGACGAAGTCACATAAAATCTTTATGGAATTGGGAGTTAGCTGGCCTAGGGGGATCTTGAAGTAGCGGCACACTCCAGACAAAAAAGGATGTGGGGGTAAACGGAGGCTAAATACAAATTGTTCAGTAAAGAAAGTACAATAATCAGGCGGAGGATCGAAGTACAGGTTCACACCAGTAGGGATGATGGGGTGGAAGCTAGTAGGGATTTCATAAGTGTATCGTAGGTCATCCCAATCCAAATCAGCAAAAGTTGAAGCGTCTTGGAAGTGCTCCGCCAACAAGGAGATCCAGGAAGGAGAAGTCATTGCGAAAGAGACTATCTCAGGTGATAGAAAGAACAAACGAAAAGAAGAGGCTTGGAAAAGAGGAAGGATCGCGGCAAAGTCTCGGAGGAAGTCAGTTGGCAGCAGCGACGCTTGGGTGCTCTGTGGTGGTGGCGAATCATAAGGGGAGGCAAGAAGCAAGAAGATACTTATAGGTATGGCAGAGGAAAGACATTTTAGTAAAGTTGACAACGCACGGTTGATGCAGCATCTGAGATAAACAGGGAACGCCCTATGATGACCCTCGGGAATATAACCAGGGGGCATTATAGGAAAGGCAGGGGCCCGGGATACGAAGTGCCTCCTAAGGAGATTGCCCCAAGTAGGACAAGAATGTACGGAGGGGCCGTTAGAAAGGTGTGCAGATCAGATCAGCGGGCTTCATGAGCATGCATCAGGAATAGAGAGCATGAGTCTAGCCCTCACCAGGCTCGGTATAAAAGCAATTATTGACGGAAGAACGATGTAGCAGGGCAAAAATGAGCAAGGGCAGGCAGATTGGCAGAGCTCAACCAAAGTCACGGAGGGCCTACTAAGAAAAGAAACAAGCCAAGGATACGCGAAGGGGAAGCGATGTGATCATCCTGATGTAAGATAAGATAAGTACAGTCATCCAGAGTTCAATACAACCATACGAATAAGTACAATCAGGGAAGGTTCAGCATCAACACATAAAAGGTAAACATTACAACATGGTCCCGACTACACCACCTCTGAAGAAGAGGGAGCAGGGTCACTGGAAACCAACGGAAGGAGCCCGGGGTCGGCTAGCACTATGGCGGAAGACGTAGGATCAGCAGACACTTCAGAAGCAGCAACAGGAGGGGCCTGGACAGAAATATCCACGGGAGCTGGATCGGCCGCAGGATGAGGAGCCTCCAGGAGGAAAAGTCCGTCATCATCTTCGAAGGAAGGGAAAGTTTCCTGCGGCAATTCCCTGGATAGGCGAGCTGTGTCCAGAAAGGTGGCAAGAGGTGCCGAGCGTAGGAAACCTTGCTCGAAGGCCTGCCTAACCCCACCAGCGGCCCTATGACAGAGCAACAAGACCATCCAGCGTCCCAGCTTATGAAGGAAGAAGGAAGAGCGGACGTAGGCCAGTCTGTACGCCTTTAGCCGCTCTGATTCTCCAGCTCGGTACGCTTCCAAACTGTTCTTGTTCTCCGCAGCCTCAGCGCGCGCCACAGACAAGTCGCTCTGGCCTTGAGACACTGCTTCCTGGGCCTTCGATAACTCCGCTTGCAAGGATTGGAGAGTGGCTTGGCAAGCTTCCCACTGAGTCCGCATGGCCAAGGCCTGGGCATCAGCCAACCCCATTTGCAAGAGCTCCTGACCTTGCCGTAGCAGCGTCAACTCCTCTGATTGGGAGAGCAACTCTGCCTCTTTGGCTTTCAGCTCAGAAACCGTCGCTTGATGACGATCCGCTTCAGAAGCCAAGGAAGACTCACTTGTCTTCAAAGCCGCCTCCAACTGTTGAAGTTTATCGAAGGCAGCATGGGAAATGGCCTGAGCAGAGGCCGCAGACTCCCCGACGGCACGCAGATAAGCATCCAAGCTTCCAAGAGAAGGCTCAGGGGGAGCTGAGGAAGCCGCAGGATGCTCTAGTTCCTGAAGACGTGCCTTGAGCGCCGCGTTCTCTCGCTGAAGCTCGGTCGCTCGTTGCACAGCGCTCAGACTCACGTAGCAGGTCTGTAAGTGGCCGGAAGAAGAGAAAGGGGGTTATAGAAACACACGGATACCAGGAAGAAGGAGAGAAAGAGCTTACCGCTACCAGGGAACGAGCAATTTGATCAAGCTCCTCCAAAGGGGAACTGCTCTCCCAAAACTGTCGATTGGCTGATTGCCAGGAGAGGGCCAGGTCCCCGTAGAAGTCGACCCTACGAAAGATAGGCGATAGGTCGGCAGCGGGCACGTAGGCCGGGTCGGTCTCTGAGGGGAGCCTCCAGGAAGCTTCAAAGGTCAGGTCTGCAGAAGG
Organism: Zingiber officinale; assembly: GCF_018446385.1. Lineage (NCBI taxonomy): Eukaryota > Viridiplantae > Streptophyta > Magnoliopsida > Zingiberales > Zingiberaceae > Zingiber > Zingiber officinale. The sequence continues at coordinate 88,663,425 of NC_055988.1, forward strand.
TTGGTTCAGAGTCGGCATGGCCGAGCTTGGAGGCACAAGAAGAGGAGAGGTGGAGGGAATCAGTAATTCTGGGGGCTGATCGCCAGAGGATAAAGGCGGGGCAGGTAATACACTCTGGATTGGCACCGGAGCGGTCAGGTCCAATGGCGGGTCTGCCGCCTCCAGATCAGAGGCCTTCTCCCGGGCCAAGCTTGTCTCCTGGGTCGAGCTCGTGTCCGAGGACCTGGTGGGGAAAGAGATGCTCACTACGCGTTGACGGCGAGGAGGTGGAGGAGAAGTTGTGGTGACTGGGGCTGTTCTCTTGCCCTTACGCGTAAGGCGCAGCTTCATAGTAGGAGGGAGCGGAGGCACTTGCCCTGCTGGCGACGGCTCGGGTGCGGGTTGATCAGAGCGGCGGGGTATGACTGAGTCTGCAGGGCTGGGGGCTGGTGGCTCAATAAGCATCGGGGCGTCCTCCGCATCAGAAGTCCGGGATTTCGAAAGCTATGGACCGGCAGCAGCGGCGGGGTCAGAGGATAGGCTCTATGTTAGCTCCTCATTTAGAGCTTGCAGAACGGCCACCGAGGGTGTCTCCTGACTGGCGAAGGAACGGAGGAGGGCAGCCACTACAAATATAAGAGGAAAAAGCACCTCAGTTAGCGAAGAGCAGTATACAATAAATAACAACTTACCAAAAGGAGCTCCGATTTCCGTGGAAACAGGGCTAAGACCAAAAGCGTGCAGAATGCCTTCTAGCATCAGCACAGACAGGCGAACAACAACTCCTTTCAGCTTGTCTGCAGCTGCGGAGCAGGCAGGTTCATGGACATGCAAAGGGAAGTCTGAAGCAAGGATGGGATGCCATTGGGAAGGCACGGCTAAGGGGACGGGGGGTTTAAGGAAGAAAAAGCGAGATTTCCAGCTTTTATTGGAAGAAGGTAGGTCATCAAAAAACTTATGGCCCGGCTTGGCCTGAACGTTGAATATCCCTGCTTCGGCTCGCCAGAAGGAATAGAAGTGATGGAATAGTCTAGCGGTCAAGGGAATTTGATAAATGCGGCACAAGATGATGGTTCCGCAGACCGCTCGGAATACATTGGGGGCAAACTGAGAGATACCAATACCGCAATACTGACTCAACTCGGAGAAAAAAGGATGCAAAGGAAAGCGAAGACCACCTAAGATTTGGTCCCTAAAAACAGTGATAAACCCTTCGGGAGGAGAAGAAGGATGCTCATCTGGCGAGGGAAGACGAAACTCATATGCGGCGCCTAGCCCCAGATTGGATTGCAGTGAAGACAGGTCGTGATGGTCTAAATCAGAGATGTAACGTGAATACCAGAAGAGTTCCTTACCATCTATGATTACGAGGAGTAAGTAGGCGAGGGAAAGGAAGACAAGAGGGGTCACAGGTCGGGCGCAAGCAGGAGAACGAGGAGTTGCACTGCTAGAAACGGCCATGAACGAGAGGAGGAGGATAACGAAGCATCAAAGTAAGGAAAGTGGACTGCCTTTAGGGTTTATAAAGCCCATTCATTCCTAGGAAACATCAAGAGTCGAGCCGAGTATCTTTTTGGGTAACGTGCCTCAACGCCGTCGGATGGGAAACAAGCGCCGAAGGGTGCAAAAAGGGGGTCAGAGGCTGGCGTTAGGGGGCGTGCACAGTAAAGGCGTCGGACAAGTGTCATCGCGAGAAGAAACACATTAAAGATCGACAAGGCAAGGTAATCATGAAGGGGCGTGGCCTCAAAAAAGAAGCATTCTTCGTGAAAGGCTCAAGGCTAGGCGGGAAGTTTCGTGAAGCTGCAGAAGTCAGGCAATTCAAAAGGGTCGCAACTAAGACAGGGCAGCGGGAGTGATTACCAGATCAGAAAAGTAGCAAGCAGGTCTGTGGGGGTGTTCCTCGCTCGGATCGGCCGAGCAAGCGGCTCTGCGTAGATAGCCCCTGATCTGAGCAGCTAACCAGGCGCATCGCGAGAACTGCAAGGTCATCATAAGCTGCAAGGACATTGCGGCCCAAGGGTTGAGTAAGGTTTTTACACTCCCTCCTCTATCCTTAATTCTATATCGCGCATAATGCAATTGCAGGGAGAAACGCGACGCAAATGAGTAAGCCCAAAGCTAGCGATAACGACCAGATCAATCACAGCAATGAGGTCGGTATAAGCGAGATGGATGAAGGCGGAGAAGAGCAATGCGTCTATTCCTTCGCCGTTTGAAGTATTATTACTGGTCTCGGACCAGCGCCATCGCCACCGGTCTCGGACCGGAATATCATTACTGGTCTCGGACCAGCGCCATCGCCACCGGTCTCGGACCGGGGTACTCGCCCCAGTGCGAGTTATAAGTGAGCTCTGTTCTCATGCCCAACGACCTTTCAGGTCGGCTCCCATGCGAGAATTATAAGTGAGCCCTGTGCTCACGCCCAACGACCTTTTAGGTCAGACTCTCGCCCCGGTGTGAGTTATAAGTGAGCTGCTCACGCCCAACGACCTTCAGGTCGGCTCCCATCGAGAATTATAAGTGAGCCACATGCTCCACGCACAGGTCGGTAGTCGAGCTCTCGCCCGGTCACGAGTTATAAGTGAGCTCTGTTCTCACGCCCAACGACCTTTCAGGTCGGCTCCCATGCGAGAATTATAAGTGAGCCCTGTGCTCACGCCCAACGACCTTTTAGGTCGGTAGTCCCAGACTCTCGCCCCAGTGTGAGTTATAAGTGAGCTCTGTTCTCACGCCCAACGACCTTTCAGGTCGGCTCCCATGCGAGAATTATAAGTGAGCCCTGTGCTCACGCCCAACGACCTTTTAGGTCGGTAGTCCCAGACTCTCGCCCCAGTGCGAGTTATAAGTGAGCTCTGTTCTCACGCCCAACGATCTTTCAGGTCGGCTCCCATGCGAGAATCAAAAGTGAGCTCTGTCTTCACGCCCAACGACCTTTTAGGTCGGCCCCCATGTGGGAATCAAAAATCAACCCCCTTGCGAAAATCATAAGCGAACTCGGCGCCCGCGCCTAACTACCTCTCATAGGGATATGCCTCACATTGTGCGGAGCGTTTCCAAATAAGCAGGTTAGCTACATCTGGCTTCATTTTAGCTCCTTTATGCAAATTGCAAATATGCAGCAAACAAGCAAGGTACGGAGTACGGGAGGCCATCCACCCTACCTTTAAAGCATCAATGTTAAACTGCGAAATCAGGTTTTGCACGTTCATTGCGGTTTTAATTCTCAAGTAATATGTTGGTTTTATTATCCAAAATTCATACATGAAAAGGAATCATGATGCGACTCTTGGCTCTTACATACGAGCCAGTTTCTAAAAACGCTTGCTAGATGAAATTTGAGCAGGAAAGACTACGTCGGAAAGGGACAGATATACAAGTACAGTAGCACAGTTCAATAAGTAGGCGATACAACTAAGGCTACAAGAGGGAGCGTTTTGCGGCGAAGGAGCCACTGAGACAACTATGGCCTGAGCTAGTTTAACTCGGGGAAAGGATTGGTCATGGAGAATGAGCATTGCCGTGTGAAGAAATGTCTGGGCACTCAGGAGCCTCCGGGGCGTTCAAGGCTCGAGCCAGCTGCGCGTGGAGGGAGTCGATGACTGTTTGTTGCCGGGCGATCGTGTCTTGCTTGTCGTCAAGATACGCACGGAGGAGAGATAGTTCCGCTTCATGCTCTTGTTTCAAGCGTTCCTGAAGGCTGAGTTGGCGCTGCAGGTTAGCCTGGCATTTCTCTTTCCTCGCCTTCTCAGAATGCACGCAAGACTTCGCGACACAATACTTGGCTTCCATGGAGCGCAGGGCAGCTAGCTGACGAGCTCGATCCTTGGATACGTGCTCCAACTCACGTTCTTTCTCGGCAAGTTGTAAAGTGAGCTGATCTATCCGCGTTTGGGAAGGTGGTTGATCAACCTCCTTAGAAAAAGGAGAATGCATCGTGTGGGGAAGAAGCTGGTGTAACGCGGGTTAGCAAAAGAAAGCGGGAAGGCGTGGCAGGAGAAGATAGGATAAAGAAACGACCGTAAGGCTCTTTATAAAGAGGATGGATGGTCAAGTCAAAGCAACTATGTGGGCACGGTACCCCAAGCGACTGGCAAAGCAATTAAGGAGGCATGGTATTCCAAGCGACGCGACACAAAGGTAGATGCATAAGGCAAGAAGCAGAGCGCACAGAGATAGGCTGAGGTCACAGAGATATGCTGAGGTAGAGACACAGAGATAGGCTGAGGTCACAGAGATATGCTGAGATCTCAGAGATGTGCTGAGGTCTAGTCAGTCAGACTTTCGTCTTCCTTCGACTAGACTTGTGAGGGAGGCTTGTGATACGGTTGGCAATGGAGAGACCCAAGAGGAAAGGGTTAGAAAGGTCAAGGTCATTTAGCGGTCAAAAGTCAAGAGGACGTGACAGTCAATAGTCAAGCTGACTAGGCAGTCAAAATGCTAGCCTATGGAACAGGCAGAGGTCAGGCAGACTGGTTGTTCAAGCAGGCGAGGCCGTGGGAAAACAAAGGAAGTCGGCGAGCGGAACCTGGGATACAGGTCGGGATCGGCAAAGCCGGGCAGAGGCAGCGCAAGCTGCAGGCCTATGGTCAAGGGACAGAAAACAAATCAAAGGTTGGAAGCGGCAGGGCTGTGCAGAGACGGCTCGGTATGCAAGTCTGCGACTCGAAGATCCGGAAGTGCAAGTCACCAGTCACAGGTCGGAAGCGATAGGGTTGTGTGAAGACAGCCCGATCTACGGGCTTACAGTCGAGGGTCGGCAAATACAGGGTACAGAATACAAACTGTGATCGACAGGGCTGTTCAGGGCTAGCCCGACTAACAAGTAACGCATAGAGGCGAGATCTGGTCGAGGGGTGTGAGGTAGATGCAGACCGCGATAAATAGGACGAGCTAAGCTGTGCAGGAGTCGAAGGATCACAACTGTTCGTCAAGGGTAATCATTGCATACCAGGGAGATGTGCGGAGGCGGAGGTTCCTAAGCGAGAGGATGCTCTCATAACCAATGGCAGCCTGACAGATGTCCTTCACTACGAGATAAAACCCCTGTGTAAAGGCGAAGGTTCCTAAACAAGAAGATGCCTTCATGACCAATAGCAGCACGACAGGTGTCGGGGATATACGACAAAGCCCAGCGTTTAATGTTTTCTGACAGGTTGGCAGGTTCTGGAAGGGAGGCGGTGCATAAAAAGGAGGAGATTCCTCGTACGCGGGTACACGCGCTCTCTCGTCACTTTTTCCACAACTTTTCATTTTTCAGTCTCTCTGCTTTTTTCTGGGGAAAAAGGACCTGACTTGAGCGTCGGAGGGCCTGATCCGGGGACTTTTTCCCTGGGTTTCGGTCTCTAACGTGGGGGGAGGATTGTCTGAGTGTGCGCAGGGTCCTGCAGCAGCGTCAGCCATCCGTGGGAGCCGGATCACCTACGACTTCCCGTCAACAACCAGGCCCCCACGACCAGCCTCCGTCCGACTCAGCCTTCGGACGGGATCAATAATAATTTCAGTTTTTTTTTTAATGTAAAATGTTTCCAGGTACAAATTATGTTCAATCAATTTTCTTAATCAAACAAGAGAACCTGAGTTCTCAGGGCTTCCTAACAACCGCCGGACGGAGATTGGCAGCATGGCGACGGTGATGGCTATGAAGGCTGTGGACTTCTCCTTTCAGTCCATCGCGGGAAAGCTAGAGAAGATGCTAGAGGAAGAAGCCGCGTTGCTGGCTGGAGTCGAAGATGGTGTCATGTCCGATGCATAGTTGCTGAGCTCAAAAGCATCACCTCTTTCTTGACGGCCATGTCAACCAGGCGCAATATGGATGTTGAACTGCAGAACTGGGTGCAAGAAGTAAGGGAGGTGGCCTACGACGCCGAAGACTCGATCGATGAATTCAATTGCCGTCTCTGATCGACGCCTTACAGAAAGTGCGGAGTCAAAGGTTTTTTCAAGCACTTCCTTCGCCGCATAAAATCATTGAAATCTCGCCATGTCATTGCTTCGGAGATTAAGAAATTGAAGATACAAGTAGAAGAGATTAAAAAATGGCACGATCGTTATTCCCACACAAATGAAGCTACAAGTTTTGGCACCGCTACCAACTTGGACATGACCGACAGATATTCTGATCCACGGATCATTGGCCATTTTGTAGAGGAAACTCAACTCGTGGGCATCAACCAGAGTAGAGATACACTCATCAAGTGGGTGATGGATGAGAACTATCCCGAGCTTACAACGATTTCTCTCGTCGGCTTCGGTGGTTTAGGAAAGACAACTTTAGCTAAGTTAGTTTATGACGATCCTATTATCGTCGGAGGTCACTTCCAATCTCGAGTTTGGATCGCAGTGTCACAAAATTACAGCATCAAAGAGCTTCTCAAAAAGATTATTCGACAAATTTCTATCAACGAACAACAAATCAGAGATGTGTTTGGGTGCCAAGATGCCAGTTTGAACACAGAGCAACTTCTGAACATAATGGACGAGTCGCAATTGGTGAAGACCATCAGAGACCATCTCCATGGAAAGAGGTATATGATTGTTTTTGATGACGTTTGGAGCACTGAAGCATGGGAAAGCTTGCGTATTGTATTGCCACCGGGTAAAGAACGAAGTAGGGTGATAGTGACCACCCGCATTGAGGAAGTATCAAATACAAGTTGTTCTCGTAATCGTCAATTTATATTTAAAATCTCTCCTTTATCACCCGAGCAATCTTGGGAGTTGTTCTGTAGAAAAGTATTTGAAGCCCCTGAGTATAGTTGTCCTCGAGAGCTAGAAAATGTTGGCAGAGAAATCTTGCAAAAGTGCGATGGGCTGCCACTTGCGATTGTGACAATCGGAGGTGTTAAGTGTGAGAAAGAAAAAAAAAAACCAAAAACACCCATGCCCACTCACCCACGTGCACTGCCCTCCCCCACACCCCTCCTTTTCCTTTTCCCTTTTCTCTTCCCCACCGAAGCCTCAAAACCCCTCTCTTCTTCTTCGTTTTCTTCTCTAGCGGCGACGAACGGCAGATTTTTCTCCCGTTCTTCTTCTCAAGCAGCCCTCGTTTTCTCCTCCCGCACCTCTTCTCCTCCTCCAGCAAGGGCAGAGCACTGTTTTTTCCTTTGTTTCCTCTTCTCTACTTCTCGGCAGCACTGTTGGAGCTCCTCGGAGTTCGCCGGAGCTCGCCAAACCACCGAGAAAAGAGAGGAAACAAAACCCTAGTTTCTCTCTCCTTTTTCCCCACCAACAGCAGCATTTTTTGTTGCATTTTGTTTCCTCCAACAGCAGCCCTAGCTGCTGCCCTATTCTTGGCAGTACCGTCGGAGTTCGCCGGAGCTAGCTGAGGTGGCCAACGACAAAGGGAAAGTAACCCTAGTTGCTGTCCTCATTTCCAGCAGCCACATTAGAAGGTCTACTTTATGCCTTGTATTAATTGGATGTGTAGGTAGAAGGGTTATCTAGATTAGAACAGAGATTTCATTTAGAAATGCGAAGTGGTACCCGATAGCGAGATCAAAAATAATGATCTAATGGCTTCGAGTCGTAAATCATGTTTAGATTTTTGTATCATGAGTTTATTATCATTTTAATTATTTGAGTTATTATATTTTGTAGATACGAGCTCGAGTGGAGCGCGGTGACCTGCCGACACCCGCAGATTTTGCTGTATATAAGGTGGATACATCTACTCTTGTCTATTTTTTTGTGCATGAATAAATATATAAATTGGAATATGTATATGTTGTATTATTATTTTCAAAATGGGGATTAAACTGATATTATAAATAGCGAAATGGGTTAAAATATTAAAATTATTGGAGGGTAAATAATTAATATTATTTCTTATTCACATGTGGGTTCATATTGGGATTGATATGGGAAGGGTTGTTTTTAAAATTAAAGAAATATTCTGAATTACTCTTCTGTTGATACCTTGTCTCTTTTGACTTGCTTGACTTTCATACTTCATGCTTTTGATACTCTATCTGTTGATACTTGTAGCTTTTTTATTTGTGGACCCTATAATGATAACTTAATAGATTTGATACGAAAATATTACCTTAATTGACCATTTAATATGAAAAGAGAATAATCATAATAAATGGATGAATATAATCATAACGGTGAATTAATAAAGAAAGTAAATGAAGAATTAAAAAGTGAAGACTATGAGCCTAGCTTTATACCAGAGCTCTATATTAGAGTACTGGACCGCCCACATGTTATTGTGGTAGCGCGGCGGCCGCGGTCCAGATTACCTGACCGTACACCCGAGGCGTGTTGGCGTGATGTAGCCCTCGGTCAGTGTTTATTATGTCTTCCACCGGTGAGGGCTGATAGCCCCGTACATCAGATGACGTATGTGACAGTTTTATGCTCTTAGGAGGCTTTTAGCCTATCCATATGATATTTCACTCTGATGATATTGGCTCCAGTGATTCACTTTTTAGTTGATTTACCAGATTCAGACTATTGATATATATGTGGATCTTACCATGATAACTTATAATTGAGTGATTAAATAATAAGATTGAAGAATTGATTTTATTAATGATAACAAGTGATGATAAGGTGAAGATCCCAAACTCTATCTAAAAAATTTTTTACCTGATTATAGATAATGAGAAGATGATTATACATATATATATGTATAAATGTAGAACTTTAAGAATAATCCTAAAGTTGTAACAAAAGATGATGATTTATTCTACTTCCTTGACTTCTTCAATATGATTAAATTCATGCACATCTTTCTTGAGTATCTACTTAGTCATTTGGCTAATTTGCTACATTCCTTGGTCTCCAGTTTTGCAGACACATGGATCCTTTTGATATTATAGTTGATTTTGGACTTTCATAGAATTGTTCAGAGATCTCGACGTGCTGATTTTCTGGTTTGTTTTACTTTTGTTTCGCTGTATTTACATTTTGAAATTTTGTTACCGATGTCATTTATCTGTATAGTAAGTGTAGTTTATGAAAACTATGACATATACATATAGTTGATACATTTCATGGTTATGTTGTTTCTATTTTATGTATGTTCCAGCCGTGTGGGCTGATGAATTTGTTGTTTATGTTTATATATTGTGATGTATGTATGTATGCTTCATATTGTCACCGGTACAGGGGAGATGTTGCCGGATTTTTATCTGGCAGGGACTCCTCTGGAGGCGTGACAGGAGGTCTTCTGGCTTCCAAGCCTGATAAAAAACATGATCAATGGATAAACTTTTGCGACCACCTTAGTTTGGAGATACAAACTAATGATATGCTGTCGAAGATCCATCAGATACTGCTTTTGAGTTACAATGACTTGTCTTACCATCTCAAGCCTTGCTTCTTGTTCCTAGGCATCTTCCCTGAGGATTATGAGATATGTCGGAAGCGGCTGCTGAGACGGTGGATTGCTGAAGGGATTGTGAGTGGCATAGGTGGCTTCCCCGCTGAGAAAGTCGCCGAGCGCTGCTTCAACGAGTTGGTGAGTCGTAGCTTGGTACAGCCATCAGAATTCGATTATAATGGGACAATTCAATCCTGCCGCGTCCATGACATGATGCTCGATGTCATAATCTCGACATCAAGGAAGGAGAACTTTGTGGTGCTACTGAATGAGCACCCGACGATTTCGCCTCAACATCAGAAGATAAGACGCTTATCCTGGCAGGGAGGAAGCAGTGGACTAGTGCCTAACACTGATCTGTCCCACCTCCGATCCTTCACATCATTTGGTGAGGATGTACCACCACTGAAGGATTATAGAAAACAGAGGCTCTTGAGGGCAATTGACCTGGAAGGATGTAGTGACTTGGATCATCTCCACCCAAGAGCTTTTCCAAGTTGTTTCTTTTGAAGTACTTGTCTCTAGGAAATACTGGATTATCTGAATTGCCAGATTCAATAGGAGATTTGCAGAATCTAGAGTTGTTGGATATAACATGCACTGATATTGAAGAACTACCCAATTCCATCGTCAAACTCCAAAAACTGGTCTATCTGCTTGCTGGCCCTATGGAATTTGAGTTCCCCAAAGGAATAAGAAAGTTGAAAAGACTTGCCACGTTTGGAAGGGCACGTGCTCATAATGTGCATTCGCTACAGGAGATTGGTCAGCTTGTAGACCTCCAGAAGCTTGCCATCAGTTTTATTGGCTCTGATCTATCACTCAGAATGCTGGAGGAGATCAGCGACATGCTCTCGAAGCTCAATGGCAGCCTTCGATCACTAAAGATTTGGCATTGGGGACACTGCAGTCTGAAAAGCGCACTCGATGAGGTAGCTCCGCCGCCACTTCTTCTCTGCAATCTCTGGATACAATCCAGACTTGACAAGTTGCCTCCTTGGTTTGCATCTCTGAAGCATGTTGTCAAGATATCTCTGTCGTGGACACTACTGCAGCTCGAGGATCTACAAGTCTTGGGAAATCTCCCCGCTTTGGTCTACTTGAATCTAGGACTTGATTCATTCGTCAATAATGATGAGGATTTGGTCTTCGATCGGGAAGGCTTCGCACAACTTAAGTTCCTGGAATTTGGAGAGCAAAATGTGAGTTTCAAAGTCGGTGCAGTCCGAAGCCTCGAAATCCTTAAAATATTTCGTCCCTCTAAATCAGTCAATGGCATAGAACATCTGCATGGGCTAAAGGAGGTTCACATCTATACTGCGAATGAAAATATAATAGAGATGGTCAAAAATATTGCAGCAAACCATTCAAATCGTCCCAAATGTTTTGCAGAACTATTCCCCTTTTAAGGCATATGATTTGACTCAGAGGAATTAAGCAGAGCTTTCTGTCAATGCAAAGATGAAATTATTAAAACATCTGGTGCGGTGTGTGTAAGAACTGTAATAGAATTAATTATGCTAAAACAGTAATATTTAATTGCACTAATAAACGATGAGTATGCAATAAACTTTAATAAATAGTAAAGGGTTAAGAAATTATGTATCTCCGGTCGAAGCGTCGGACGTGCCGACTGTCTTTAGAGAATTGATTGCCGTCCACGGTGTAAAGGCTTTCTAGTAAAATCCACCCAAGATCCGACAACCGCTCGCGTCGCTCGTAGGTGCACTCCAAAACGAGCACCGCACTCGGACTCAACCTCAAATCGCAAACCAAGCCTCAGAACTCGGAACAAGGGGAGAGAAGAAGAAGCAGAAGGCAGAAGAAATGCTTTGCTTCGGTGTGTTTTCAGAAGGAACGGAGGAAGTGTATTTATACACTTCGAAACAGTGCAGAGGAAAGGGGCGCACTTCCTCATACGACGCGCGGATGCGATGTATCGCATCCTCATACGACGCGCGGATGCGTTGTATCGACGCGGAGCGCTGCTTCGTTTCCTCACGCGGACCAGAAACGAGACCAAACCAGAAACCAAACTGGTTTGGTTCAGACTGAACCAAACCAGCAAAAACAGCGCAAGGCCCACGGGCTGGGGATTTGCACCCCCCCCTGCGCGCGTTAATCGCGCACGTGACGCCCGGTTTATGGATTTCCGGCTCGAACCCCCCAAATCCACTCGATTTGGGCTTGGCCCGCGCATGCGTGTAGGTCTTCTTATTATTGCTAAGCAATGATGGAAGGGCTTCATATATAAACCCTTCCAAGCTTCTCCACTTAGCAATGTGGGACTAAAAACCACTACAAAAATTGCTTTGAATTTAAAACAAAACTCAACAATCCCCCACAAATTCAAAGCAATTTTTTTTTTTTAGTCAAAAACAAAGATATGTTCTGAGGCTTGGTTGCAATGAGCTTTCAGTGAAAATACCTTCCGGTTTGAATTTTCACCTAAGTACACCAATCTTATTCACATAGGTTTGAAGAGAACAGAGTCTTGATCTTAAACCTTTTATATGTGAAGATCAATTGGTAACAACTCATCACTGGCGATGGTTGAATCCTTCTGGGTTGGTGCATTACGGCCATGCCACCGAATCTTGTTTCATAAGTGCTAAGGAGAGTTGCCTAGACCCCCCACACTGCGGCCTCACAGTTACACTTACATAGGTGAGTTCTCCAAGGATGTACTGCAAGCATCCTGTCATTAAGACCTTGAACTCATTAAGAGCTCTTAAGCTCATCCTTACTAGCAGTCAAGCATCTATCCAGGGAAGAAACTATGAGATTATATCTCAATTAATTTGATGCTTACGTTTCACCCTTATAGCTTGTTTGTACCACATTGAACCTACTTTTTGGGATCTCCAATCAGATAGGTTGGGTTGCCACTATAGATGAAACCATGACAGGCCTCAGTCCCATTCCCTTACTGGATCTCTTGATTTTCTCAGAATCAAGTCCTTTAGTGAGTGGGTCAGCAATATTGTCTTTTGAACTTACAAAGTCCAATGACACCACTCCAAGAGACACTAGCTCACGAATAGACTTTAATCTTATTCGTACATGTCTCTTCTGTTTCTGGTTATACTTGGAGCTTCTAATCTGAGCTATTGTTGTTTGATTATCACAGTGTACTGAAATAGAAGGTATTGGCTTCATCATCAAGGGAATTTCAGAAAGAAGACCCTTAAGCCAATCAGCTTCAGTTACTGTGATATCCAAAGCACACAATTCTGCCTCAGATGTAGATCGGGTTATAATCGTCTGTTTAACAGACCTCCAAGCAACTGCACCACCTCCAAGTGTAAAGACATAACCAGTAACGCATTTACACTCAGCAGTGTCAGCTATCCAACTGGCATCACTATATCCCTCCAGGACTGCAGGGAATCTCCCATACCACAAGTCCAAGGATATAGTGCCTTTCAGATATCTGAGTACTCTATCTAATGCATCCCAATGCGTTCTGTCCGGACAACTGGTAAACCTGCTCAATTTCGATATAGAAAAAGAAATATCAGGTCTAGAACAATTAGCTAAATACATTAAACTACCTATTATTTGTGAGTATCTTAATTGAGACACTGCCACACCACTATTATTCTTGTGGAGAGTTTTTGAAGGGTCATATGGTGTGACAACAGATTTAACTTGGCTATAGCCATATTTCTCTAATACTCTCTAACATAGAGTGATTGAGAAATTGCTATTCCTTCAGTTGATCGAGTCAACTTCAGCCCTAAAATCATATCAGCACAACCCATATCCTTCTGATCAAACTTACCACTTAAGAGGGTCTTAGTCTCTTTTATAATAGAAAGGTTAGTTCCAAACAGTAGAATATCATCTACATATAAGCATAGGATAATACAATTATCACCTTTCATTTTAGCATATACACATTTATCAGAGTCATTCACTTCAAAGTCAAATGATAGCATAGCTCTATCAAATTTTTCGTGCCACTGCTTTGGGGCTTGCTTCAAACCATAAAGAGATTTGACTAACCTACAAACTTTGTTCTCATTTCCAGAAACTACATATCCCTCAGGTTGATCCATATATATCTCTTCTTCAAGATCTCCATTAAGGAATGCCGTTTTAACATCCATTTGATGGATCTCAAGATGATATATGGACGCCAATGCTATTAATACTCGGATTGTAGTAATTCTTGTAACAGGAGAATAAGTGTCAAAATAATCAATCCCTTCTTTCTGTTTGAATCCCTTAGCAACTAGGCGGGCTTTGAATTTATCTACTGACCCATCAGGTTTTAGTTTTCTTTTAAACACCCATTTACATCCTATAGTGTTACACCCAGGAGGTAAATCTACTAACTCCCAAGTAGCATTAGAGATAATAGAGTCCATTTCATTTTTAATGGCCTCTTTCCAGTACTTAGCTTCAGGAGAAGCCATAGCATCTCTATATGTCACAGGGTCACCTTCTATATTATAGGTGATAAAGTCCTGACCTAAATCCATAGACACACGTTGCCTCTTGCTCCTTCTCGGTTCTGTACACTCACTAGATTCATCTAGTCTAGAGTAACTTGAGGAAGGTGTACCCACTACGGATAATGGGACCTCTACAGAAGAAGACTCATTTCTAGTAGGAATACTAGATTGAGGTGTTCTCGTCTTCATAGGAAATATATCCTCAAAAAATGTAGCATCACGAAGTTCTACAATAGTATTTGTATCTATTCCAGGAATTTCTGATTTAATAATCAGGAACCTATATGCAATACTATTTTAAGCATAACCCAAGAAGATACCATCTACGGTCTTTGGACCAAGTTTTTTCCTTCTGTGTTCAGGTACTAGTACCTTTGCAAGGCACCCCCACACTTTAAGGTATTTCAAACTTGTCCTTCGGCCTTTCCAAAGCTCATATGGGGTTTTATCCCTTGACTTCATCGGGACTCTATTTAGCACATGACATGCAGTGTATAGAGCCTCCCCCCACATAAAGTTGGGTAACCCAGAACTACCTAACATGGAATTAATCATATCTTCAAGGGTTCGATTTTTTCGTTCTGCTATACCGTTGGATTGAGGACTATATGGAGCAGTTACCTCATGGATTATACCTGTATCTTGACAAAATTTTTGAAACAGGTTCGAGGTAAATTCTCCACCCCTATCAGACCTTAACCTCTTAATAGTTTTATCGGTTTGATTCTCAGCTTCAGATTTAAAAATCATAAATTTATCTAAAGCTTCATCCTTGGTTTTTAGCAAATAAACATAACAATAACGAGAGTGATCATCAATGAAGGTAATGAAATACCTTTTATGATCTCTCGTTATTACACCGTTAAACTCACAACAGTCAGTATGAATCAATTCTAAAATATCAGAATTTCTATCAACTGATTTGAAGGGTTTACGGGTTTGTTTATATTGCACACAAATTTCACATTTTTTCTTATCATTTATAGCATGCTTAGGGATCATGTCAAGATTCATCATCCTTTTTACGGTATTAAAATTGACATGTCCTAATCTGTCATGTCACAGATTATAAGACTGAATGTTATATGAACAACCAATATCAGAAGTTTTATTTAAAGTAGCATTTTCTACATTGAGTTTAAATAAACCTTCATTAAGGTAACCTTTTCCAATAAAGGTTCCTAAATGTAATATTACAACTTTATTACATTTAAAGTTCAACTCATAACCAGCACGGACTAACTTTGATCCGCTAATCAAATTCCGACGGACCGCTGGAACGTGATGCACCTCATGTAGTGACAGGACTTTTCTAGAGGTGAACCTCAGGTCAATTTGTCCTATCCCAAACACCCTGGCTGTAGAATGGTTCCCCATGGTCACGGAAGTGCCTTCAATTACCTGATAAGTAAGGAAGGCAGAGCGATCAGCACAACAGTGTACATTAACACCTGTATCAACTAACCATTCATTGGGTTGATAGATCAAGTTTAGTTCGGGTTTGAAGGTAACAAACCTATCGCTGGTGTCGTCACTAGCAGTCACGACATTTACTTGTGCCTTAGTATTGCTTTGGTTTTTCTCCTTGTCCTTTCGCTTAGGGCAGAATTTGGCATAATGTCCAACCTGTCCACATGCCCAGCAAGACTTAAGTTTGGTTCCAGTTTTCTTTTGAACCTTTGGGTTGGGTTTCATCTTGTTTTTCATTTTCTGGTTTTTAAATTTCCTCTTGTCAGATGAGACTACTACATTTGCCTTTGGAATAAAATCCATAGGCATTCTTGTTTCATCACTTTTATGTTGCTTCCGATGTTCTTCTTCGATATTTAAGGCAATCATCAAATCTTCGAGAGAGATTTTACCTCTCCGATGTTTAAGAGTCATGCCAAAATCTTCCCAACTCGGAGGCAATTTTTCGATGATAGACAAGACCTGAAATTTTTCAGGTAATGGCATATCTCCTTCAGCAAGACCATGAATTTGAACTTGGAATTCATGTGTCTGCTCAACCACAGATTTACCTTCAACCATTTTGAAGTTCAGGAATTTTGCCACAGTATACTTTTCTAAACCAGAATCTTCGGAGTTGTATTTTTTATCCAAAGATTTCCACAGCTCTTTAGCTGAAGAGGTTGAGCAGTATACATCAAATAGTGCGTCTGAGAGGGCAGACAGGATTCTCCCATGGCAGAGATAATCCCTTTGCTTAAACCTCTCTAAGGTAGCACTACGGGCAGGTTCCTCTTCATTAGGTGAAGGAGGGTCTGTTTCTATAACGGAGAATAGCCCTAGCGTAGTAAGCCAAAATTTCATTCGTTGTTGCCAACGTCTGAAGTTTTGCCCGTAAAATTTTTCGGGTCGGGCGCTAGCCTCATCAGACCCCGTTACCCTATCGTTCATCATGTTTATTGATGCTACAATCAATTCTCTAAAATTGTAAGAACTGTAATAGAACTAATTATGCTAAAACAGTAATATTTAATTGCACTAATAAACGACGAGCATGCAATAAACTTTAATAACAGTAAAGGGTTAAGAAATTGTGTATCTCCTGTCGAAGCGTCGGACGTGCCGACTGTCTTTAGAGAATTGATTGCCGCCCACGGTGCAAAGGCTTTCTGGCAAAATCCTCCCAAGATCCGACAACCGCTCGCGTCGCTCGTAGGTGCACTCCAAAACGAGCACCGCACTCGGACTCAACCTCAAATCGCAAACCAAGCCTCAGAACTCGGAACAAGGGGAGAGAAGAAGAAGCAGAAGGCAGAAGAAATGCTTTGCTTTGGTGTGTTTTCAGAAGGAACGGAGGAAGTGTATTTATACACTTCGAAACAGTGCAGAGGAAGGGACGCACTTCCTCTTCTCACACGCGGGTATCGCATCCTCATACGACGCGCTCCGCACTGCTTCGTTTCCTCACGCGGACCAGAAACGAGACCAAACCAGAAACCAAACTGGTTTGGTTCAGACTGAACCAAACCAGCAAAAACAGACCGGGCCGTCCGTGAGCGCAAGGCCCACGGGCTGGGGATTTGCACCCCCCCTGCGCGCGTTAATCGTGCACGTGACGCCCGGTTTATGGATTTCCGGCTCGAACCCCCCAAATCCACTCGATTTGGGCTTGGCCCGCGCATGCGTGTAGGTCTTCTTATTATTGCTAAGCAAGGATGGAAGGGCTTCATATATAAGCCCTTCCAAGCTTCTCCACTTAGCAATGTGGGATTAAAAATCACTACAAAAATTGCTTTGAATTTAAAACAAAACTCAACAGTGTGTTCTAGTCTTCCTCTCCAACTTATCCATGATTAATACCTTAATTCATCAACTTGTTTTGCTATTTAAATTATCCTTTGTCAATCCCTTCCATCATGCGTTGCTTGTAATTAGCCTTTGTATTTCTGAAGCACTATGTAATGTAATCTTCAAACATTGTTCTCTTAATAAGTTGCTATTCAAAATAAGAGTGATTATATAAAACCAATATGTTTGAGAGAATATCATTATACTATATAACTGATATGTACCATATTGTTCTTGAATTAGACTACTAAGTGAAAACTAGAAGAGAGCTGCTTTTCCCCCTCCCGGTCAACGCACACCCCCTCCATCTCTCCTCTCTCTCCCTGTCAAAAGACGCATGTAACCTCCTTTTTGTTTTTTTTGTTTTTTTTTATTTCATTTAATTCTTAATTAGATTTAATTTGGATCATAAAATTAAAAATAAAATTTGGATCATAAAAAACTAAATAACTCTCATACAATTATATTTTTAATTTTATTTAATTTTAATTTTTTTAATTAATTTAATTTATTATTTTGTATCAATACTTTATTTTTCAATTTTATATAAATTTTATTTAGTTTTTATTTTTTTAATTAATTTAATTTATTATTTTTTATCAATACTTTATTTTTCAATTTTATATAAATTTTATTTAGTTTTTATTTTTTAATTAATTTAATTTATTATTTTTTCATAATACTTATATTTTTTCAATTGATTTTTTTAAATTTTATTTTTTTATTAATTTTTTAATCAATTTCTTTATCAATTTTTTATCAGTTTTATTTTTTCAATAATTTTTTTATATGTTTATATGTCAAGGGTTGAAGGGGGGTCATTTAAAGTGATGAGAGATTTTGACATGTGTCAAGGGTTGGAAGGAGGGTCATTTAAAGGGATAAAAGATTTTGACATGTGTCAAGGGTTAGAAGTGGGGTAATTTAAAGGGAAGGGAAGTTCTGACATATGTCAAACATTGAAGAGGGGTAATTTAAAGGGAGTGGGTGTTTTGACAGATGTCAATGGTTGGAGAATGACGAATTTAAATGGAGGGAGTGTTTTGACAGGTGTCAATGGTTGGAGAATGGGTAATTTAAAGAGGGTGAGAGATTTTGACATGTGTTATATGTCAATGGTTAGAGAGAGGGATGATTTTAAGGGAGAGAAGATTATGACATGTGTTAATAGTTGGATGCGGGTAATTTAAGTGTCAAATTAGGAATGTAATTTAAAGGAAGGGAGTAGTTTAAAAATTATATAAATTAAAAAAAAATAAAAATTTTGATAAAAAAATAATAAACAAAATTGATTAAAGAAATAAAACATAATAAATATTAAAAAAATTAAAAACATAATAAATAAAATTAATTAAAAATAAAACTAAATAAAAATTAAATAAAATTAAAAAAATATAAGTATTAATGAAAAAATAATAAACAAAATTAATTAAAAAATAAAACTAAATAAAATTAAATAAAATTAAATAAAATTAAAAATATATATAAGTATTAATGAAAAATAATAAATAAAATTGATTAAAACTTTAAACTAAATAAATATTTTAAAATATATAAACTAAATAAAAATTTTAAAATATATAAGTATGAATGAAAAAAGTTAAAAATAAAATTAATTTTAAAAATAAAATTAAACTAAATAAAAATTTAAAAATATATAAGTATGAATAAAAAAAATTTAAAATAAAGTTAATTAAAAATAAAAAATTAAAATTAATTTAAAATAAAAAATAAAAAATTAAAAATATGTAAGTATGAATATATAAGTATAAATTAAAAAAAATTAAAAATAAAATTAAAAAATTAAAAAAAAAATAAAAAAAATAAAAAGGAGGTTACATGCGTCTTTTGGCAGGGGAGAGAGGGGAGATGGAGGGGGTGTGCGTTGACTGGGGGATGGGAAAAGCAATTTGTAAACTAAAGTGTCTACTTTCTGTAGCCATCCCTTCGATGAATTCATAATTATGTGCTAAGGTATAAATCTATATAATTTAACTATCCTCCTGGTAATTATTAGAAATAGAAAATAACCCAGAAAACTTATTTATCTAAACTATTTTTATGAAGTTTTCTTTTAAAATAATTAAATGATTCGTATAATTGAATAGAATTTATTTATTTTTCCCCTATTCAAAAGAGGATCATATGATTTTGGTAAGTATATATTTTATATATATAATACAATTATCAATAGTTACATTAATCACCTATGAGATGTCCTCGGATTATGGTGCAGCGGTAGGACATTCAGATTGTCACCTAGATACTTACGATTCGATCCCTAACTATATGATGAATTTGTAAAAATTTTTTCTTTAAATAGAATGTGCAATCAAATGAGGTTAGACTTCTTAGCGTATGTCGTGAGTGCTTTCTGATTTAATTTGATGATTAATGAAAAAAGTTAATAGGACCGGACCAGTCATACATGATTAATCAATTATGTTAACTGAATTTATCTTTCTTTTTGACTAATCACCCATGAGATCCATCGCATCTAAAAAAAATAGCATCATTTAAATTCTGGAATTATTTAGTTAGACATGAAAACTATAAATGAGATTGTAATACACAAACAAAAAAAATTATCAAATAATTTTTATATCACTTTGATAACTTAATGAGCTTTTAAAAAATGATTTGTATATTTTTTAAAATTGTTAGAATAACACAATTAACCTCAATGTCAAATTCTTAATTTTCTAATTTCAAACAAACTTCTACATCTTTTATCAAACAAAAAATAATAATAATCATCTGAATGCACGCATATATAAATTAGAAACAAATATTAAAATCAAACAATTTGACAACATTAGATATAGGTAATTGCAAACACAATGAAAGATAAGAAAAATGAAACCAACCATCGAAAACAATATAATAGGAGAAGAACAAAATATCAAATTCAAAGCTCCCTGCTTTTGCTTTGATTCAGCCATCCTTGCTTTGACAAGGTAATGACAGTTTTAATTTAAACGTCCCTATATATTTGCAACCATGGGTAGGTAGGTAATGCTGGTTTTCTATACTTGGTTCGTCGTCAAAAGTAGAATGTTGATGGTTTGAAATAGAGGGATTACACTTTTGTTGATTTAGATGTACACATACAAAACTAACTTAGCTTCAAGTTAATTCAAGCTTATTTATGATTATCATGTAAATATCATGATTTGTAAAGAAAAACGTTCCACTAGAAGAATAACATCAGACCCCAACTTTATGACCAAAAACGTGATAATATCAAGTATAGTATAAGTATTTAAATGAAATGAACAAAAGTTTTGTTTCCCATCCATCCAAGGAAATAACTAGTTTCAATTAGTAATAACAAAATAAATAGACTAAATTCACCAGAAAAGGGAAACGAGTTCAGAAGAACTTCAACAAAATGGAGTAAATGATTTTAGATGAGGAGAGAATGATCATTGGGATACCATGAGAAATGATACGGTTAGCATTGGAGGGGTCCAGGAAAAAAGGGTGAGAAAGGTCACGGCCATATAGCGGTGAAAAGTCAAGAGGACGTGGCGGTCAATAGTCAAGCTGACTAGACAGTCAAAAGGCTAGCCAATGAAATAGGTAGAGGTCAGGCAGACTGATTGTTCAAGCAAGCGAGGCCGCGGGAAAACAAAGAAAGTTGGCGAGCGGAACCTGGGGTACAGGTCGGGATCGGCAAAGCTGGGCCGAGGCAGCTCAAACTGCAGGCCTATGGTCGAGGGACGGGATACAAATCACAGGTCGGACGCGGCAGAGCCGCGTAGAGACGGCTCGGTATGCAGGTCTGCGACTCGAAGGCCCGGAAGTGCAAGCCACAAATCACAGGTCGGACGCGGCAAAGCCGCGTAGAGACGGCTCGGTATGCAGGTCTGCGACTCGAAGATCCAGGAGTGCAAGTCACAAATCACAGGTCGGACGCGGCAGAGCCGCATAGAGACAACTCGGTATGCAGGTCTGCGACTCGAAGATCCAGGAGTGCAAGTCATAAATCACAGGTCGGACGCGGCAGAGCTGTGTAGAGACGGCTCGGTATGCAGGTCTGCGACTCGAAGATCCGGAAGTGCAAGTCACGATCCGCGTCCGGAGCGGCGGTGTGAAGACGGCCCGATCTATGGGCTTCTGATGGGTCGGCAAATCTGAGTCTGGAATCTGAGCCGTGATCGGCGGGGTTGTTCGAGGTTAGTCCGACTAACAAGTAGCATAGGCGAGATCTGGTCGAGGGTGTGGTAGGTGCGACCGCGATAAATAAGACGAGCTAAGGCATGCGAGAGTCGGAGGATCCTGGCTGCCGTCAAGAGTAATCATTGCATACTAGGGAGATGTGCGGAGGCGGAGGTTCCTAAGCGAGAGGATGCTCTCATAACCAATGGCAACTGACAGATGTCCTTCACTACGAGACAAAACCCATGTAAAGGCGAAGGTTCCTAAACAAGAAGATGCCTTGGGACCAATAGCGGCTAATAAGTGTCGGGATATCGACAAAGCCAGTCTAACGTTTTCGCGGGTTGGCGAGTTCGGAAGCAAGGCGGGTGCATAAAAGGAGGAGATTCCTCTGACGCGCACGCGCACTCTCGCCATTTTTCCTTTCACAACTTTTCATTTTCGTCTCTCTCTGTTTCTTCTAGGGAAAAGGACGACTTGGCGTCGGAGGGTCTGATCCGGGACTTTTCCACGGGTTTTCGGTGCATAACGTGAAGGGGATTATGCGAGTGTCGCGAGGTCTGCAGCGTCGGCCGCCCGTGGGGCCGGATCGCCTCGACCTTCCGTCAACAACCAGGCCACCGCGACCGACCTCCGTCCGACTCAGCCTTCGGACGGAATTGGCGTCGTCTGTTGGAAACACACTGACTGATCCAGCGTGAAGATGGAGGACTCGGGAAGTTCCAGAGGAGGATTAATGTCACCATGACTGCGGAGGAGCTCTTAAGGATGTCGAAGCAAGCCGCCTCTGAAAAACAAGGAACGGTTTCACGACCTCGCTTGGCGCCGTCTAAAGGCGGCTCACCTGCCTCAAGCGAGGGCTCAAAGAGCGGTAGGAAGAACTCCCTCGTGCTCCATTCCGAGAGCCTCACCACAACTATCATCAGCCTGGATCGCGCGAGCATAGTCCGAAGAAAGAAGAGCCGCAGGCGTCGGTGGCAGAGAGCTCTCTACATCCACCCCGGGATGCAGGGAAGGGAAAAGCTATAGCCTCTGCCAGAGATCTGCCTGAAGATCCGGACGACAA
Organism: Zingiber officinale; assembly: GCF_018446385.1. NCBI lineage: Eukaryota > Viridiplantae > Streptophyta > Magnoliopsida > Zingiberales > Zingiberaceae > Zingiber > Zingiber officinale. The sequence goes on from NC_055988.1 coordinate 88,685,716, forward strand.
GGTACCTTTCTCGGCTCAGATCCTGAGGGAAAGCTTGCCTAGGGGTTACCGAGTCCCGAACATTGGAGAATATGATGGGAGCAAGGACCCGGAAGAGCACCTACGGAAGTTCAAGAACGCGGCTATCTTGTATCAATACAGCGATGCTGTCAAATGCCGAGTATTCCTACACACCCTGTCCAGGTCGGCGTAGAAGTGATTCAATGGATTGCCCCCAGAATCCATCAATCGCTTCATGGATTTCAAAACGACCTTCCTATGCCATTTCACCAGTAGCCGTAAGTACCAAAAAACCGACCACTGTCTTTTTGCTCTCAAGCAGGATTCGACCGAGCCCTTGCGGAGCTATATCAACCGGTTCAGCCAGGTGGCCAATGACGTCCCTTCAGCCACCTCAGAAATATTGATGGGCGCTTTCTCCCACGGATTGCGAGAAGGGGAGTTCTTTAGGGACCTCATCAAGAACCCCGCCTGGAGTTTTGATGATATGGTGGAGAAAGCTTCTTGCTACATCAAGGTGGAGGAAGCTCAGGCCGCTAGGCGGAAGGCTGAAAAGACGGTGACTCCTGGCAACCGACCTGAAAGGAGAGCACTACAGCCAGCTCAGCCCTTCCAGCGCGTTCAACCCAGGCCTGCCCCTTAGCCCACTCAGGGAGTTAGGCCAGCTCCGCGAGTCGCTGCCGTACACGCACCCAGGCCTGGACCAAGGGGAGCACCATATTGCACGTATCATCAGTCCAGGACGCACGATCTCAGTAACTGCTTCCAATTTGCCCGTGACTCCAGGCGAGCTGCAGAGTAGGGCTTGCCTCCCCCGGAGTTGGTGCCCCAAATACAGAGAATGGAAGAAGAACGGGCTGCAGCTGGGCGTGCTCGGCAAACTCGGCCCGACCTAGCCGACCTAGCTAACCCAGCTGGCCTCGGGGAAGATCGAAGAGATGCCGGAGAACTGGAGAACCGGGGCAACGCTGTTGTGCGAGAGATCGGTATGATTTCAGGAGGGCCCACTGACGGGGACTCAGGCCGAGCCCGTAAGTCACACGGTCGGCGATTGTATGTGGGAGCTGTGGGGTGCAGCCACGAGCAGGCATCTAGCCCTATCATTAGCTTTGGGCCACAAGATTTGGAGGGTCTGGAACTGCCCCACGACGACGCCCTCATAATCAAGGCCGTTATTGCTAACAGCCGAGTGGCTCGAGTCTTTGTGGATACCGGGAGCTCGGTCAACATTTTATTCAGAGCTGCGTTCAGATTGACACCGTGAGCTCCAACCCGTAACCACTTCTTTATACGGGTTCACAGCAACGAAGTCAAGCCCATGAGTCGATAAAGCTGGCCATATCCATGGGCACCGAGCCACTGGTGCGCACCAGGAGGAGTACCTTTATAGTGGTATTTTCCCTTCCTCCTACATATTTCATGCTCTAAAGAAAAATGGTTCCCATCTACTTATCTTATAATTTCGTGGGTGTTACATCAGAGGTGAACAATTGGTCTCTCGCAAGTGTTACATCGACATGGTAAAGATGGAGTCCCGCAAGGCTCAGAGAATCCAGGATGGCAGTATCCACATCATCCAAGAGGAGCCTCTGCCTATTGCCGAGGAGCCTATCCCTTGGGAAGATGTCCAATTCTATCGCAAGCGTCTGGAAAGCCTCGCTCGCATATCAAGTGACCCACCTATAGAGCTTAAGACAGACTTGGTCCAATGCTTGACGCGCAATAGGGATGTTTTGCTTGGTCACCCGAAGAGCTACCTGGAGTCAAGCCCAAAGTAGCTGAGCACAAGCTGCATATTATACCCGAGGCCAAGCCAGTCAAGCAGAAGAAGAGAAACTTCTCTGCCGACCAGAATAAGATTATCCGAGCTGAAGTGGATCAGCTCAGGAAGGCAGGACATGTTCGAGAGGTGCAATTCCCATCCTGGCTTTCTAACGTTGTTTTGGTGAAGAAGCCTAACAATAAGTGGAGGGTGTGCATAGACTTTCGCGACCTCAACAGAGCCACCCCTAAAGATTGTTATCCTCTCCCGCAGATCGATCAGGTGGTGGATTCAACTGCTGGCTGTGAGAGGATATGCATGATGGACGCTTATCAAGGATATCATCACATACCCTTGGCTAGGGAGGATCAAGAGAAAGTCAGCTTCATAACGGCCGACGGTACTTTTTGCTATACGGTCATGCCATTTGGACTCAGAAATACTGGGGCTACCTACCAAAGGATGATGGACAAAGTCTTTCGGAGACAGATCGGGCGGAACGTAGAGGTCTATATTGATGACATCCTGATCAAGTCCCCCCTGGCGTCCAGTCTAATAAAAGATGTAGAAGAAACCTGTGGGACTCTGAGGCAATATGGGGTGAAGATGAATCCCCTGAAATGTCTGTTCGGGGCCAAAGGAGGGAAGTTTCTGGGCTACCTGGTGACTGAACGAGGGATAGAAGCCAATCCTGAGAAGGTTCAAGCACTTCGGAACATGCAGATTCCTCAGAATCTGAAGGAAACACAGAAGCTGGTCGGCAGGATAACAGCACTGTCACGATTCATCTCCAGATCTGTAGATCGAGCGGCGCCCTTCTTCAAAGTGCTCAGGAAAGCGGTCAAGTTTCAGTGGACAGAAGAATGCACACAGGCCTTTGAGGAGCTAAAGCAATACCTGGAGTCCTTGCCATCACTGTTCAAGCCTGTTGTGGGAGAGCCCCTTTGGGTCTACTTGTCAGCCACCCCCGAGGTCGTGGGGGCCTTGCTAGTTAAAGAACAGGACAGTGTACAACGGCCAGTGTATTTTTTCAGTCATCTATTGAAGGGGCTGAGTCTCGGTACACGGCCCTAGAAAAGTTGGTTTACGGACTTGTTCTAATGGCTCGGCGCCTCCGACCATATTTTTTGGCGCATCCCATCACTGTCCTGACAAACAGTACAATGGGCCGAGCTCTCACCAAGGTGGAGGTAGCGGGTAGGCTTATCAAATGGGCGACCGAGCTAGGGGAATATGATATACAGTACCAGCCCCGAACCGCGATCAAAGCACAGGCTCTGGCGGATTTCTTGATAGAAGTTTATCAAGCGGACTCGGAGGAGGTTTGGAAAATTTATGTAGACGGATCAGCTACCCAGCAGGGAAGTGGTGTAGGTGTACTTCTAATATCTCTGCAGGGAGACATTATGCAGCTGGCTGTACGGCTAAATTTCAGAGCTACCAACAATGGAGTAGAGTATGAAGCCCTATTAGCAGGTTTGCAAGCAGCTCGGCATGTGGGGGCAAGCCGAGTCATAATATACTCGGATTCGCAGCTAGTAACTCAGCAGGTGACCGGACATTTTGAAGCAAACAACGAAAAGATGCAAGTTTACAAGGAAGCCTATGAGAAGATGAGGAAAGATTTTAAAGAAGTCACAGTCACCAAGATTCCCAGGTCGGAAAATGAAAGGGCAGATGAACTAGCTAAAATGGCCAGCTCCCTGACTACTTGGGTACTTGACCGATCTATAGCGCAGACCTTCCTTGTAGCTCAGATAGATCTACAAAATAACCTGGAAGAAGTAATTGATTGGAGGGCACCCATAATAAGTTTCCTCCAGCAAGGAATTGTACCTACCAACTTAGAAGAGGCACGCATGCTCAGGAGACAGGCCCATGCTTATGTTATGATCGGAGATCAGCTGTACAAAAAGTCTTTCTCCAGACCTCTGCTCAAGTGCCTGAATATGGAAGAGGCAGACCAGGCCTTGCGGGAGATACACTTGGGGTGTTGTGGCAATCATGCAGGTGGAAGAACGCTGGCTCGGAAAGTACTATTGGCCGGGTATTTCTGGCCTACCTTGCAGAAGGACGCACAGAAGCTGATGAATACTTGTTTGTCATGCCAAAGGTACCAGAACCTGACGCACCGACCTACAGAGCTGCTGAGAACTTCCATAGTGTCTTGCCCTTTTGACCAGTGGGGTATGGACATCGTAGGACCTTTCCCGATGGCTACAGGGCAAAGACGTTTCTTGCTGGTGGCAATAGATTACTTCTCCAAGTGGGTGGAAGCGGAAGCTCTGGCCAAAATCACTGAAGATGCGGTGATCCAGTTCTTATGGAAAAACATCTTTTGTAGATTCGGCTTGCCTCACAAATTGGTGTCGGACAATGGCAGACAATTTCTAGGACGAAAAATACAAAATTGGTGCAAGGGGTTCGGCATAACTCAGGCCTTCACTTCGGTGGCTCACCCGCAAAGCAATGGTCAGACAGAGGTAGTCAATCGAGAAATAGTGCGGGGGCTCAAAGTCAAGCTGGATCACACGGGAGGCAGTTGGGTGGACGAGCTGCCGAGCATTTTGTGGGCCTATCGTACGACACCCCGAGAAAGTACAGGTCTGACACCTTTCCATTTAGTATATGGCAATGAAGCAGTGGTACCTCTGGAGGTCGGGATACCGTCCGTGAGAAGAATGATGTATGATGAAGGGAACGCAGAGCGACGGCTGGCTGAGCTAGATTTCATCAGCGAAATCCGTGAACAAACAGCTGCCAGGTTGGAGGCCTATAGACAAAGAATGAGGCAAAACTATAATAGAAGGGTGATCCCCCGATTCTTCGGAGAAGGAGACCTCGTCTGGAAGCAGATGAAGCCCTTAGGGGAAGTGACGAAGTTGGATCCTCGATGGGACGGACCATACAAGGTTATCAAGAAATTGGCATCAGGGGCCTATTATTTGCAGGACGCTCAAAGAAGGAAGCTGGATCGACCTTGGAGTGCTAACTACCTACAGCCCTATCGAGTTGAAGGGGGCTGACTCTGTTGACGTAGGCCGGGTCAAGCGAGGGGCGCGGAGACAGTAGGATAGTCAAGTAAAAATTCAAAAAGACATGTGTACATGTAACAATTTCTCAGTTTGAGTGGCTGGTACAGATTATTTGAAAGGAGCAAAAATCTCATCCGGAAAGCCTTGAATGATTTGGTCATAATTCAAAAAGTCTGCGGAGGGGACGGACCTCAAGAAGTCCTGTGCATGCAGTTGCCTGATAACTCCAGCCGCCGTGTAGGGTACGGACGCAGCAAAGCGTGCCCCAGCTTGGGATAAAAATTCAAGAGAGCTCAGATAAGACCTTCGACTTCGCAGGCAACGATCAACCTCTCCTTCTTGATAGACCGTCAGAGCAGTGGATACTCCTGTCAAAGCCGCCCGAGACTGGGATAGCTCCGCCCTCAGGGCCGCCAGCTCAGCCCCTTGAGTCTCCAACTGTGCCGCCTGAACCTCCAGTTTATTGTTCTTTTCCTGCAGAAGAGTATCCTTGGACTGTATTTCCTAAGCCTGATGGGCTAGCTGTTGCTGATACCTTGCCTCAGATGCAGCTCTCTCCTCCCTCATAGCTCGGAGCTCGTCTGAGCTGTCTTCCACGACAGAAGTAGGGGCAGAGCGGAACGCAGCTGGTCGTCCCCTGTAAGGGTGGGGAGAGGCTGCCAGATAAAGAAAACAAAAATAAAGAGGGAAGCGATGTCAGAGCCAGCCATGACGGCAGCAAGGGGGCAATGTGGTAGTATAAGGAACAGAATCAAGCGTTGATAAAGTCAGACCTGGTCTTCGGCGCCGCCTGTGAAGCAGGGGCTGGTTATCAGAATCAGAGTCATCAGAGCGAGGCCGACCCTGTGAAGAGGCTGCCGCACCCCTATCTGTGGTATCTCGATCAGATGAGCCTCGACCTGCGCGATGAAGGGCTGCGCGACCACGCCTGGAGGCCCGGGGGGCTCCTCGGAAGACACTTCTGGGCGGGCGAGCGGCTTGATCACGACCCCGACCTCGGCTCGAGGCGGCAGGCGAAGGAGGAGCGGCGTGTGAGGCAGGGCTGGGAGCAGGCTGAGTCGCTGTCCCAAATGAGGCGGATCCAAGATGAGGGAGCGACCTCCTCTCCAAGATTGCCCGACCTCGCTGCAGTATTTCCAAGTCATCGAGGGGCAGAGGCAGAACCTCCGAGGCGCGGTGCAGAACCTCCGCTGTAGGCACCAACACGAAAGGTTATTCTAGCGAAGAATATGATCGCAAGGGAGGTGGAGCTCAGCTGGAACTTACCTAAGGAACGCAGTGTTTCAAAGGAAACGAGGCTCAGTCGGAAAAAGGAAAGTAGGTCCTCAGATAGCAGCCTGGTCAGATTCAAGTGCCAATCCTCCAGGCGGGTTGCAGCCACAGTATAAGGAAGGTCCATATGGAAGTCTTCCAACGCCGGAGTCAGGGGCAGCGCAGATTGCCATCGCAGAGGCCAATCCACTTCTTCGGGAAATTGGAGAAAAAAGAATTTTTTCCTCCAGTCAACACTGGGAGGAGGAAGAGGAGAGAAGAAAGCAGTCTGACGGCGAGCTTGGAAGTCAAAAAGACCATCGGCGTGCCGAGCAAGAGCAAAGAAGCAGTGAAAGAGGGGAGCGGACCAGGAAACCTCGCAAACTTCGCAGAGTATTACAAAGCCACACAAAATCTTTATAGAATTGGGAGTTAGCTGACCTAAGGGGATCTTAAAGTAGCGGCACACTCCAGACAAAAAAGGATGTAGGGGTAGACGAAGATCGGATACAAATTGCTCAGTAAAGAAAGTACAAAAACCAGGCGGGGGATCGAAGTACAAGTTCACACCAGTAGGGATGATGGGTCGAAAGCTAGTAGGGATTTCGTAAGTGTACCGTAGGTCATCCCAATCCAACTCAGCGAAAGTTGAAGCGCCGGGGAAGTGCTCCGCCAACAAGGAAACCCAAGAAGGAGAGGCCATTGCAAGGGAGATTATCTCAGGAGGTAGAAGGAACAAACAAAGAGAGGGGGCTAGGAAAAAAGAAAGGAGCACGGCGTGATCTCGGAGAAAGTCAGTCAGTGGCGGCGGCGTTTGAGTGCTCCGTGGTGGAGACGAAGCATAACAGAAGGGAGAGAGGAAGAAGATACTTATAGGTATGGTGGAGGAAGGATATCCTCGTATGTTAACAACGGATGGTGGATATAGGGGCGGAAATAGACAAGGAGCGCTCTACGATGAGCCTCGAGAATATAACCAGAGGGCATTATAGGAAAGGCAAAGGCTCGAAGTACGAGGCGCCTCCTGAGGTATGGGAAAAGAGGAAAGAGAAAAAAGGGGGAAAAGGGGGACACTCAGTTCAGCCAACTTTTCGCCAAACAGGTGATTGCCTCGTAAGGACAAAGGTGGGCGGAAGCGGCCTTCAGAGAGAAAGGTGGAGCAGATCAGCGAGCTTCATGGACATGCGTCAAAGACAGAAAGTAAAAGCTGACCCTCACCAGGCTCGGTATAAAAGCTACTATTCGGGGGAGAGCAACGTAACAAAGACAAAATAAGCAAGGGCAAGCTAAGTACAGCCATCCAAAGTTCAGTAAGACCGCGTGAATAAATACAATCACGAAAGGTTCAACATCAATACATAGAAGGTGAACAATACAACATATCGCCAACTACACAACATCTGAAGAAGAGGGGGCAGGGTCACTGGAAGCTAACGAAAGGAGCCCGGGGTCGGCCAGCACTATGGGGAGAGCCGCAGGATCAGCGGACGCATCGGGTGCAGCAACAGGAGGAGCCTGGGCAGAAATATCCCCGGGAGCGGGATCGGCCGTAGGGGGAGGAGCCTCCAAGAGGAAAAGTCCCTCATCCGCTTCGAAGGAAGGGAAGGTTTCCTACGGCAATTCCCTGGTTAGGCGAGCTGTGTCCAAGAAGATGGCAGGAGGTGCCGAACGTAGGAAGCCTTGCTCAAAGGCCTGTCTGACCCCACCAGCGGCCCCGTGACAGAGCAACAAGACCATCCAGCGTCCCAGCTTATGGAGGAAGAAGGAAGAGCGGACGTAGGCTAGTCTGTACGCCTTTAACCGCTCTGACTCGTCAGCCCGGTACACCTCCAAACTATTTCGGCTCTCCGCAGCCTCGGCGTGGGCCACGGACAAATCGCTCTGGCCTTGAGACACCGCTTCCCGGGCCTTCGATAACTCCGCTCGCAAGGATTGGAGAGTGGCTTGGCAAGCTTCCCACTGAGTCCGCATGGCTGCTTCCCGGCTAGCGGCAGCAATAGCCAGGGCCTGGGCATCGGCCAGCCCCATTTGCAAGAGCTCCTGACCTTGCCGTAACAGCGTCAACTCCTCTGATTGGGAGAGCAGCTCTGCCTCTTTGGCTCTCAGCTCAGAAACTGTCACTTGATGACGAGCCGCTTCAGAAGCCAAGGAAGACTCACTCGTCTTCAAAGCCGCCTCCAACTGTTGAAGTTTAGCGAAGGCACCATGGGAAATGGCCCGAGCAGAGGCCGCCGACTCCCCGGAGGCACGCAGATAAGCATCCAAGCTTCCAAGAGAAGGCTCGGGAGGAGCCGAGGAAGCCACAGGGGGCTCTAGTTCCTGAAGACGTGCCTTGAGCGCCGCGTTCTCTCGCTGAAGCTCGGCCGCTCGTTGCACGGCGCTCAGACTCACGGAGCAGGTCTGCCAGTAGCCGGAAGAAGGGAAAGGAGGTTACAGAAACACATGGATACCAGGAAGAAGAAGAGAAAGAGCTTACCGCTACCAGGGAGTGAGCAATTTGATCGAACTCCTCCAAGGGGGAACTGCTCTCCCAGAACTGCCGATTGGCTGATTGCCAGGAGATGGCCAAGTCCCCATAGAAATCGACCCTACCAAAGATAGGCGATAGGTCGGCAGCGGGCACGTAGGCCGGGTCGGTCTCTGAAGGAAGCCTCCAAGAAGACTCAAAGGCCAGGTCCGCAGATGGCCGTTCCAAAGTCGGCACGGCTAGGCCTGTTCAACCGGTCGGTTAACCGGTTTATCGGTTTCGGTTAATTCCGGTTTATCATGATTTATTTAAAACCGGTTAACCGACCGGTATCTTACCGGTTCTACCGGTTCCGGTTGAACCGGTTCCGGTCGGTTAACCGGTTCCAACCGAGAACCGGTAAAAACTATTGGACTTGGATAAGTTGACTTAGTGAAATGGGTTATTGGGCATTTTTTTACAAATTAATTAATTAAAAGCCCAACTAAAAATTCTCTAAAAAAATTATATTCTTATCGATCAGCAACAGAACAAATGTTTAGGCGGAGCTGAAAAATATAAATCATGCTCTTTAGTATATGTAACATACTCCCACGAAGAAATCTTCCAAATTGTCACTGATAGTAGGCGACCAGCATCTTCTAGGTGTTAGTTCCCACAAGTCAGAAATGCATACAGAAGTTGCGGTTGCATACTAAGAATCATATCATGTTAGCCTTTAATGAGATAAGCCTTTGAAATTTTAGTAGATACTAGTAGTTTATTCTAGAACCTATTGCACTGCCGCAACGTGCATTTTCCTTCCCAGGTATTAGTTGTTGCTCAAGACTAGGTCCACTTTGGCACCAAATCCAACTCTTATAAACATTTCTAATGGGAAGACTAACTCGTCCAGATATCTATAATATAAAGCAAAACAACTAATTGGAAAACTTGGCTTCCTACCTTCTTCTCAATTATGTTTAAGCTTTGAAATCAATGCCCAACTGTCAACTCATAATATCCATGTGTTATTATCATCAGATTAATCCATGATGAACCTTGCCATCAAATTGATGTATGTTTCAGTGCAAATATGATTGTCAACCTTTGAATAAGTAAAAGAAATTCACAGGCTACTTGTTAATTATTCCCAGTTTTACCGGTTAAACCGGTAAAAAAAATCCAAAACCGGGAATCAACCGGTAAACCGGTTAAAACCGATTAACCGGAACCGGTTAAAACCGGTTAACCGGTAAACCGAAACCGGTAAGCTATCGGTTCCGGTCCGATTTTCGGTTTGCCGGTTTTTTTGCACAGCCTTAGGCACGGCTGAGCTCATAGGCGCGAGAGGAGGAGAAGTTGAGCGAGCTAGCGAGTCCGGGGGCTGATCGCCAGAGGACGAAGGCGGGGCAGGCAATACACTCTGGAGGGGCATCGGAGCGGTCAGGTTCAATGGCGGGTCTGCCACCTCCAGATCAGAGGCCTTCTCCCGGGCCAAGCTTGTCTCCTGGGTCGAGCTCGTGTCCAAGGACCTGGTGGGGGAAGAGATGCCCACTACGCGTTGACGGCGAGGAGGTGGAGGAGAAGTTGCGGCGACTGGGGCCGTCCTTTTGCCCTTGCGTGTCAGGCGCAGCTTCATAGTTGGAGGGAGAGGAGGCACTTGCCCTACTTGCGACGGTTCGAGTGCAGGTTGATCAGAGCCGCGGGGTATGGCTGAGTCTGCAGGGCTGGAGGCCGGTGGCTCAATAAGCGCCGAGGCAGCTACCGTCTCGGAGGTTTGGTGTCCCAAGGGCTGTGGACCGGCGGAAACAGCGGGGTCAGAGGATAGGCCTTGTGTTAGCTCCTCATTCAGAGCTTGCAGCACGGCCACCGAGGGTGTTTCCTGACTGGCAAAAGAGCGAAGGAGGGCAACCACTACAAATATAAGAAGAAAAAGCACCTCAATTAGCGAAGAGCAGTATACAATAAATAACAACTTACCAAAAGGAGCTCCGATTTCCGTGGAAACATGGCTAAGACCAAAAGCGTGCAGAATGCCTTCTAGCATCAGCACAGACAGGCAAACAACAACACCTTTCAGCTTGTCCGCAGCTGCGGAGCAGGAAGGTTCATGGACATGCGAAGGGAAGTCTGAAGCAAGGATAGGATGCCATCGGGAAGGCACGGCTAAGGGGACGGGGGGTTTGAGGAAGAAAAAGCGAGATCTCCAGCCTTTATTGGAAGAAGGAAGGTCATCAAAAAACTTATGGCCCGGCTTGGCCTGAACGTTGAATATCCCCGCCTCAGCTCGCCGGAAGGAATAGAAGTGATGGAATAGTCTAGCAGTCAAGGGAATTTGATAAATGCGGCACAAGATGATGGTTCCGCAGACCGCTCAGAATACATTGGGGGCAAACTGAGAGATACCAATGCCGCAATACTGGCTCAACTCGGAGCAAAAAGGATGCAAAGGAAAGCGAAGACCGCCTAAGATTTGATCCCTAAAAACAGTGATAAACCCTTCGGGAGGAGAAGAAGGATGTTCATCTAGTGAGGGAAGACGAAACTCATATGCGGCGCCTAGCCCCAAGTTGGATTGCAGTGCAAACAGGTCGTGATGGTCTAAATCAGAAATGTAACGTGAATACCTGAAGAGTTCCTTACCATCCATGACTATGAGGAGCAAGCAGGCAAGGGGGATGAAGACAAGAGAGGTCACAGGTCGGGCGCAAGCAGGAGAACGAGGAGTTGCACTGCTAGAAACGGCCGCGAATGAAGGGAGGAGGATAGCGAAGCGTCGAAGTAAGGAAAGTGGACTGCCTTTAGGGTTTATAAAGGCCATTCATTCCTAGGAAGCATCGAGAGTCGAGCCAAGTATCTTTTGGGGTAACACGCCCCAGCGCCGTCTGATGGGAAATAAGCGCCGAAGGGTGCAAAAAAGGGTCAGACGCTGGCGTCAGGAAGCGTGCGTAGTAAAGGCGTCGGACAGGTGTCATCGCGAGCAGTAACGCATTAAAGATCGACAAGGCAAGGTAATCATGAAAGGACGTGGCCTCAAAAAAGAAGCATTCTTCATGAAAGGCCCAAGGCTAGGCGGGAAGTTTCATAGAGCTACAGACGCCAGGCAATTCAAAAGGCAATTCAAAAGGGTCGTGAATGAGACAAAGCAAGTCAACAGAAGTGAATGTCAGATCAGAGGAGTATCAGGCGGGCCTGTGGGGTGTTGCTTGCTCGGACCATCCGAGCAAGTAGCCCTGCCTAGATAGCCCCTGACCTGAGCAGCCAACCAGGCGCATCGCAAGAATAGCGGGGTCATCATAAGCTGCAAGGGCACTGTGGCCCAAGGGTTGAGTAAGGTTGTTACACTCCCTCCCCTATCCTTAATTCTCTATCGCGCATAATGCAATTGCAGGGAGAAACGCGACGCAAATGAGTAAGCCCAAAACTAGCGATAACTACCAGATCAATTACAGCAATGAGGTTGGTATAAGCGAGATGGATGAAGGTGCAGAAGAGCAATGCATCTATGCCTTTGCCGTTTGGAATTCTTACCAGCGCCATCGCCACCGGTCCCGGACCGGAGTATTGTTACTGGTCTTAGACCAGCGCCATCGCCACCGGTCTCAGACCGGAGTGCTCCAGACTCTCGCCCCAGTGCGAGTTATAAGTGAGCTCTGTTCTCACGCCCAACGACCTTTCAAGTCGGCTCCCATGCGAGAATTATAAGTGAGCCCTGTGCTCACGCCCAACGACCTTTTAGGTCGGTAGTCCCAGACTCTTGCCTCAGTGCGAGTTATAAGTGAGCTCTGTTCTCACGCCCAACGACCTTTCAGGTCGGCTCCCATGCGAGAATTATAAGTGAGCCCTGTGCTCACGCCCAACGACCTTTTAGTCAGGCTCGCACTCGGTACGAGTTATAAGTGAGCTCTACTCTGCCCAACGACCTTTTAGGTCGGCTCCCATGCGAAGAGTGAGCTCACGCCCAACGACCTTTTGGGTCGGTATCTCCAGACTCTCGCCTCGGTCACGAGTTATAAGTGAGCTCTGCTCTCACGCCCAACGATCTTTTAGGTCGGCTCCCATGCGAGAATTATAAGTGAGCCCTGTGCCCAACGACCTCTCGGTTAGGATTCCAGACTCTCGCCCGTCATGAGTTATAAGTGAGCTCTGCTCTCACGCCCAACGACCTTTAGGTCGGCTCCCATCGAGAATTAAAAGTGAGCCCAACGACCTTTAGGTCGGTGTCCCGAACTCTCGCCTCAGTACGAGTTATAAGTGAGCTCTGCTCTCCCAACGACCTTTTAGGTCGGCTCCCATCTGAGAATCAAAGTGGGCCTGTCTTGGCCTGACCTTTGGGTCGGTGAGTCCCGAACTCTCACCTCAGTGCGAGTTATAAGTGAGATCTGCTCTCACGCCCAACGACCTTTTAGGTCGGCTCCCATGCGAGAATTAAAAGTGAGCTCTATGCTCACGCCCAACGACCTTTTAGGTCGGTAGTCCCAGACTCTCGCCTCAGTGCGAGTTATAAGTGAGCTCTGCTCTCACGCCCAACGACCTTTTAGGTCGGCTCCCATGCGAGAATTAAAAGTGAGCTCTATGCTCACGCCCAACGACCTTTTAGGTCGGTATCTCCAGACTCTCGCCTCAATGCGAGTTATAAGTGAGCTCGGCTCTCACGCCCAACGACCTTTTAGGTCGGTATCTCCAGACTCTCGCCTCAGTGCGAGTTATAAGTGAGCTCTGCTCTCACGCCCAACGACCTTTCAGGTCGGCTCCCATGCGAGAATCAAAAGTGAGCTCTGTCCTCACGCCCAACGACCTTTTAGGTCGGTCCCCATGCGGGAATCAAAAATCAACCCCCCTGCGAAAATCATAAGCGAACTCGACGCCCACGCCTAACTACCTCTTAGAGGGCTATGCCTCACATTGAGCGGAGCGTTTTCAATAATCAGGTCAGCTACCTCTGGCTTTATTTTATGCAAATTGCAAATATGCAGCAAACAAGCAAGGCATGGAGTACAGGAGGCCATCCACCCTACCCCTAAAGCATCGATGTTAACTGCGGAATCAGGTTTTGCACGTTTATTGCAGTTTTAATTTTCATGCACTACGTCAGTTTTATTGTCCAAAATTCATACATAAAAAGGAATTATGAGGCAACTCTTAGCTCTTACATACGGGCCAGTTTCTAAAAATGCTTGCTAGATGAAAATTGAGCAGGAAAGACTATGCCGGAAAAAGACAGATATACGAGTACAACAACACAGTTCAATAAGCAGGTGATACAGCCAAGGCCACAAGAGGGAATGCTTTGCTGCAAAGGAGCCACTGAGACAACTATAGCCTGAGCTAGCCTTAACTCGGGGAAAGGATTGGTCATGGAGAATGAGCACTGCCGCGTGAAGAAATGTCTGGGGACTCAGGAGCCTCTGGGGCGTTCAGGGCTCGAGTCAGCTGCGCGTGGAGGGAGTCGATGACTGTTTGTTGCCGGGCGATCGTGTCTTGCTTGTCGTCAAGACACGCACGGAGGAGAGACAGCTCCGCTTCATGCTCTTGTTTCCAGCGTTCCTGAAGGCTGAGTTGGCGCTGCAGGCTAGCCTGACATTCCTCTTTCCTCGCCTTCTCAGAATGCACGCAAGACTTCATGACATGATACTGGGCTTCCATGGAATGCAGGGCAGCCGTCTGGCGAGCGCAATCCTGGGACACACGCTCCAGTTCGCGTTCTCTCACGACAAGCAGCGAGGTGAGTTGATTTACCAGCCTTTGGGAGGGCGATTGATCAACTTCGTCAGAGGAAGGAGAATGCATCTCGGCGGGAGGAAGCTGGCAGAACGTGGGTTAGCAAAAGAAAGTAGGAGAGCAGGAAAGAGGAAGGACGGGATAAAGGAGTGATCGTGAGGCTCTTTATAAAGAAGGCGAGTGGCCAAGTCAAAGCAACTACGTGGGCATGGTACCCCAAGCGACTGGCAAAGCAATTAAGGAGGCATAGTAACCCAGACGACGCGACACAAAGGTTGATGCGTGAGGCAGGAGGCAAAACGCGCAGCGATATGCTGAGGCAGGGACACAGAGATAGGCTGAGGTCACAAAGATATGCTGAGATCTTAAAGATGTGCTGAGGTCTAGTCAGTCAGACTTTCGTCCTCCTTCGACTAGACTTGTGAGGGAGGCTTGTGATACGGTTAGCATTGGAGGGGCCCAGGAGGAAAGGGTGAGAAAGGTCACGACCATATAGTGGTGAAAAGTCAAGAGGACGTGGCGGTCAATAGTCAAGCTGACTAGGCAGTCAAAAGGCTAGCCTATGGAATAGGCAGAGGTCAGGCAGATTGGTTGTTCAAGCAGGTGAGGCCGCGGGAAAACAAAGGAAGTCGGCGAGCGGAACCTGGGGTACAGGTCGGGATCGATAAAGCTGGGCCAAGGCAGCTCAAACTGCAGGCCTATGGTCGAGGGACGGGATACAAATCACAGGTCGGACGCGGCAGAGCCGCGTAGAGACGGCTCGGTATGCAGGTCTGCGACTCGAAGGCTCGGAAGTGCAAGCCACAAATCACAGGTCGGACGCGGCAGAGCCGCATAGAGATGGCTCGGTATGCAGGTCTGCGACTCGAAGATCCAGGAGTGCAAGTCACAAATCACAGGCCGGACGCGGTAGAGCCGCGTAGAGACGGCTCGGTATGCAGGTCTGCGACTCGAAGATCCCGGAGTGCAAGTCATAAATCACAGGTCGGACGCGGCAGAGCTGTGTAGAGACGGCTCGGTATGCAGGTCTGCGACTCGAAGATTCGGAAGTGCAAGTCACCAGTCACAGATCGAAAGCGACAGGGCTGTGTGAAGACAGCCCGATCTACGGGCTTACAGTCGAGGGTCGGCAAATACAGGGTACAGAATACAGACCGTGATCGACAGGGCTGTTCAGGGTTAGTCCGACTAACAAGTAACGCATAGAGGCGAGATCTGGTCGAGGGGTGTGAGGTAGGTGCAGACCGCGATAAATAAGACGAGCTAAGCTGTGCAGGAGTCGGAGGATCACAACTGTTCGTCAAGAGTAATCATTGCATACTAGGGAGATGTGCGGAGGCGGAGGTTCCTAAGCGAGAGGATGCTCTCATAACCAATGGCAGCCTGACAGATGTCCTTCACTAGGAGACAAAACCCCTGTGTAAAGGCGAAGGTTCCTAAACAAGAAGATGCCTTCCGGACCAATAGCAGCACGACAAGTGTCGGGGATATACGACAAAGCCCAGCGTCTAACGTTTTCTGACAGGTTGGCAGGTTCTGGAAGCAAGGCGGGTGCATAAAAAGGAGGAGATTCCTCGTACGCGGGTACGCGCACTCTCGTCATTTTTTCCTTTCACAACTTTTCATTTTTCGTCTCTCTCTGTTTCTTCTGGGGAAAAGGGACCTGACTTGAGCGTCGGAGGGTCTGATCCGGGGACTTTTTCCCTGGGTTTTTGGTCTCTAACGTGAAGGGCGGATTGTCTGAGTGTGCGCAGGGTCCTGCAGCAGCGTCAGCCGCCCGTGGGAGCCGGATCGCCTACGACCTTCCGTCAACAACCAGGCCACCGCGACCAGCCTCCATCCAACTCAGCCTTCGGACGGGATCAAGAAACATCATAAAAAATAAGTGGATTGCACACTCTTTTTAGTAACATGTGTTAAATCTTGTAAATCATAAGTCACACAAATTCAAATAATAGGAATTACACGAACAAAGAAATTATATATTCCAAGACATAGAACCTGAATGCAGCAGAGTCGACATCGTCTCAGAGAGCATCGTTCGTCGTCCTCGTATCGAAAATCCTATGGAAGAAGAAGGAAAAGTGGAGGGTGGTCTTCATGAGGAGTCAAGGTGACGACACTGAAATCTCTACATCAATGGGGAACACAGAAATATTTCAGATCCCTAATTCAACGGGGATCAAACCCTTATATAGAGGACCTGTAGGATCGTAGACACATGAGAGGAGGGGTGAATCACGTATATTTAAAAACGAGTTTTTTTGATATTTTTAAAATGAGTGCGCAACCGAATAAAATGATCAACTAAGAGGGAAGAGAAACAAATAAAACCAACTGGTTTACTTGGTTCGGAACCTTCGGCGACTCCTACCCCAAGATTCAGACCCTTTGGACATTTTCGATGGGTAATTCACTATCAAATCACTTTTTTACAAAAGATATGTTGGTATCGAGACTATCAACTTTAGAATATAAAATGCAAGAAGAAAGTGAGAGTAATATAAAACAACAACTACATGTTACCTAAGTCTATAGGCTTGTTTGAGCATGTAGCGGCATCGTGTCGTTCTTATGTCGTTGAGGCTTGAATGCAATAGCGTATCATCGTTTCAGAAGCATAACGGAGCTTGAAGCGTAGAAGGGATAATTGACAAAGTTGTTGGTCGAATGCTCCTTATAAATAGTGTCGGAGGGGGCCTCCAATGCTTCAGGGCGCCTCTAGTTGTGCTTATTTGATCCGAAAACTGAGGCCTTTATTTATGCGAGGGCGCCTCCATACTCTCTGAGGCACCTCCAATACACTCCAGGGTGCCTCCATTCCGCTCCGAGGCATCTCTCCGCAGCGAAATTTTATCTTCAAAACTTATTTGTGTGAGGGCACCTCCACCCCTATCCAGGGCGCCTCCATTCAACTCTGAGGCATCTCCAGTCAGCCCTGATGTGCCTCAAGCACTGTTCATCTAAGGCTAACTTGTGCATTTTATCTCCTGTAAAACATGTTAGTCTAAATACCAAATATACTTGTAAAATAAAGTTAGTACATGAATAAAATAAATTTATGATTTAGATCTTGTTTTATCAAGACCAGGATCTAATCATGATCCGAATTTAGACTTTCAAAATGGATCTAAAATAGACCAGTGTCTACTGTTCCCTCAATGGGGAATGCATCCTAACTGGATCCCAATTTAGGGTTTGATGAGGTGTAGTGGGGAGGAGAAGATTTTTTTGGGAAAGAAGGAGATGGAAACTAGGGCTTTTGGAGGAGTAGGCGGCGCACATGGGTAGGGGCACGACCATGTCTTATAGACATGGTCGGGTTAGGTGGGGTTCTGCACGGCCGTGCCGATTGGCACGACCTCCTCTTTTCTCCCCTTGGCCAAAGTCACACGGTCATGCCGGTTGGCACGACCCCTGCCTCCTTCTCTGCATGGGTCACACGGCCGTGCCATTTGGCACGACCTAAGTCTTTCTCCTCTCTGGTGGTCTTGCACGGTTGTGCCAATTGAAACGACCTGTGTTCTCTTCTTCTCTGCATAGGCCACACAACCGTGCAGAGTTGCATGGCCTGTGCCCTTTGCCCCCAAGTAGGATTCACACGACCATGTGAGGTCACACGGTCGACTCCTTTAAGTTCATAGTGACTCACCTTTCGTCATTTTACCTCCTTCGATGCCTCCACGCCCATGAAATGCTCACGGCTAGCTCGTGGAAGCTATGCACACCCTGAAAATGAATACCCAAAAATAAAATACTCGACTAAACTTACTAAAGAAATAAACGGAATAATGTACTAAAATGAAAAACCCTTGGGTTGCATCCTAAGAAGCGCTTGTTTTAGGTCTTTAGCTCGACCCCGTTTCAGTTAATGTGGACTAAACCCATGGAAGCACGACTCTCCTCCTAGGGTTAATGCTCCAGTCTGCTCCTTTAGTTTCCCTCAGAAGAAGGGTCGCAGATAGAGGAATCAGATAAATCAAATTCAATCCTTTTTTTGCCGATCTCCAAGGATAACTTGTGACTCTTCACATCAATGAGAGCTCCAGTGGTGGCAAGGAATAGTCTTCCAAGGATGATCGATATCTTGGGATCCTCCTCCATATCCAGGATAATGAAATCTGTGGGAATGATACATCCACCCACTTCTACTGGCACGTCTTCCACTATTCCCATTGGATATCTACATGAGTGATCAGCTAACTGCAGTGTTATGGTAGTCAGTTTAATGTTCTGGAGTCCCAGGTTCTTACATAAGGAGTACGGAAGTAGGCTAACGCTGGCTCCCAAATCGCTGAAAGCTCTCTATATGAGTTCAAGACCAATTTTGTAAGATATGGAAAAACTTCCTGGATCCTGAAGTTTTGGTGGAATATATGTCATAAGTAGAGCGCTGTAATTCTCTATTAATGCTACAGTTTCGAAGTCGCCCTTTTGCCTCCTGTTAGATAAAATTCCCTTTAAGAATTTTACGAACTTCGGTATTTGGTGCAGTGCATCTATCAGTGGTACTTCTACACAGATTTCCTTGATCTTTTTCAGAAATCGGTTAAACTCTTCATCCTTTTGAGACGCTATCAGTTTCTGAGGGAAATGAATTGCCTTACTTTGTGGGGGGATTTTGAAGAGTTCCTTTGGTCTTCTTTGTGATTTCCTCTCCACCCTTGTCCTGGATCTGATTGGGCTTTTCCTCTGAGTCAAGTCCTTTCTGAGTAGTGATTTGGGGGTCTCCCAACGTTGGTCCCCTTCTCAGCTCGATATGGTTGCAGTGTTCCGCCGGTATTTATATCAGGCTTTACTGGAAATGTTCCCTGTGCTCTTGAAAAGGACTGGGCTATCTGGATGTCTTGCATCTTTTGATGTTTTTTAAGAATTTTCCAGCCTCTGAGTCAGTTGCTTGATCTCATTTTTCATCTCTTTTTGCTCTAAGAGAGCTTCCTCAA
The DNA here is from genome assembly GCF_018446385.1 of Zingiber officinale. NCBI lineage: Eukaryota > Viridiplantae > Streptophyta > Magnoliopsida > Zingiberales > Zingiberaceae > Zingiber > Zingiber officinale. The sequence continues at coordinate 88,704,877 of NC_055988.1, forward strand.
GCATCTTTTCAATTCTGGGCAGTTGTGAAGGTTGTTGCTGTTGATAAGTCTATTGTCTAGATGAGTAGCTCTGTTGCCCAGGTTGATAACTTTGATGTACTGGTCCTTGGTCCTGATTATTCCGGTATGAGAAATTTGGGTGGTTCCTCCATCCAGGGTTGTATGTATTGGAGAACGGATTTTTTTGCTTCTGATTGTAGCTGGCTATTTCATCGTATTGCTCAAGTTGGTTCATTTGTGCCTGAATTGGCCCTAGGGGGCAAGTATCTTGAGCGTGATCCGTACTTCCGCAAGTATCACAAACACATACCATTGCATTGGCTGTGTTGTTTCCCATGGCTTCAAACTTCTTGGTCAGAGCGTCCAGCTTTGCAGTCATGAGTGTGGTTGCATCTATGTCGAATTTTTCTGACGCTTTTATTGGATTCCCTGAGAAAGAACCACTAGATCATTCATTTGCCCACTAATGGTGGTTCTGTGCCACATTCTCTATGATCTCCTCAGCTTCATCAAGGCTCTTGTTCATCAGTGCTCCTCCTGCTGCAGAATCTAGAGATACCTTCGTGTGATAGTTGATTCCATTATAGAAGGTGTGTAGAACCAACCATTTCTCAAGGCCATGATGGGAGCACTGTCTCAGCATACTTTTGAATCTGTCCTAGGCTTCAAATAATGATTCTGAGTCTATCTGTTTGAAGTTAGCGATCAAGTTTCTCATGTGGCCAGTTTTGCTCGGTGGGTAGAACTTGTCCAAAAATTTCTGCTCACATTGCTCCCAAGATGATATGCTGTTTGTTGGAAGGGAATTTAGTCACTGCTTGGCTCTGTCTTTTAGAGAAAATCCAAAAAGAAGCAATCTTACTGATTCTGGAGGGACCCCATTCACTTTCATAGTGCCACAAATCTCGTAGAAAAGCTCTAAGTGATGATTTGGATCTTTGTGTGGTCCTCCTCTGAATTGATTCTGCTGGACCATGTGGATCACTATAGGCTTGATTTCGAGATTGTTAGCTTCGATTGGCGGTCGAGTGATGCTAGACTGAACCGCTCGTGCATATGGTGCTGCGTAATCCTTCAATAGTTTATCGACCATTTCTGAAGATTCTTGTGCGGCTTGGAATGCTTTATGTAGGTTTCTTCTTCTCAGAAAAGTCCTGTCGATCTCTGGATCGAACGACAGTAGCTGTCTTGAAAAGTTAGCTCTTCGCATGCAATAATAAGATATGGAATATTAATCAAAATAAAATAAAGTGAAATACAGTAAGGAAAAGAGCTAAAATATTTTTTTTATGTTTTGATAAAAAAGCATAAAATAAAGAAAAGAAAAAATAAGCCTAGTCTAATCCAATATGATCTTGCTAATGTTATAAGCACGTTCCCTGACAACGACGCCAAAAACTTGTTACGAACCGCAAGTGCACGGATTCGTCATCAGTAATAAAGATTATCGATCCCATAAGGACTGGTTATAAGCACTAGCAATGATTCACTTAAGATTAGCTAAACTTCCGATGGTTGTAACTTATGTAAAGAAAATAGATTGGGGAGCATAAACGAGAACTAGCAACGAAGAAGTAATTAACTGGGTTTATGAAGAGTTCTAGGAATTCGGTTTCATTGTGGTGGTCTTGATGAATCACATACTATCCTATTCTCATTGTCCTTCACATGCATTCGCCGGAAGCTAAAGCAATTATCCTTAAGTACCAAAATAAAGAAGATCCCTAAGAAATCCTATCACGGTTTACCCCTGTCACTAGGGCGTCTCTGTAAATCATAAGAACACAACTCTAATTGGTATTATTAAGGATAGAAATAAGGAGATAAGTTTGGTCTCTTGCTTCCTTGTGGAGAAGTTGCCTCTCCTTTCAAGGAAGTATCCTAGATGCCCGTGAACGGGTTACCCCTATCACTAGGGCCCCTCAGGTGTACAATCTAAGACATTCCTCCTAGGAGGTTGGTGATTCCCACACAATCAATTAACACGATACAGAGGTCGAGTAGTTGAAACAAAGCAAACGATATCATCCAATGAAATAAAGCATAAATATGAGTTTTACATCAAAATCGGTCCATAATTACTCCCTCCTCGTAGAACAAGGACTCTACTCTATAGACGCCGGAGAAAAACCTGAAGATATAGTGTATTTAAACATACAATTCTCAAACACTAAGAGAGAAAGAAGAAGTATGCTTATCCAATGACGATGAGAGGTCTTCGAATTCAATCCTTCGCTTTTAGAGTTGTTGTGGTGATGAAAGATCGCTGGACCGATGTCCTAGACAGCATGGAACAACCCCAAAGTGATTCTCCTACTAACGGCTCGCTTCCCGCTCCCCTCTTGAGAAAAAGGGTTAAAACCCTTTTATAGGCTAGGGCGTGGCTGCGACGGCATGATCGTGCTGATGTGGCACGGTCGTGCCCTTTCTTGTCTCTGGCCACACTGCACAGCCGTGCCGATTGGCACGACCATGTGAACTTCGGGCTCGGCTCCTGGGACACGACCATGCAGGGATGCACGACCGTTCCTTACTTGGCTTCAGTCATGGGGGAGGCACGACCGTGCACTGATCTGCCTCTAGTTGGCCGCACGGCCGTGCAAGGGTCGCACGGCCGTGCACTGCTCTTCTTTTGTTTGGCCACACGACCGTGCAAGGTTGTACGACCGTGTTCTCTGGCTCGTTCTGGTGCGTCGACAATCGCTGTTTTTGCTCCGAAAATTGTCCCTGTCAGCACAAAACTAAACAAAGAGCAGATATCCAAACAAAAGAATATATATGATGAGTATATGATAAAAGAGGCGATCATGCAAAGAATATATGTTGGAACCCCAAGGTGTTTTGATGTGATCAAACATGCTAAGTTAGGTCCTGCGTTTATTTAACCCTTGTGTCTAAGTGTGCAGGAGTTTAGGAACACAGGAAGTTGAGCGGAAGACGCGGCTAGCGAGAAGGACGGCACGGGGAGAGAGCCGACGGGCTCGGTGCATCCGAGGGACGAGGTGACCGCGGAAGAGTATACCGGTGGACGAGAAGAACGTGCGCGGCGTTCGAGGGACAAGAAACCAGAAAGGAAGGCTGCTCGAGGAGAAGGTCGGAACTTGGGTTCGGGTGAGCCCTATTCCGGATAGCCGAGATCACCCAAGCTAGCGAAGCCAGAGCGAACAAGACTCGGACCGAGACGAGCTGAACCGGAGGTGAAAAAGTCAACATTGTTGACTTTGGGCTCCAGGGCGCCCGGAGCAGTCCGGGGCGTCCGGAGCCCTCCGGGGCGCCCGGAACCCTCCGGGGCGCCCTGAGCAGTAAAGTTGACCAGATTGAGTTTTGACTCGATCTGAACGTTGGGGGATAAGTTTTATCCCCCCAGAGCGCCCGGAACCCTTCCAGGCACCCCGACCAAGGCTATAAATATAGCCTTGGTCCAGAAGCTTCAGAACAACTTACTTGTAATCAATTCTTTCTGTGCTTTCAATTCTGTTCTTTTCATTTGTGCTGTCAACGTTGTAAAGAGGCTACTTCGCCCAGAGGAGAATCAGATAGTGCGCTTACATTCCATGGATTAGCAATCCCTTGATTGCAAACCAAGTAAAACTCTGGTGTCTGTTTTTCTTTACTTAGTCTCTTTTATTTATTTATTACAAGTGTTCATTATATAGTTGAAATCCGAGAAAGATTCGAGTTTTATTTTGTAGGGCAATTCACCCCTCCCCTCTTGCCGGCCTCCAAAGGGACCAACAAGTGGTATCAGAGCAAGGCGCTTCAGGAGGACTAACCGCTGATCGAAGCAACAAGATGGCCAGACCAAGCATCGTCCCACCAAAATTCGAGGGGAACTTCGCAAACTGGAAGCGTCGTATGGAGGTATTCCTAAAAACAGATTTTGAAATTTGGTTTATTATGAAATATGATTTTGTAGCTCCAATAGATAAAGATGGAAAAGAAAAAGAAGAGAGCGATTAGACAAAGAAGGAGCAGAATGAGTCGGTAGCAAACAGCCGTGCGGAACATCACATGCTGAGCGTGTTACCGCCTCAAGAGGTCAACCGCATCGGAAACTACTTATCTGCTAAAGAACTTTGGGAGAAGTTCTTGGAACTCCACGAAGGCACGTCCGAAGCAAAGCTCGCTAGAAGGGACATCCTCCGCAACAAACTGATGAACATCCGTCTGGAGAAAGGTGAGAAAGTAGCCGGTCTACATGCAAAGGTAAAAGAACTAGTTACTGGTCTAGAAAACCTTTGTGAAACGGTAACAAACCGGGACACTATACGCACGCACTCAACGCGTTTCCAAGAACTCCGGAGTGGACATCAATCGTCGATGCTTACTACATCTCAAAAGACCTGGAGGTAAGTACTTTAGAAGAGTTGTTTTCTACCCTTGAATTACATGAAACTAGATATGCAGAGATATCAAAGGACGCAACCCAGACTATGGCGCTGAACGCAACCAACAAGGATGAACCCGAGTCAGACTCCGAAGACGATCAAGAAGCGTACATGGTAAGAAACTTTAAAAAGTTTTTTAGATCTAATAAATTTAAAATGCAGAATAAAAAGAATCAAAAAGGTAGAAGAAAGGTACGGTGCTACCAGTGTCAGAAGGAGGGACACTTAAGGGAAGACTGCCCAGAACTCAAGAAGGTCAAAATGAAGACACCCAAGAAACACAACCTAAAAGCAACTTGGGATGACACTTCTTCATCTGAATCAGAAGCTCAAGAATATGCGGGGATTGCACTGATGGCAAGCCACGAAGGACAAAGTATATCAGAACCCAGCATCGATGAAGGGGGAGCGACCTCAGATGGAAGTAGCGAAGCAGGGGGAGATTCAGGCTTCAAGTCTAATATGGTAAGTGAGGTATGCCTCTTACCCCCTGATGAACTTTACTTTGGTATCAAAGCTATGACTAAATCCATGTATAAATTAGAAAATAAAAATGTCAAATTAGAAAATGAAATTTTAGAAACAAAGAGAATTTAGGCAAAATCATGTCTTATAGAGGATTTTGAAAAATTGAAAATTGAAAATGAAAAACTAAAAGAAGAAATAGAAAGATTGAAAAAATCTAATGGTTCAAATATTTCTACTCTTAGAAATTATGGAGGTTTAAATTGGTATTATAGATTTCATCAAAATCAAATTAGAAATATATAAAAAATTTATATACCTAGGAAATACTTGGTTAATCCTGTAGGTAGGAACCTCTATTGGGTTCCAAAAACCTATTTAATTTAAAATTAAAAATTAGACTTAGCATTTTCAGCAAGGAAATTAAACAACTAATTTCTTTATGAGGCTTTGTCTAAGGAAGTGGTTGTTGCTCCAATAACCAAGAAGGCCTAGTGCCTCGCCACGACCTGGAAGCCAAGTATCGAAATGAAAAGCTTAATTGACTAACTGAAAAAGCATTAATTTAAATTACTTAATGCTTTAAAAGTGTTATTCAATTTGTGTAAGAAAATATTTAAATTTTTTTAAAAATTTTTTATTATCTTAGAAATTTTTATGAAAATTGACTTAGAAATTTTTTTTAAAGTTATCTTAGGATTTTTTTTTTTATAATATTGCCTTATAATTTTTAAAATTGACTTAGAATTGTTTCTTATGAATATTAACTTAGAATTTTTTTTAATTAATTAGAAATTTTTTTTTTGGGGATGCTGAGATAAGTTTCAAACTTAAAACTTTTTTTAACACTTATGACTGTTTTATCTGAAAAATGTTTTATTTAAATTTTTTTTTTCGAAAGAAAAATTCTGAAGAGTGTCTTTAAATTGAATTTTACTTAGACACTATTAAATTGAATTTTTGTTTGAATTTACCTTAGACTTATTTATAACCCCAATTTTTATGTGATCAAAGGGGGAGAAGTATGTTAAGTCTAGGGGGAGGTACTATAATTTTTCAATTGAAAAATATTTGGACTTATATAAATCATTTTTATTGCATATGGTTACCCTAACTTAACTTGGGTTGCTCATATCAAAAAGGAGGAGATTGTTGGAACCCCAAGGTGTTTTGATGTGATCAAACAAGCTAAGTTAGGTCCTGCGTTTGTTTAACCCTTGTGTCTAAGTATACAGGAGCTTAGGAACACAGGAAGTCGAGCGGAAGACGCGACTAGCGAGAAGGACGGCACGGGGAGAGAGCCGACGGGCTCGGTGCGTCCGAGGGACGAGGTGACCGCGGAAGAGTACACCGGTGGACGAGAAGAACGTGCGCGGCGTTCGAGGGACAAGAAACCGGGAAGGAAGGCTGCTCGAGGAGAAGGCCGGAACTTGGGTTCGGGTGAGCCCTATTCCGGATGGCCGAGATCACCCAAGCTAGCGGAGCCTGAGCGAACAAGACCCAGACCGAGACGAGCTGAACCGGAGACGAAAAAGTCAACATTGTTGACTTTGGGCTCCAGGGCGCCCGGAGCCCTCCGGGGCGCCCGGAGCCCTCCGGGGCACCCGGAGCAATAAAGTTGACCAGATTGAGTTTTGACTCGATCTGAACGTTGGGGGATAAGTTTTATCCCCCCCAAGGCGCCCGGAACCCTTCCAGGCGCCCCGACCAAGGCTATAAATATAGCCTTGGTCCAGAAGCTTCAGAACAACTTACTTGTAATCAATTCTTTCTGTGCTTTCAATTCTGTTCTTTTCATTTGTGCTGTCAACGTTGTAAAGAGGCTACTCCGCCCAGAGGAGAATCAGATAGTGCGCTTACATTCCTTGGATTAGCAATCCCCTGATTGCAAACCAAGTAAAACTCTGGTGTCTGCTTTTCTTTACTTAGTCTCTTTTATTTATTTATTACAAGTGTTCATTATATAGTTGAAATCCGAGAAAGGTTCGAGTTTTATTTTGTAGGGCAATTCACCCCTCCCCTCTTACCGGCCTCCAAAGGGACTAACAATATATACGTATAAAGCAAGTGAATCTGCGTAAAAACATGCATAAACAATCATAATATTCACACACATCACACCCCCATACTTGAACCTTTGTTTGTCATCAAGCAAAAACGCTACAAACTATGTTCATGAGTCCCTGCAGTGTTTCATAATCCCTAGTGCATTCGCATAACTCTATCAACTAGTTTTATTGATAAGCATATGATTGTGGAGTAACGTAAGTATGACCTAAGCATAAGTTCTCGGTGCTCAGTGCAATAAGTAACTCAAACTCTTCAAGTTTTAATTTTCTGTCCTAGTTAACTCATCATACAATTGATTTCCTAATGTTCCCGGTGATAGGCACTTCCTGCTACACACTTGGTTCATTTTCCTTAAATTATACAAAGTCTTAAAGGATACTACTCGGAATCAAGATAAACATAACATTCATTTCTCCAGTAACCTAACTCGGTCTCAAATGGGTGAATTATTAGTTTCCACTCACGACAACTGTTTTTTATCCCTTATTCTTTTTTTTGAACACATACGAGATGCATATGTTGGGATTTAGATTTTTCCAAATGAGCTTCCATGATCCGAGATCATCCAGTAACCAAAATATAGATAAGAAATCACCATGGGGATAAAAGTACTAAATAATTTGTATGAATCATAACTATTTCAAAAGTATATCTACTATTCAAGCTTAAGCACTTAAGTGTAGTGACAATAAGATCCTTAAGGTTAGGCCAAAACTTATATCAGACTCCATACAATACTTATCTTATTTCATGCTGCTAAAGATAGAGAAAGGAGATATACCAAACATACTAACACTATCTTGACAACACATGAACTAAGAAAATGCTAGTCATTTTGCTATCGGACAAGTAGCAGAAAAAGTAAACAGTTTAATGTTCTCCAATATGCCTAAAAACTAAAAATAGGAAAGACAAGTGCAAATGACATGCGGGTAGAAACATGAAACAAATAAAATGTGAGTAAACAAAACAAGACTAAATAAAACAAAGCCAACTAAATGAAATATGCAAAAAGAAAAGAAAAACTCGACTCGACTTAGGTTGTGCAAACACAACACCCCCCCAGACTTAAACTTTTCATTGTCCCGATGAAATCAATACGGTGGCAAGGGTGGGGGATAAGGAGGTCCCCAATGTGTGTCGGGGGGAAATCTAGGCATACTAGGAAGATGACCAATGTGTTGATGATATTGATACATGGTGTCTATTTGTTGTATAGTGATATCCATATCATCCATAAAATTTCTCATTCTTTCCTGGTCAACCTCATAATCCTGAACAAATCCTGACACTTGACTATGAAAATCTCTAGTGAACTAAAAATGATCTCGTACCTCCCTAAACTGGTCGTCAGCCTTCGCTTGGCCGGTCATATACTAAAAGGAATAATAAGGGTAGGTGCCTTTATGCTCGGTCGACCTTTGCCGTCCGAGTGTATATGAGCACCTTATGCTCATCTAGCCTTTGCTATCTAGTCATGCCAGCCATATATTTTACTAACTGTACCTACCTTCTTATCCCCAACCCTTATCACACTCTTAGGGGCCCGGTGATCACATCCCGTATCACTAGTCTTCCCTTCAAGTCTAGTCGAAGGAGGTGTAGCTGACTGACTAGACCTAAATTCAAGTTTTGTTTACTAACGTCTCTATCTTTTTATTTGATATCTTTCTTTTCTCTCCGTAATTATACCTAGAGAATCGAACCATTTTTTTTAAATTTTCCACGTCAGTACAAGTTCTTCAACGGAAAGAAAATGTTGGAGACGCACACGAGCGTGGCCCAACAACCCCAATATGATTCGACCTGCCATATCCATCATAAATGCCTATTCATAAACAAATGCCACTTGGCACTCTTTTTTTCTTCTCGAAGCAGCCGTTCATGCGCCTTTTTTACTTGCGTCAAACCACGCATTTCCTTAGTAAATCAACAATCCATCTTTCCTCACTTATTTCAATCTAACAGTGCTTCTTTTTAGCTATGTCTTTCTAAAATCCTAAATACTTCTTATTCCTTGTCACTTCATCTTCTTCACCTATGTTCTTTAGCGATCCTGTTTTTGTTTCTCTTGCACACACTGCGTTCTTTCACCTCTCTCAATTTTTCCCTGTTCTCTCTTTCTCCTAAGCTCTCAGTAAGTTTTTTGTCCCTTGTTCATTTTTGTATTTCGCTATGGCAGAGGAATCGCTAGGTCCTTGGTATGCTCGTTCTTGTTCATCTTTCAACAGTGTTGATAGGTCCATCCTTCGCATCCGCTATGAAATCTCTAAAGAATATTGTATTCAAGTCCCAAACTCTTATGCTCGTCCTCACCTTCCCCGTCCTCACCTTCCCCCTTATAATTATGTTACGTTTTTCAAAGACTAGTTAATAGCCGGTCTACAATTTCCTATTCCTCCCTTTTTATCAGAAGTAAGACAGTACTTCAACATTCCCCTACAACAATTTGCTCCTAATGCCTTCGACATCTATGTGGAATGTACATACTTTTTCGTCTCTTTGATATTCCTCCCACACCCCAGAACCTTTTTTTGTTTTTCTATCCTAAAAAATCAAAACCAAGAGTGTTTTTTTCAGTCTCGACCAAAAATGACCTTCTTTTAGGAGCTCCCTTCCTCTATTAAGGGTTGAAAATCACGGTTCTTCTTCCTAAAATTTCCTGACCCTGTCTCATGACTTACAACCTGACAATCTTCTTTTCCTTCTCTGCCTAACCTAAAGGAACTCCAACAACAACCTTCTTCTGTTGATTTCTCAAGCAAGCTACTTGGTCATCATTTCTCCATTCACAAATGGATACGCGGCGACCTTCTATATCTCTTTGGCTTGAGCCCTATTTTGGAGCGATTGCATTGTTCCTTTGGTAAATCATAATCCCCTTTCCTTCACTTTTTTACTAACTAAAGAACCTCTTGTTCTTTGCAGTGGATGTTGTGTTCGAGGCCCTGATTGACAGCCAAATTCATTTGGAAGAGGAGACAATCATAGCTAAGGGAAACATAACTTCTTGCTGAGAGGGACTTATCTCTAGCTACTTCTACAGATGAAGTTCCTCCCACTCAAGAAGCAACTTTCAGTTCTATGGTTGTTTCTGAAGAAATACCTACCCTTTCACCTTCTTCCTCAGCACCTAATCCTTCACCCATACAAGAAGAAACTCAAGAAACAACTTCTAAGAAGAAACGTAAGGGGTGCAAATTGACTTGGGCCCCTTTACCTAAGCGAGAAGCGACCTCCACTTCTAAAGATGTTCTTCAAGAGGACATCCGAGCTGCCTCTCCTGAACCTACCTTAGCAATGTTATATCCTTCTCTGTCCTCACAATCTATCCCACCTCAAGAAGGCATTTCGCTTCCTGGTCCTGCATCATCCTCTGTTCACCCTCAAGAAGAAGCCTCCCTCCCTAGTACTAGTTTGGAACCTGCATTTGTTATGACTTTTCTTGAACAATTCCCCTTACCTCTACGAGAATCTTCAAATTCACCTCTTCTTATTTTCTCCCCTCCTTCACTCTAGATCAGCTTATCTTCCTTATCCTCATTGACTCCCTCTTTACCTTTATTATTGGGATGTTCTCTTAGCACTGTTTGGGAGGAAACTCGCCAACAGCTTGAAAACTTATCCCCTGAAGGCTTGGCAGGTCATTTCTCCCTTGAGGAAACAAAGGTAAAATGATCTTTTATTTTAATAACAATTTGGATATGCTATTGACAACCCTTCTTATGCAGTGATGGATTGCTAATATGAGCATAGCCCATCAACTATTTGACTTAGCCCAAGTGAATGAACAATTATTGCTGACCATGCTACTAAACAAATAGTTAACTTGTCCACTCAGCTCCAAGAAGATCGTGAACTAATTTGGACTAAATCTGGGAGCTTGGATCAGTGGAAAATTACTGTGGACAACCTTGAAGCTCAACTTAAATCAGAAGTTAACCTTCGGGACGAACTGAAAGTCTAATTGACCGAACAATCTTCAGAGAAGGAACGACTATCTTCCCAGCTACAGACCCTAAAGGTCGCTCAAGTTTTTGAACTAGCTGCCAAATTATCTGAACTGAACTTGAAAGATGCTAATATTAACTCCTTGTGCTCCTCTCTAAATGCAGCTTAATCAACAACTTCCACAAAAGAAGCTGAGCTGAAGGCCTCTAACGATGCCCTGGTGGTTTATAAGGCATGGAAGATGATCGTTTCAATGAGAGAAAAAGGTTGCTTCTTTCATCCTTGAGTTCAATGTTCCTATCGCAGATTCTATTATGAAGGCATTCAAACATGGAGTAGACAGAGCTATAGAACAATTAAAGGAGAAGGGCTATTTAACTTCCGATCCTCCTTCCAATTTCCTTGATCGTCGGAGACTTCTTAAGATTATTGTAACCCTCTGCTATTTAATCAGTTAGATGTACTATTTTGACATTCCAGTTTATGTGAATTTTGTCCTCAAAGATTGTATAATCAACTGTGTTTTTCTTAGGATTTATCCTCTGCTATTAATACCACTGTTTAATTTTTATTTAGGTCACATATATTTGAAGATAAAGGGATACAATAGTTCATCGTCTATATTCTCATGTGAAAATGCTAAATGTCATATATTCTTAATATTTCAAAGATTTTTTACTTCTCGGTACTTGTGACAATTCCTCAGTTAACTTTAACTAACTTTTTTATATCGATTCTCTTTATTAGACTTTTATTATATACATGTATCGCTGAGCTGTTGGCTTCCTATTGGTTGGAGGATGTGGTTAACACCGTATAGGTACTCATTTTATTGTACCCACCTCCTCTCGTATCTATCTAATAGTTCACAATAAATCAGACTTTTTTGCTTATCCCGATCCAACGCTTCTTTTTTGGACTGACTCTTCGATCTATACTTGGAATAAAAAGGGGCAAAAACCTTATTACTTTGTTTTCTTCCTTCGCCTCGAAAACGCTCCGCTTTTAATCTTTAGCCCTCTTCTTTCTCCCTCACCTTAATCCTTCTCTCGAAAGATGTCTGAGTCCAATGTGTGGTACGCTCAATGTTCCTCTACCCTTTTCAACACAGAAGCTTGTGAGCTAGAGGTGAACTATGGCGTTCCCTCCTACATGGTTCTTCCTTTTCCAATGGATCGCCCACATCTTCTTCCCTAGGAAAGCATTGCAGTTTTTCAGGAACAGGTTGATTTTCGATTTCTCATTCATTCCTTTTTTATTGACATCAATCAATATTTTAACCTTCCTCTTTATCAAATCATTCCTCAATCTTTCACTATTATGAATGGTTTCATCATGGTCTGTCACCTGTTAGACGTTCCCTTTTCTCCTCACCTTTTTCACCATTTCTTCTTTCTCCGACTTGTGGAAGATAATCTTTTTAAATTCCAAGGTCATCCCAAAGCCATCTTGTTCAACAGAGTCACACTCCAAGGAGAATGGAGAGATAAGTTCTTTTTCTTACGCCTTCCTTGTCCTCCTCCATATCCTACAACCTGGCGACAGAAACTTCCTCCTATCCCCCGTCTGAATATTTCTCCTACCGATACTGCTTTTCGCTCCTCTATAGAGAAATAAAGGGGCTAAGTTTAATCTTCCTACATTGACTGTAGAGGAATTGCTATCCGCCTATGGGCTTAGCCCAGTTGACACGGAGCCAAGCACTTCCTTTGGTAATTTTGTTTTCCTACCAAGTGTTTTTTTATGCTTATTATAAATTCTTAATCCTTGTTGGTTTTTCTAGTTGAATTAGTGGGGGATTATTGAATTGTAATTCAAACTATTCCCTTCTCTTTAGTTTTTAGTCCCACATTGCCAAGCTAAGAACTTTGGAAGGCCTTATATATGGAACCCTTCCATCCTTGCTTAGCAATGATAAGGGGGGCCTACACGTATGCGCGGGCCAAGCCCAAATAGAATGGATTTGGGGGGTTCGAGCGGGAAATCCATAAACCGGGCATCACGTACGCGATTATCGCGCCCGCAGGGGGGGGGGTGCAAATCTCCAGCTCGTGGGCGGCTCGGTCTGTTTTTGCCAGTCCGGTTTGGTTCACTCCATTCGGTTTTGTTGCCTGATTTATCTATTCCGGTTCGGTCCTTTTCCGCGCCGTGTGAGGAATCAAAACAGCGCGACGCACTGTTTCTGTCCGCGTGAACGAAGAGATGCGGTTCTGTTCGCGTGAAGGAGCAAAGCGACGTACACTTTGTTGCGTGCGCTGTTTCGAAGTGTATAAATACACTTCCTCTGTTCCTTCTTAAAAACACACCGAAGCAAAGCATTTCTTCTGCCTTCAGCTTCTTCTTCTCTCCCCTTGTTCTGCCTTGTTCTGAGTTCTGAGGCTTGGTTCGCGATCTGAGGTTGAGTCCGAGTGCGGCGCTCGTTTTGGAGTGCACGTACGAGCGACGCGAGCGGTTGTCGGATCTTGGGAGGATTTTGCCGGAGAGCCTCTGCACCGTGGGCGGCAATCAATTCTCTAAAGACAGTCGACACGTCCGACGCTTCGACCGGAGATACACAATTTCTTAACCCTTACTATTATTAAAGTTTATTGCATGCTCGTTCATTTATTGGTGCAATTATAGATTACTGTATTAGCGTAATTAGTTCTATTACATTTATTACAATTTTAGAGAATTGATTGTAGCATCAATAAACATGATGAACAATAGGGTAACGGGGTCTGATAAGGCTAGCGCCCGACCCGAAAGATTTTTCGGGCAAAATTTCAGACGTTGGCAACAACGAATGAAATTTTGGCTTACTACGCTAGGGCTATTCTCCGTTATAGAAACAGACCCTCTTTCACCCAATGAAGAGGAACCTGCCCGTAGTGCTACCTTAGAGAGGTTTAAGCAAAGGGATTATCTCTGCCATGGGAGAATCCTATCTGCCCTCTCAGACGCACTATTTGATGTGTACTGTTCAACCGCTTCAGCTAAAGAGTTGTGAAAATCTTTGGATAAAAAATACAATTATGAAGATTCTGGTTTAGAAAAGTACACTGTGGCAAAATTCCTAAACTTCAAAATGGTTGAAGGCAAATCTGTGATAGAGCAGACACATGAATTCCAAGTCCAAATTCATGGTCTTGCTGAAGGAGATATGCCATTACCTGAAAAATTTCAGGTCTTGTCAATCATCGAAAAATTGCCTCCGAGTTGGGAAGATTTTGGCATGACTCTTAAACATCGGAGAGGTAAAATCTCTCTTGAAGATTTGATGATTGCCTTAAATATCGAAGAAGAACATCGGAAGCAACATAAAAATGATGATACAAGAATGCCTATGGATTTTATTCCAAAGGCGAATGTAGTAGTCTCATCTGACAAGAAAAAATTCAAAAATCAGAAAATGAAAAACAAGATGAAACCCAACCCAAAGGTTCAAAAGAAAACTGGAACCAAACCTAAGCTTTGCTGGGCATGTGGACAGGTTGGACATTATGCCAAATTCTGCCCTAAGCGAAAGGACAAGGAGAAAAACCAAAGCAATACGTCCAAGGCACAAGTAAATGTCGTGACTGCTAGTGACGACACCAGCGATAGGTTTGTTACCTTCAAACCTGAACTAAACTTGATCTATCAACCCAATGAATGGTTAGTTGATACAGGTGCTAATGTACACTATTGTGCTGATCGCTCAGCCTTCCTTACTTATCAGGTAATTGAAGGCACTTCCGTGACTATGGGGAACCATTCTGCAGCCAGGGTGTTTGGGATAGGACAAGTTGACCTGAGGTTCACCTCTGGAAAAGTCCTGTCACTGCATGAGGTGCATCACGTTCCAGCTGTCCGTCGGAATTTGATTAGCGGATCAAAGTTAGACCGTGCTGGTTATGAGTTGAACTTTAAATGTAATAAAGTTGTAATATTACATTTAGGAACCTTTATTGGAAAAGGTTACCTTAATGAAGGTTTATTTAAACTCAATGTAGAAAATGCTACTTTAAATAAATCTTCTGATATTGGTTGTTCATATAATATTGAGTCTTATGATCTGTGGCATGATAGATTAGGACATGTCAATTTTAATACCGTAAAAAGGATGATGAATCTTGACATGATCCCTAAGCATGCTATAAATGATAAGAAAAAATGTGAAATTTGTGTGCAATATAAACAACCCCGTAAACCCTTCAAATCAGTTGATAGAAATTCTGATATTTTAGAATTGATCATACTGACTGTTGTGAGTTTAACGGTGTAATAACGAGAGACCATAAAAGGTATTTCATTACCTTCATTGATGACCACTCTCGTTATTGTTATGTTTATTTGCTAAAAACCAAGGATGAAGCTTTAGATAAATTTATGATTTTTAAATCTGAAGCTGAGAATCAAACCGATAAAACTATTAAGAGGTCAAGGTCTGATAGGGGTGGAGAATTTACCTCGAACCTGTTTCAAAAATTTTGTCAAGATACATGTATAATCCATGAGGTAACTGCTCCATATAGTCCTCAATCCAACGGTATAGTAGAACGGAAAAATCGAACCCTTGAAGATATGATTAATTCCATGTTAGGCAGTTCTGGGTTACCCAACCTTATGTGGGGGGAAGCTCTATACACTGCATGCCATGTGCTAAATAGAGTCCCAATGAAGTCAAGGGATAAAACCCCATATGAACTTTGGAAAGGCCGAAGGACAAGTTTGAAATACCTTAAAGTGTGGGGGTGCCTGGCAAAGGTACTAGTACCTGAACACAGAAGAAAAAAACTTGGTCCAAAGACCGTAGATGGTATTTTCTTGGGTTATGCTCAAAATAGTATTGCATATAGGTTCCTGATTATTAAATCAGAAATTCCTGGAATAGATGCAAATACTATTGTAGAACTTCGCGATACTACATTTTTTGAGGATATATTTCCTATGAAGACGAGAACACCTCAATCTAGTATTTCTACTAGAAATGAGCCTTCTTCCGTAGAGGTCCCATTATCCGTAGTAGGTACACCTTCCTCAAGTCACTCTAGACTAGATGAATCTAGTGAGTATACAGAACTGAGAAGGAGCAAGAGGCAACGTGTGTCTACGGATTTAGGCCAGGACTTTATCACCTATAATATAGAAGGTGACCCTGTGACATATAGAGATGCTATGGCTTCTCCTGAAGCTAAGTACTGGAAAGAGGCCATTAAAAGTGAAATGGACTCTATTATCTCTAATGCCACTTGGGAGTTGGTAGATTTACCTCCTGGGTATAACACTATAGGATGTAAATGGGTGTTTAAAAGAAAACTAAAACCTGATGGGTCAGTAGATAAATTCAATGCCCGCCTAGTTGCTAAGGGATTCAAACAGAAAGAAGGGATTGACTATTTTGACACTTATTCTCCTATTACCAGAATTACTACAATCCGAGTGTTAATAGCATTGGCGTCCATATATCATCTTGAGGTCCATCAAATGGATGTCAAAACGGCATTCCTTAATGGAGATCTTGAAGAAGAGATATATATGGATCAACCAGAGGGATATGTAGTTTCTGAACAAAGTCTGTAGGTTAGTCAAATCTCTTTATGGTTTGAAGCAAGCCCCAAAGCAGTGGCACGAAAAATTTGATAGAGCTATGTTATCATTTGGCTTTGAAATGAATGACTCTGATAAATGTGTGTATGCTAAAATGAAAGGTGATAATTGTATTATCTTATGTTTGTATGTAGATGATATTTTACTGTTTGGTTCTAACATTTCTATTATTAATGAGACTAAGTCCCTCTTAAGTGGTAAGTTTGATATGAAGGATATGGGTTGTGCTGATATGATTTTAGGGCTGAAGTTGACTCGATCAACTGATGGAATAGCAATTTCTCAATCACTCTATATTGAGAGAGTATTAGAGAAATATGGCTATAGCCAAGTTAAATCTGTAGTCACACCCTATGATCCTTCAAAAACTCTCCACAAGAATAAGAGTGGTGTGGCAGTGTCTCAATTAAGATACTCACAAATAATAGGTAGTCTAATGTATTTAGAAAATTGTTCTAGACCTGATATTTCTTTTGCTATATCGAAATTGAGCAGGTTTACCAGCTGTCCGGACAGAACGCATTGGGATGCATTAGATAGAGTACTTAGATATCTGAAAGGCACTATATCCTTGGGCTTGTGGTATGGGAGATTCCCTGCAGTCCTGGAGGGATATAGTGATACCAGTTGGATAGCTGACACTGCTGAGTGTAAAGGCGTTACTGGTTATGTCTTTACACTTGGAGGCAGTGCAGTTGCTTGGATGTCTGTTAAACAGACGATTATAACCCGGTCTACATCTGAGGCAGAATTGTGTGCTTTGGATACCACAGTAACTGAAGCTGATTGGCTTAAGGGTCTTCTTTCTGAAATTCCCTTGATGATGAAGCCAATACCTTCAATTTTAGTACACTGTGATAATCAAATAACAATAGCTCAGATTAGAAGCTCCAAGTATAACCAGAAACAGAAGAGACATGTACGAATAAGATTAAAGTCTATTCGTGAGCTAGTGTCTCTTGGAGTGGTGTCATTGGACTTTGTAAGTTCAAAAGACAATATTGCTGACCCACTCACTAAAGGACTTGATTCTGAGAAAATCAAGAGATCCAGTAAGGGAATGAGACCGAGGCCTGTCCTGGTTTCATCTATAGCGACAACCCAACCTATCTGATTGGAGATCCCAAAAAGTAGGTTTAATGTGGTACAAACAAGCTATAAGGGTGAAACGTAAGCATCAAATTGATTGAGATGTAATCTCATAGTCTCTTCCCTGGATATATGCTTGACTGCTAGTAAGGATGAGCTTAGGAGCTCTTAATGAGTTCAAGGTCTTAATGACAGGATGCTTGCAGTACATCCTTGGAGAACTCACCTATGTAAGTGTAACTGTGAGGCCGCAGTGTGGGGGGTCTAGGCAACTCTCCTTAGCACTTATGAAATAAGATTCGGTGGCATGACCGTAATGCACCAACCCAGAAGGATTCAACCGTCGCCAGTGATGAGTTGTTACCAATTGATCTTCACATATATAAAAGGTTTAAGATCAAGACTCAGTTATCTGCAAACCTATGTGAATAAGATTGGTGTACTTAGGTGAAAATTCAAACCGGAAGGTATTTTCACTGAAAGCTCATTGCAACCAAGCCTCAGAACATATCTTTCTTTTCTTCTAAAATAATTTGAATTAGTGGGGGATTATTGAATTGTAATTCAAACTATTCCCTTCCCTTTAGTTTTTAGTCCCACATTGCCAAGCTAAGAACTTTGGAAGGCCTTATATATGGAACCCTTCCATCCTTGCTTAGCAATGATAAGGGGGGCCTACACGCATGCGCGGGCCAAGCTCAAATCGAATGGATTTGGGGGGTTCGAGCCGGAAATCCATAAACCGGGCGTCACGTACGCGATTATCGCGCGCAGGGGGGGGGTGCAAATCCCCAGCTCGTGGGCCTCGCGCTTACGGGCGGCCCGGTCTGTTTTTGCCAGTCCGGTTTGGTTCACTCCATTCAGTTTTGTTGCCTGATTTATCTATTCCGGTTCGGTCCTTTTCCGCACCTCGTGAGGAATCAAAACAGCGCGACGCACTGTTTCTATCCGCGTGAACGAAGAGACGCGGCTCTGTTCGCGTGAAGGAGCAAAGCGACGTACACTTTGGTGCATGCGCTGTTTCGAAGTGTATAAATACACTTCCTCCGTTCCTTCTTAAAAACACACCAAAGCAAAGCATTTCTTCTGCCTTCAGCTTCTTCTTCTCTCCCCTTGTTCTGCCTTGTTCTGAGTTCTGAGGCTTGGTTCGCGATCTGAGGTTGAGTCCGAGTGCGGCGCTCGTTTTGGAGTGCACCTACGAGCGACGCGAGTGGTTGTCGGATCTTGGGAGGATTTTGCCGGAGAGCCTCTGCACCGTGGGCGGCAATCAATTCTCTAAAGACAGTCGGCACGTCCGACGCTTCGACCGGAGATACACAATTTCTTAGCCCTTACTGTTATTAAAGTTTATTGCATGCTCGTTCATTTATTGGTGCAATTATAGATTATTGTATTAGCGTAATTAGTTCTATTACATTTATTACAGTTTATTCAAACAATCCTACAACTTGCCTTCTCAGCAAGGGCAAAACCCTACTTCCTCCTTGCCTTATGGAATGATTAAATTGAAAAGCCCTCTACCTGAATCATGGCTCCAAACTCAACAACAGTTGCAAACCTAGACAGTCATCGAGCATTTGGATGAGCATTCCTGCAACATCATTACCATAAGTTTTTGACACACTTACTTTACCTCTCTGCTTCAACGTATAACTTTACCTCCATTTTTTCCAGTTCTATGCTTCTAGCTTGCATTTGGGACAACTTGCATCAGACTTGGAGAGAGCTAATAAAGTTATGAAAGATAGAGTGGAAGAGCTGTCCCAAACTTCCAATGTTTCTCTTGATGAAGATATTCAACTACAAGAGAGGGTGAATTCACAAACTAAGCTTATTGCTACTCTGGAGGCTTCTCTAAGGGGCACTCACCACTCTCTTCAATCCCAGACGATTCAAAGGGAAAATTTGGAACTCAGATTACAAAATGTTGAATCTAATTTACGGGTGGAAAAGGCTTTAAGAGCTGAGACTCTTTCCCATTTGACTCAGAAGTCCAAACTTTTAGAAGAAATGCAATCATTCCAGGGTTCTGGGTCTCCTGACTTAGCTCAAGAATTGACTAGTAAAAATTTTCTACTGCTGCAGCAACAGGAAAAAACCCGAGCCCAAGATTCTCAAATAGCTCAACTTTTGTAGTTAGAAGACTCTAAAGCAAAACGAGCTAGCCTTAAAGAAGAGCGAGACAAAATATAATATGAATTTCAAGCCTATAAGGCAGTAGAGGAAGAATGTTGGTAGCTCAAGCGTAGATCTTATTTGGACTCTCCAGAATTTGGAGATGAATATGCTAGGCGTATTGTGGGAACCTTGACCCATTCTGTAGATGGGGTCATGCAACAATTAAGGGAAGGGGGTTAGTTGCATAGAGAACCTCCTCCACTATTCATAAGTCTGAGGTGACTTAATAAGGAGCTTCCAAAAGAGTTTGTAAGTACCTTTAAATGAACTTGTAAATTAACATTGTAATATAATTCTATTTGCGTAGAAAATACTAAAAGAATTCTATGTGTTTTTGAATGTTAATGTGTACCTACAATTTGTTGTATATAATTTCCTACCTCTTGAATTCCACCATAAATAGACCAGACATAGGTTTTCAGACTAGATAAAGCCAAAACCATTTGATTAGCCTCCATCAATCTTGTAAATATAATTGAGCCAAGCGAATATATATCTTGAACGAGATAAATAAGTTAGATGACCAGATCAAAAGATTGAATATCTAGCCATCCGAGTGAAATCAACCTTTTATCATATAGACACTTTTTTAGGCTTTTCCCGACCGTATAAGGACTCAGTTGGACTTATATGCCCGAGCGAGATCATCTAGTTGCAATGTAAATGCTTTGTTAAGCTTTTCCCGATTGCATAATAGTTGGTCGAAGTTGTATACCCTAGCGAGATTATCCTTTTGCTATATAAATGCTCTGTTAAGCTTTTCTCGACTGTATAATAGCTTGGTCGGAGTTGTATACCCAAGAGAGATTATCCTTTTGCTACATAAATCTGTTAAGCTTTCCCCGACTACATAATAGGTCGGTCAGAGTTGTATACCCGAGTGAGATTATCCTTTTGTTATAAAAATGCTCCGTTAAGCTTTTCCCGACTACCTAATAGGTTGGTCAAAGTTGTATACCTGAGTGAGATTATCCTTCTGCTCAATAGATAATATTGATGTTAGATATCATAGTCGATTTTCAGGAGGGTTTAAAGTCTCTAGTCCCCTTAAAGGAGCCTGTTCGGTCACCCTTTAAGGTCCCCGATTGACTGTTGAAGTTTAAGTCTTCGGTTCCCCTTAAAGGAGTCTGCCCAGTCACCCTTTAAGGTCTCGATCAATTGTTGAGGTTTAAAGTCTTCGGTTCCTCTTAAAGGAACATGTTTGGTTACCCTTTAAGGTCCCTGATCAATTGTTAAGATTTAAAGTCTCCGGTTCCCCTTAAAGTAGTATGTCCGGTCACCCTTTAAGATCCTCGATCGACTGTTGAGGTTTAAAGTCTCCGATTCCCCTTAAAGGAGTCTATCCGATCACTCTTTAAGGTCCCTGATCGACTATTGAGGTTTAAAGTCTCCGATTCCCTTTAAAGGAGCATGTCCAGTCACCCTTTAAGGTCCTCGATCGACTGTTAAGGTTTAAAGTCTCTAGGTCACCCTTTAAGGTCTCCGATCGACTGCTGAGCTTTAAAATCTTTGGTTCCCCTTAAATGAGCTTGTTCAGTCATCCTTTAAGGTCCTTGATCGACTGGTGAGATTTAAAGGCTTTGGTTCCCCTTAAAGGAGCCTACTTGACCACTCTTTAAGGTCCCTGATCGACTGTTGAGATTTAAAGTTCCGGTTCCCCTTAAAGGATCCTGTCCGGTCACCCTTTAAGGTCTCTAATCGACTATATGGAGGTTTAAAGTCTCCGGTTCCCCTTAAAGGAGCATGTTCGGTGATGTGCGTAGATTTTATACACTTGTTTAGCATGTTTTGACACACATTCCTATATTTTACGCATGCTTTATCTATGCATTTTTATACTCCTTGCTTTACTTTTAGCATATTCACTCTTCTTTGTTCAGAGATATGCTCTTCTGTATTTTCTATCTACAGGAGTCAAATTTGGAGAGGAAATGATGTTCATGGCGAATCTAATCAACAAACGAAGGAAGGCAGCACCAACCATGTGTGTCACACGACCATGCCAAAGGAAAAGGAAGGAAAATGACCTTGGTCGTGTGGAGCAGACTGGATGTGTAGCATCAATAGAAAAGGGGGCTAATATGGTCGTGTGGTTTCACACAGCTGTATCACTTTTGAAACAGAATCAGAACACAACCGTGTAATCTTTCTAGAGGCCAAGCATTGTCAGGTCATGTGTGCCACATGGTCGTGTAACCTTTCCTGAGCCCAAGCATTGTCAAGTCGTGTCTGCCACACGACCGTGTAACATTTCTAGAGGCCAAGATTGGCACGGTTGTATGTCCACACGGCCGTGTGAGTCATCCAGAGACGAAGCATGGCACCGTCGTGTGAATATCACACAGCCGTGTGACACTAGCCAAGAGCTAAGCAGTCGAGGTCATGTGAGATCCACATGAACGTGACACGGGCCGTGTGACGCCCAAACCCCTCCTCTATATAAAGGGTTTCTTTCTCTTTGAAAAGGGGGAGGCTCTCCCTTTGGGGAGATCTAATCTTGAGGCTTTTCTCGATCTTTTGGGTGTTGATCCGGTAATCTAAAGACGTTTCCATTCCCGATTCGACTCCGGTAGCAAGGATTAGTTCTGAAGATTACTCGTTGTCTCTAGATAAGCATTTCTTTTCTATCTTCTTGATTTGGATCGAAATGTTTACGATCTTCTTGTCTTCGGATCTTTTCCTTTATTTCATGGGGTAGATCTTGTTCTTTGATGTAGGGAGTATTTGTGATGTGAATTGATGTGAAATTTCAAGGATTTGCCAACTTCTTATTTCAATGATGTTGTTATATTTTGTATCAATTTAATCTTGTATGGATTGCTGTGTTTAGATCTAATTACCATTCTTAATTGGATGTCTGTATTACTTGTGGATTTTGTAGAGGAATTCTCTAGATCGTATGACCGAGGGGCGTTGTGATAGGGCTACCCTGTTTACGGACGTCTTGGGGATCACCTTGAAGGGTGAAGTAAGAATCTACAAAGAAGTGGGATAGATAGATGTGTTGTTCCCTATATCTTGATGTGAATTGATTAGAGATGTGTTTCTATGTTGTATGACTAAGGGGTGTCGTGACAGGGCTGCCCTGCTAATGGACTTCATAGGGATCATGACTATTTAATTGCTTAAGGTAACCAACGACTTCTTAGATATAAGCCCCTTGTCGGTGTTTTCTGCAGGAGATAACCAACGACTTCTTACAAATGCATAACAATTGAGGATATAATTGATAGATCATATTACATTAATAAGTATCACAAAGAAATCAAATCTCTTATAATTTTCATAAAACATAGTTTCTGCATTACCTTTCTATTTCTATTTTCTAGTTGCTTCTTAGTACGTGTAATTCCTAGTTGATTGTTTCTCTAATTTTCTTTGAGATATCTTTAGTGGTTATAACCAGTCCCTGTGGATATGATATCTTTTTATTACTGCTGACGAAATCGTGCACTTGCAGTTACGTAACATCCGGTCACCCTTTAAGGTCCCCAATCAACTGGATGGAGATTTAAAGTCTCCGGTTCCCCTTAAAGGAGCCTGTCTGGTCACCCTTTAAAGTCCTCAATCGACTGGATGGAGGTTTAAAGTCTCCAGTTCCCCTGGTCCCTGATCAACTGGATAGAGTTTAAAGTTCTCATTAAAAAAGAGCATATGGACTTTCCAAATGATATTGCCTGCACATTTTCTGTTATTCATATAAGCAAGGTTTAAACAAACTATATGGATAGTTTACAGGCGTACTTGTTAAGTCCTGTATGGTTGTAAATGATTCGCATTCCAAGGCCATTCGACTTTTCTCCCTTCTACATCTTGGAGGTAATAGGAGCCCGATACAAGTTTTTGTATCACTTTATAAGGTCCTCCCCATTGTGGTTCCAGCTTATTAACATCTCCAATAGGCTTAATGTGCTTCCATACTAGATCACCCACATGGAAAAAATCTGGGGATGCCCCTCTTATTATAGTTTTGTCTCATTCTTTGACGATATGAGATGAGTCAGGTTGCCGCTTTGTCCCGTTCTTCTTTTATTAGATTGAGTTCCATGAGGATTCGATCTACATTGCTATCATCATAAAGTCTCCTTTGGTCGGACTCCACTCTGACTTCGATTGGAATTACTGCTTCACTTCTATAGACTAGCTGAAAAGGAGTAATTCTGTGGCTTCTCTAGGAGTGGTATGATATGCCCATAGTACACTAGGAAGTTCATCTACCCAGCTGCCACCAACATAATCTAATTTAGTTTTAAGTCCTCTGATAATTTCTCTGTTGGTTACTTTAGCTTGCCCATTGCTCTGTGGATATGCCACAGAGGTAAAAGCTTGCTTGATGCCATAATCTGAGCACCATTTCTTAATTTTATTATCCTAAAATTATCTTCCATTATCAGAAACTATTTTGTGTGGAATGTCAAATCTATAAACAATGTGCTGCCATAAAAATTTCATAACTGCATGTTCAGTAATTATAGCCAGTGGTTCCGCTTCCACCCATTTTGAAAAATAATCCACGACCACCAATAAGAATTTCCTTTGAGCAGGTGCAAGAGGAAAGAGCCCAACTATATCCATGCTCCATTGATCAAAAGGACAAAACACTATAGAAGTTTTCAATAATTCAGTTGGGTGATGAGGAATGTTTTGATATTTCAGACAAGATAAACATGTCCTTACAAGGTAAGTAGCATCCACTTGTAAAGTAGGCCAATAATATCCAATTAATAATATTTTTTTAGCCAGAGATCAACCTCCCATATGACTACCTTAGGAACCCTGATGCACTTCTTGCAAGATAAACTATATATCCTCTGGTCCAGCACATTTAAGTAAAGGATTAGAGAAAGCCCTCTTATATATCTGATCTCCAATCATGGTATACTAATTTGCCCTTTTCTTGAATATCCTAGCTTGGTCTGCATTAGTGAGTAGAACTCCTTGTTGTAAAAATAGAATAATAGATGTTCTCCAATCATTTTAAATTTCTAGATTGGCATGTTGCTCAATACAAAATACTAATAATGTTTGTTCTACTAGTCTATCTAAACTCCAAAGTATAATGGTAGAAGCTAATTTCGCTAATTTATTTGTTGCTTGATTCTCCGACCGAGGGATTTTCTTTATACTTACTTCATAAAATTTAGCTTTTAACTTATCAAATGCCTTTGCATATAATATGAGTCGTTCATTACTAATTTCAAAGTTGCCTATTAACTGTTGTGTTGCCAACTGAGAATCAGAATGGATCACAACACTAACAGCTCCCACATGCTTAGCAGCCTGCAAACCTACTATTAATGCTTCATATTCAGCTTCATTATTAGTGGCTCGATAATTCAATCTAATAGATAGTTGTATTTGATCTTCTCTGGGAGATATAAGGATAATCCCTCCTTCGCTACCTTGCCGGGTAGAAGATCCATCCACATAGACAATCCATGTTTCCTCTTTTTCTGGACTTGGTATTTCTATTATAAAATATGCCAGAGCTTGAGCCTTGATGGTCGTCCGAGGCTGATACTATATATCATATTCACTAAGTTCGATCATCCACTTGATCAACCTACCAGAAGCTTCTAGGTTAATGAGTACCCGACTGAGAGTGCTATTAGTTAATATTGTGATCGGATGTGATAAGAAATAAGGACGTAATCTTCTAGCCGCCAAAACCAATCCGTAAGTGAATTTCTCGAGTGTCGTGTATCGGCACTCTACTCCTTTTAATAAATGATTCAAAAGATACACAGGTAATTGTTCTTTTTCTTCTTGCCTTACTAATACAGAGCTGACAACATGTTCATTGGCTGACAAGTACACCCACAATGTTTCTACTACTACTGGTTTAGCTAATACAGGGAAAGTAGATAAGTATTCCTTCAACTCCTCAAATCCCTTGCTACAGTCTTCATCCCATTGAAATTTAGTTGCCCTTCAAAGTATTTTGAAGAAGGGGAGACTCCAATCGACCGAGCGAGAGATGAAAAGAGATAGGGCAGTAATCCTTCCTGTCAATCTTTGTACTTCCTTTAAGTTCCTTGGAGCAACCATATCTTGTAGTGCTTTTACTTTGTTGGGATTGACTTATATTACCCGCTCGGTCACCATGTATCTCAAGAATTTCCCACTCTTGGCTCCAAACAAGCATTTGCTGAGATTGAGCTTGAGTCCATACCTCCTCAGAGTCCTACAAGTCTCTTCTTATCAGCACATAGACTAGAAGCCCGTATAGATTTAATAAGTATGTCATCTACATAAACATCCATGTTTCTCCCAATTTGTTTCTAAAAAACCTTGTTCATGAGCCTTGGATAAGTAGCTCCTAAATAATGGGTGAGATGAAAAATTAGGAAAATAAATAATAACTTGTATATTTTTTATTTTTTTACATGCTTGGACTATAGGACCCTAAAAATTTGTTTTAGCATTAATCAAGGGAGAGTGCAAAGAAATTTAAGACATTAATTTTTATTTTGTTAAAACATTATTTTTTAAAGTTAAACTTTACAAAAGTTTAAATATTTATGAAAAAGGAAGTTTAATTTTTTTTAAAAGAAAAAATGAATTATCTTTGAAAAGATAGAAACTAAGTATTTGCTAAAGTATTTTTAAGTAATTTTACAAGAAATTATTTTTAAAACTAAGGTTTTATCAAAATATTTTTAAAGATAATTTTTTTTTTATCAAAATCTTTTTAAAAAGCTAAGCTTTTATGAATTTTTTTTAAAGCTAAGCACTTAACTCAGTTTTTATCAAATTTTTAAAACTAAGCTTTAATTAAAAATCCTGTTAAGTTGAGCACTTCTAACTAAGTTTTTTTTTTTTCAAAACCTTTATTTTTAAAGCTAAGTACTAATGTATCAAAGTCTTTTTAAAGCTAAGTTTTTAATCTAACTTATTATGAAAGCTAAATACTTGACAAAATAATTATTTTCAAAGTTTAGCTAAGCCTTTGTTGAAAAAAAATCTAAGTATTTTCAAAGCTAAAAATTTAGTTAAGTTTTTTTTGAAAAAGCTATGACAGTTTTAAAACTTAAGTTTATCTAAGTTTTTGTTGAAAAAATTAAGTATTTTCAAAGAATCTCTAATTTAGCTAAGCGTTTTTTCAAAGCTGAATTTCGCTAAGTGCTACCCTTCAGGGGGAGCTTAAAGTTAAATAGAATAAAAAATGTTTTCTATCTTTACAACCTTCTCTATACTTAGTATTATTTTTTATTTATGTCAAATGGGGAAAGAAAAGTCAAAGTTAAGAATTTAAACATAATTTTTATGAAAGGGGGAGCATAAGAGAGTTTTTTTTTTAAATTATTGTTTTTATGCTCATGCTTAAATTCTTTTATTTATTGTTATTGATATGGGTTAGGTTTAGTAGGTCCCCGATGAAAAGGGGAAAAGAGATAGCATAATTAAGAAAATAGGCCAATATTGGTCAGATAATACCTTAGAAAGGATAGTCCAATATCGGCCGGGATAAACCTTAAGAAAGGAAGGCCAATCTCGGCCGGTATATAACTTGAGAAAGATAGATCAATATCGGTTGAGATAATACCTTAAGAAAAGATAGTCCAAATCATGCGGGATAATACCTTAAAAATGATAGGCTAAATTGTCTGGGAAGGGAAGTCCAATATCTGCCGGGATACACCTTGAGAAAGGTAGGCCAATCTCGGCCGGAAAATACCTTGAGAAGGATAGCCTAATATCGGCCAGGATAACAGGCTTAAGGAGATACAAACCAATATTGGTCGGGATCACACACTTAATAAAATATAGGCTAATATCAGCCGGGGTCACATACTTAATAAAATATAGGCCAATATCGGCCGGGATAACACGTGTAAGAAAGCATAGGTTAATATTGGTCGGGGTCACATACTTAGTGAAATATAGGTCAATAGCGGTCGGGATAACACGCGTAAGAAAGCATAGGTCAATATCGGCCGGGGACACATACTTAGTGAAATATAGGCCAATAGCGGCCGAGATAACATGCCTAAGAAAATATAAGTCAATACCGTCCGGGGTAACAAATGTTTCAAGAATATTTATCTTAATGAAGATATATGTAGTATGTGATCGTATAACAGGTTTGCTAATTTGGCGGGAAGAATGTTTCTAGACTCTTCTATAAGCACTAGGCGACAAAGAAGGTACATCTGGGGTACGAAAAAGATTTCTTAAAAGTTATTTTCTGCAAGTACATGTCTTACATCATCTCATAACAAACTCTAACAAACTGGGGTCCACTTCATGACTACGGAGGTTATATGAAGTGGTATAAAAAGGAGAACCCTCTCCGTTGGCCAGGTATGCTCACGCTTATGCTCACACTCACAACCCTAGTTTTCGATTATTGTTCATCCTCTTCTTCCTTCTTCCACACTAAGAAAGATCACTGACTTGAGCGTCGGAGGGCCTAGCCAGGGATTCCCACCCCGGTCTTAGATCACTGACGATAGTGTTGGTTGGTCTCTTGTGCGCAGGAAGTCGTGGATCTCCAGATCTCGGTATTCTTCACTGAGTTCTTCCTTCCGTCTTTGGATTTTTCATATAAGGAGGGTATTCTGTGACTTCATTCTCCCAGATCCGTTTTGGGTTTCTCGGATCGGTATTCCATAGGTATTATTCTTCATCAGCAGTAGGTTCTCTCCTAGCTTTCCATTTTGTATAGCTTCTCAGACAGGATCAGATTTGGCGCCGTCTGTGGGAACTTCACCTGAATCTGAGACTGCAAGATGGAAGATGCTGGAAAATCGAACTTACTCACCATTAGTCGTGAAGATATGGATTTCCTCATCAATACTCATGTGCAGAAAGCTTTACAACAACAACAACAATAACAAGCGTATACTAGAGCTACTATGCCAGTAGCTCATAATCCAGCGATTTCAACTACTGAGCATCGGAAGGGAAAGGAGCTGGAAGAAGAAGATCATGTATATTTCCCTCCGGCTACTGCTTCTCCGACTAGGCGCCCTCGAGCTTTCCTTCGTACTCCTTTTGAACAGGGAGGACGAAGGCCTATATTTCAGGAATCCTCTCGCGAGGCACCAGACAAAGAGAAGCGCAAAGCTACGATGATGGTAGCTAGTGATAGCTCGCCGGAGAGAGTCATTTCTCCATTTTCACAAAGTGTACTGGATGATCCGCTTCCTAAGTGGTATCAAAATCTGCAGATCGGCAAGTACACTGGAACTATAGATCCAGAGGATCATTTGTTGAAATTTGAGAATGTAGCACTATTGCAACAATTTTCTAATGGAGTGAAGTGCCGGATGTTCCTTACAACACTCGGAGGAGCTGCGTAACGTTGGTTCAAGAGATTGCCAGAAAACTCTATCCAAAAGTTTAAGGATTTCAAGAAGGTTTTCCTACACCATTTTTCCAGCAACAAGAGGTATCATAAAACTCCCTGAAGCTTATTTTCAATTAAACAAGCATCTAAGGAGTCCATCAGAGCCTATATTAAAAGATTCAATCAAGTAGCTATTGATGTGCCCAATGCTACTACGGAAATATTAGTAAGTGCTTTCTCTCAAGGCTTGAATGATAATGATTTCTTTAAAGATTTGGTGAGAAATCCTTCTGCCAATTTTGACTCCTTAATTGAACGGGCCACTGAATTTATTAATCTTGAAGAAGCTCAGGCTGCACGCAGAAAAGAAGGTACTACTTCTTCTCCTACCCCTGTTAAGGAGAAGGCCCCCGCTCCTGTTCCTCCACCGAGGGGACCTCGAGCAGCTCATCCACCCCATCATCATCTAGAATATCGCCCACAAGCAGTACAACATGTAGAGATGCAGCAAGAAGCACCAAGAAGATGGTGCATGTATCACAAGACCAGCAGTCATCACACAGAAGACTATTTTGTTTTGAAAAATAAGAAAGCAAATAGGGATCGTTATCAAAGGTGAAACAATTATCAACAACAATATCCCAGGCCACAAAGTCCGCTCAAGATAGAATACCGCCCGGTAGGACCTCAACAAGGTGTATTACCAACCCCAGTCGGTACGATTCAGGTGCCGAAGAAGACTCAGCCTGAGGCCATGACTGCCCGGTAAGAAGAAAACAGGAGCAATGCCGCCCGGGGAAACATTAATATGATTGTGGGTAGGCCCACTAATGGAGACTCCAACAGGGCCAGAAAAGTACACGCACGAAGACTCGAAATCCATGTTGTAGGGTGCAGTAAGGAGAGAGCAGCCGGTCCAGAAATCAGTTTTGGGCCCAAAGACCTTGAAGGGGTAGAAATACCCCATGATGATGCATTAATAATTAAGACTGTGATAGCCAACTGTACTATTTCTCGTACCTTTATAGACACCGGTAGTTCTGTAAATATTATCTTTAAAAAAGCTTTTGATCAACTGCAAATTGACCCGAGAGAACTTCAACAGATGATGACTCCTTTATATGAATTCACTGGTAATGAGGTACAACCGCTCGGACAAATAAAGTTGGCCATATCTTTAGGGGAGGAGCCCCTAATGAGGACAAGAAGATCTCACTTCATGCTGGTGGATGCTCCATCTGCCTATAATGTGATACTGGGTCGACCGACCGTAAATGAGTTTAGGGCGGTCGTTTCTACTTTTTGTCAAAAAATTAAATTTCCTGTTGATGACCAGGCCGGGGAAGTACGTGGTGATCAGAAGATGGCTCGTAAATGTTATGTGGAGATCATCCGGATTGAAGCTGGTGCAGCTCGAAAATTCAAAGAATGGAGGTCAATGCCATTCAAGAGAAGCCACCTGTTCTAGTCTATGAGGAAAAGGAGGAGGTCCAGATACAGACCGGTCGACCTAAAGCTATTACCTATGTCGCGGTCGATCTTGAGCCTACGCTGAAAATTGAGCTGGTTCAATGTCTGGAGAAAAATAATGATGTCTTTGCTTGGACACCTAAAGAAGTCACGGGCATTTCTCCCTCAGTGATGGAGCATGCTTTGCATGTCTTCCCAGATGCTCGGCCTGTTATGCAAAGAAAGAGAAATTTCAGTGCAAAGCAAAATGAAATCATCAAGGAAGAAGTGGCTAAACTCATGAAAGATGGCTACATCAGGGAGGTGCAGTTCCCTAGTTGGCTAGCTAATGTTGTCCTGGTCTCTAAACCAGGAAATAAATGGTGGGTAGGTATTGATTTCCATTATCTCAACAAGGTTTGCCCGAAAGATTATTATCCTTTGCCCCGGATTGATCAATTAGTAGATTCTACGGCTGGATGTGAATATATCTCTATGTTGGATGTCTATCAAGGCTATCATCAAGTCCCTCTTGTTAAGGAGGATCAAGAGAAGGTCAGTTTTGTAACATCTGAAGCTACTTATTGTTATAACATTATGTCGTTTGGACTAAAAAATGCAGGAGCAACTTATCAGAAGATTATGAATAAAGTCTTCTAGAAACAAATTGAAAGAAATATGGAAGTATATGTTGATGATATTTTAATTAAGTCTCTTCAGGCTATTGATCTGTGCAGGGATGTAGAGGAGACTTGCAAAATATTGAGGCAATATGGGCTCAAGTTGAACCCGGGCAAATGTTTATTTGGAGCAAAAGGTGGAAAGTTCCTGGGGTATATGGTGTCCGAGCGGGGAATATAGGCCAACCCAAGTAAGGTTAAAGCACTTCAAAATATAGAGCCACCACGCAACATGAGGGAATCCCAAAGACTCACCGACCGGTCACCGCCTTGTCTAGATTCATTTCAAGGTCGGCTGATCTTAGCTTCCATTTCTTCAAGATACTCCGGAAGGCTAACAAATTTCAATGGGATGAAGAATGTGACAAAGCTTTCCAGGAATTAAAAGACTACCTGTCTGTAGGTACAGCGGAGGCCGACAAGAGGGGGGTGAATTGCTGAAAACAAAAATAAACTATACCCTCCTCGTGCTTTCAACTCAATTAGTGCAATAGTAAATAAAGCAGTAAAGTAATAAAGCAGTAAACAGAAAAGAAACAGGAATTTAACCTGGTTACAACCAATGAGGTTGTTAATCCAGGGCAATAAGAAGCGTACTAAAAAGAATCTCCTTTACTGAAGGCGGAGAAGCCTTTTACACTTTGGAAGCTTAGAACTATTGCTAGGAATGACTACACAATTGATTGCTTGAGTTGTATTGAATTCCTAGTTCCAGGGGCCTTTAAATAGCCTCTGGAAATATGATCTCGAGGGTCCAAGGCGCCTCCAATGGGTGAGCGGATAAAATTTTATCCGCAGCGCAAATGGTCAGTTTTGACCTGTTGAAGGCGCCTTCAACAAGGCTGAAGGTGCCTTCAAGCTAGAGGCACCTCCAAGCCTGATGGAGGCGCCTCCAAGCTGGCAGCTTGAATTCCAACTTGCTTCTTCACTTCGCTTTGACTTCCGACGCTCCGATCTTTTGGATGATTGCGGCCAACCGGAATAGGGCTCACCCGAACCCAATTCTCGGCCTTCTCCTCGAGCAGCCTTCCTCCCCGGCTTAACGTCCCTCGAACGTCGTGCGTATTCTTCTCGCCCACCGGTGTACTCTTCTGCAGCTCTCTCGTCCGTCGGACGCACCGAGCCAGTCGGCTCCCTTCCCGTGCCGTCCTTCTCGCTAGTTGCGTCTTCCGCTCGACTTCCTGCGCTCCTAAGTTCCTGCACACTTAGACACAGGGATCAAACACAAAGTAGGATCTAACCAACTTGGTTG
Organism: Zingiber officinale; assembly: GCF_018446385.1. Classification (NCBI taxonomy): domain Eukaryota; kingdom Viridiplantae; phylum Streptophyta; class Magnoliopsida; order Zingiberales; family Zingiberaceae; genus Zingiber; species Zingiber officinale. Next base: position 88,737,262 of record NC_055988.1, read on the forward strand.
ATCACATCAAAACTACCACGGGGTCCAACACTGTCCACCCTTCCTGTGTTGGCTAAACCCGTAGTAGGAGAAACTTTATGGGTATATCTGTCAGCCAATGAAAATGCTGTAGGCTCGATGTTATTTAGACAGGAAAGGAAAGAGCAACAACCTGTATATTTTTCCAGTCATTTATTGAAAGGAACTGAGTGTAGATATACTACACTCGAAAAGTTGGCTTATGCATTAGTGTTAACCGCCCGGAGATTACGCCCATATTTTTTAGCACATGCCATTATTGTACTGCCCAACAGCACTCTCGGGCGGGTGTTACTTAACCCAGAGGCATTTGGTCGGTTGATCAAATGGACGACCGAACTCAGTGAGTATGATATACAGTTCCAACCCTGCTCGGCCATCAAGGCACAAGCTCTAGCAGATTTCATCATGGAAGTTCAAGGTCCTGAAGAAGAAAATAGTTGAAAAATTTATGTTGATGGATCTTCAACCAGACAAGGTAGTGGAATTGGTGTTCTCCTTATATCTCTGAGGGAGGATAAGCTTCAACTTTCTGTCAGATTGAATTATAGGGCCACCAATAATGAAGCGAAATATGAAGCATTGATAGCAGTGTTACAGGCCGCTCGGCATGTGGGAGCTTCTCGGGTTTATATTTATTTTGATTCTCAGTTAGCAACCCAACAATTATCAGGTAACTTTGAAATCAATAATGATAGACTCAAGTTATATGCTGAGGCATTTGATAAATTGAAGACTCAGTTTTAAGAAGTAAATATACAAAAAATTCCTAGATCTGAGAATCAAGTAGCGGATGAATTAGCTAAATTAGCTTCTGCTATAACACCATGGAGCTTGGATCGGCCAGTTGAGAAGACATTATTAGTATCTTGTATTGAGAGACAGGCTGAAGCAGAAATACAGAGTGATTGGAGAGCACCAATCATATTATACTTGCAGCAGGACATTCTTCCAATTAATGCAGAACAAGAAAGAATATTTAGGAAGAGAGTTTCCCAATACACTATGATAGGGGAACAATTATATAAAAGGGCTTTCTCTAGACCTTTGCTCAAATGTATTGGAACAAAAGATATACAATTTATCTTGCAAGAAGTTCATCAGGGCACATGTGGCAGTTATATAGGAGGGAGATCCTTAGCCTGTAGAGTTTTACTAGTAGGATATTTCTGGCTTACTTTACATGAAGATGCTACCAAATTTGTAAGAACTTGTATTTCTTGTCAGAAACATCAGAATATTTCACACTATCCTACACAATTGTTAAGAACCTCTATAGTCTCCTGCCCCTTTGACCAATGGGGCATGGGCATAGTTGGTCCATTTCCTATGGCCACTGCACAAAGGAAATTCTTATTAGTAGCAGTAGATTATTTTTCTAAATGGGTAAAAGTAGAACCACTTGCCCAGATTACTGAAGATGCAATTATTAAATTCCTGTGGAAAAATATCGTATGCAGATTTGGCATTCCTCAAAAATTAGTTTCTGATAATGAAAGACAGTTTCAAGGAGACATATTGATTGCATTTAAAGCATTTAGCCTAACATAGCTCAAAATATATCATCAATTAAAAAAAAAAAGAGCAACAGATAGGTTTTACATATACTCAATAGGCAAAGCCTGATTGAACACGTAATATTGCCCAAACTATGTAACTTGACTAAACATAAACTCATGTCTCGTCAGTCGGCTGACACCTTCTTCAGCTAGACTTGAATAGAAACCTGCTGAAACATGAGCTCTCATACTTCTTAGAAAACTTCAACCCAACTAAGGGTAAACCCGACCAAGCCACAGAAGTGGAGATATTTTGCCTGGTAGGAGGGTAGGATGAAAAATCTATCATCCAACCCAATTGCCCTCCTCCCTCCCCGTTTAGAAGAGCTAGTGCGTTCTTTTACGCCTAGGAGAAAGTAGGAAAAAGGGTGGTCTCATGAACAAAGGAGGTGCAAACTTGTTTAAGCCCCCTCAAGCATATCACAGAACAATCCACTTCCTGCTTGAGCATTTTGAGCTCTGCTTCCAGAGCGTCCACCTTAGCCTGCAGATAACCTGGGATTTGCCATCATCGTGACACCCATGGGCTAGTTACTTGAACCTCCATGATTAGTGTGAACCCCTCTGAAGCTTGATGGGTCTGCAGAGCAGTCATGTCTTTGGCTTGAGATTCTAGATCTCGAGGAACTTTGTTCCTCAGGGCAGTTTCTGATCGTACTTGAAACTGGGCGACTGACAGAAATACTTCCAGCTCTCGGACCAAAGGGTTAACTAGATCCAAAGCTTGGGCAACCTCATATATAGATTTTGCCTTGTCTAACAAGAATTGCCCCTAGAAAGGGGGGGGGGGGGGGTCTAAAGCCATACTCTCGGTAAGAAGAGGCGAACAAGGAGGAAAAAAACTGAGGCGAGTGAACAATGAAGGGAGGATCATAGCCCTATTTAAAGGATCAAAAGACTCACGGGATCACTGTACTTGGGTTCACAGGATTGTTGTACCAGAAGTCACGGGGGTTGCTATAAAGAAGGTCGCAAGGCTACTGCAGTGCTCATGGTAGACTCACGGGTAAAGATAGGCAAATAAACAAAAATAGACTTGTGTCTAGTCAGTTGGCTACACCTCCTTTGACTAGACTTGGAGGGAAGGTTAGTGATATGAGTTAGGTTTAGTAGGTCCCCGGTGAAAAGGGGAAAAAAGATAGCAGAATTAAGAAAATAGGTCAATATTGGTCGGATAATACCTTGGGAAGGATAGTATAATATCGGTCGGGATATACCTTAAGAAAGAAAGGTCAATCTCGGCCGGTATATAACTTGAGAAAGATAGATCAATATCGGTCGAGATAATACCTTAAGAAAAGATAGTCCAAATCATGCGGGATAATACCTTAAGAATGATAGGCTAAATTGTCTGGAAAGGGAAGTCCAATATCGACCGGGATATACCTTGAGAAAGGTAAGCCAATCTCAGCCGGGATATACGTTGAGAAGGATAGCCCAATATCGGCCAGGATAACAGGCTTAAGGAGATACCGACCAATATCGGTCGGGATCACACACTTAATAAAATATAGGCTAATATCAGCCGGGGTCACATACTTAATAAAATATAGGCCAATATCGGCCGGGATAACACGCGTAAGAAAGCATAGGTTAATATTGGTCGGGGTCACATACTTAGTGAAATATAGGTCAATAGCGGCCGGGATAACACGCGTAAGAAAGCATAGGTCAATATCGGCCGGGGACACATACTTAGTGAAATATAGGCCAATAGCGGCCGGGATAACATGCCTAAGAAAATATAAGTCAATACCGTCCGGGGTAACAAATGTTTCAAGAATATTTATCTTAATGAAGATATATGTAGTATGTGATCGTATAACAGGTTTGCTAATTTGGTGGGAAGAATGTTTCTAGACTCTTCTACAAGCACTAGGCGATAAAGAAGGTACATCTGGGGTACGAAAAGGATTCCTTAAAAGTTATTTTCTACAAGTACATGGCTTACGTCATCTCATAACAAACTCTAACAAACCGGGGTCCACTTCATGACTATGGAGGTTATATGAAGTGGTATAAAAAAGGGAACCCTCTCCGTTGGCTAGGTATGCTCACACTTATGCTCACACTCACAACCCTAGTTTTCGATTACTGTTCATCCTCTTCTTCCTTCTTCCACACTAAGAGAGATCACTGACTTAAGCGTCGGAGGGCCTAGCTAGGGATTCCCACCCCGGTCTCATGTCACTGACGATAGTGTTGGTTGGTCTCTTGTGCACAGGAAGTCATGGATCTCCAGATCTCGGTATTCTTCACTGACTTCTTCCTTCTGTCTTTGGATTTTTCGTACAAGGAGGGTATTCTGTGACTTCATTCTACCATATCCGCTTTGGGTTTCTCGGATTGGTATTCCACAGGTATTATTCTTCATCAACAGTAGGTTCTCTCCCAGCTTTCCATTTTATATAGCTTCTCAGATAGGATCAGTTATGTTTTACTTAACTTTGAACAGTGTTGACATAATCAAAAAGGGGGAGATTGTTGATGTGGCAAGCATCCGACAATCGAACCTGTGTTTTGATTATTTCAAAGGGTACAAAGTTAAGTTGTCTTGTTATCTAACAAGTTTGAATGAGATTGCAGGAAAAGTTCTATGTGTTCATAGCCATAAGTCCTAGTGGATTCTAGACAGATGGAAAACCCTAGGGGATGGTAACCCTTAGTCTTAGGGGGTGGTAACCCTAGGTGAGGAAAAGTCCTAGCTGCAGTTAGGCAAAGAAAAAACCCTAGGGGCGGTAACCCTAGGTCCTAGGGGGTGGTAACCGTAGGCAGAAAGTCTTGGCGTGTCGAGCACTTTGGGCAAAAATCCTAGAGTCAGGGACTCTAGGTTGAAAGTCTTGGTGGTCACAGACTAGGTGAAAAACCTGGATGGGTCATGAAGTGAACGTCCAGCGGAAAGTCCTGGAGACTCGAGTGCTGAGCAAAAGTTTAGCAACAGGTAAACTCTCCTTAGTGGAGTAGGTGAGGGAGCGTTCCCCGGTGAGGGAACAGTAGGCGTCGAATTTCATAATAATAAAAAATATGGGCGTAATCTCTGAGCGGTTAACACTAATGCATAAGCCAACTTTTCAAGTGTAGTATATCTATACTCAGCTTCCTTTAATAAATGACTGGAAAAATATACAAGTTGTTGCTTTTTCCCTTCTTGTCTAACTAATACCAAGCCTACAATATTTTCATTGGCTGACAGATATACCCATAAAGTTTCTCCTACTACAGGTTTAGCCAACACCAGAAGGGTGGACAAGTAGTCTTTTAATTCTTGGAAAGCTTTGTCACAGTCTTCATCCCATTGAAATTTGCTAGCCTTCTAAAGTATCTTGAAGAAATGGAAGCTATGATCGGCCGACCTTGAAATGAATCTAGACAAGGCGATGATCCGGCCGGTGAGTCTTTGGGCTTCCCTCATGTTGCGTGGTGGCTCCATATTTTGAAGTGCTTTGACCTTGCTTGGGTTGGCCTCTATTCTCTGCTCGGACACCATATATCCCAGGAACTTTCCACCTTTTGCTCCAAACAAACATTTGCCCGAGTTTAACTTGAGCCCATATTGCCTCAATGTTTTGTAAGTCGCCTCTACATCCCTGCACAGATCAGTAGCTTGAAGAGGCTTAATTAAAATATCATCAACATATACTTCTATATTTCTTCCAATATGTTTCTAGAAGACCTTATTCATAAGCCTCTGATAAGAGCCCATATTGCTTCAATGTTTTGCAAGTCTCCTCTACATCTCTGCACAGATCAGTAGCCTGAAGAGACTTAATTAAAATATCATCAACATATACTTCTATATTTCTTCCAATCTGTTTCTAGAAGACCTTATTCATAAGCCTCTGATAAGTTGCTCCTGCATTTTTTAGTCCAAATGACATAACATTATAACAATAAGTACCTTCAGATGTTGTAAAACTGGTCTTCTCTTGATCTTCCTTAGCAAGAGGGACTTGATGATAGCCTTGATAGGCATCCAGCATAAAGATATATTCACATCCAGCCGTAGAATCTACTAATTGATCAATTCGGGGCAAAGGATAATAATCTTTCGGGCAAGCCTTGTTGAGATCATGGAAATCAATACATACCCGCCTTGCAGGAAGGAAATCCGAAGTCATAACCGAACAGTCCAGAGACTATTTTGCAGGGTTTCCAGAGGTGAAATCCGAAGTCATAACCGAACAGTCCAGTGACTGCCAAAATAACTTTCTATTTATATTATTGTGCTAACTTTGTTTTGCAGGGTATACCTTGTTGGTAGGCTAATATGCCTTGCAGGAAGGAAATTGCACAAGAAAATCCTCAGATGAACAGTCCCGAGGCACCCTCCATGGAGCTTGGAGGCACCTCGGCTGTCTTGGTCGACAGCCTCGCAGCATGGCACGAGGGTGCCCTCCATGGAGTTTGGAGGTGCCCTAAACGCTGGATGGAGGGCGCCCTCCATGGAGCTTGGAGGTGCCCTCAGGCGCTTAAGTAGTGAGCGAAGTGGAGGTTATCGACGCTGCGATTTCGGGATAAGTATCCCTGTTGGAGGCGCCTCCCATGGATGCTGGTGTTGGTTGCTACTCGGAAAACCTAATGGTTCCACTGTACAAAAATTTTGTACAAAGGTCTGAACCTTTTCCTAGCTACCATATGTTCTTTTAAATTAAACTCGGATCGCCTGCGGAACTTAACACGTTTGATCCTAAGTTTAATTTATTTGTTCTTTTAGGTTTAGACTTGGATCTCCTGCGGAACTTAACACGTTCGATCCAAATCAGCTAGGTTATTAATTCCATTAAATATTAATTTCCAAAATTGGCTTCCAGGACTGCATGGCGAGACACATGACCTTCTTGGATATGGGAACAACCACCACCGCCTAAACAAAGCCTTTTAAGGAAAGCTAATATTTAATTTCCTTAAATAACTTTAGGTCAACCAAAAGGAGAAATCAAATCACAAGGAAAATAAAAACAAAAGAACACAACATCGAAAACTAATTCAAAATACTAGAATCGCATGCCTCCTGTATTTGGTATTTTTACAAAGAAATAAAACTAGTATGATGCGGAAATTAAATACTAGTATACCTTTTCTTTTGCAAATAAAAACCTCTAGGTCTTCTACCGTATTCCTCTTCTAACCTCGGACGTTGTGTGGGCAACGATCTTCCGAGATAAGGAACCACCAAAGCACCTTCTTCTCCTCCTTGCAAGGTTCGGCCACAACAAGAGCACCTCCAAGGATGAAGAGAAACCACCACCAATGCTCCAAGGGATGCAAGCTTTCTCTCCATCTTCTCCAAGCTAGAATCCGGCCACACTTTGATCTCCAAGAGAGAAGAGAGTTTCGTCCACAAGGATGGAGAGAAGAGAAAGGGAAGAGCCGACCACACCAAGGAAGAAAAGAGGGAGAAAATAATAGAGGTTGTTCACCTTGAAGACACCCAAAACCCCCTCTTTTATAATCCTTAGCTTTGGCAAATAAGGAAATTTAATTACAATAAAATTTCCTTAACTTTCCTTGACATGAATTAATTAAGAAAAATTAAATAAAAGTTCCTAATAGATCATGTTATGGCCGGCCACCTCATGGAGAGCAAACAAGGTAATTTTCAATCAACAATTAAAATTCCTTATTTGTCTTCGGAAATTTAAAAAAAATAAAATTTCCTTTTAAAATTCCTTCATGGTTGATAAAAAGAAATTTCTATAATTTTAATTTTTTAACATGTGAATAATTTATAAAGAAGAAAAATAAAATATCCTTTCAATCTATAAATAAGGAAAGAGATTTAATCTCTTTCTTTAATCTTTTGTACAAACTTATAAAAGAGATATTTTAATTTTTAATCTCTCCAATAAATTATATCTTCCACATAAGAAAAATTTAAAATTAAAATTCTTTACTAATTTAATAGGGCCGGCCACCTAAGCTTGGGTTCAAGCTAGGGCCGACCACCCATGGATCAAGGCTTGGCCGACCCTAGCTTGATCCTCAAGCTTGCTTGGCCGGCCCCTTCACCATGGGTATGAAGATGGTATAGGTGGGTATAGTACTCTATAACTAAGAGGCTACGATAGGGACCGAGAGGAGGAATTGGTTTTTGTCTCCCGATAAAATTAAGCATCCCATGTTCGCCCCGCCCGGAACACACAACTTAATTTTATCAATAATAATTCATTCCACTAGAGAACTATTATTGAACTACCACACCAATCCCAAATTACATTTTTGGGCTCCTTATTATGAGTGTGTTAGTCTCCCTGTGTTTAAGATGTTGAATGTCCACTAATTAAGTGAGTTACTAACAACTCATTTAATTAATATCTTAGTCCAAGAGTAGTACCACTCAACCTTATCGTCATGTCGGACTAAGTCCACCTGCAGGGTTTAGCATGACAATCCTTATGAGCTCCTCTTGAGGACATTATCAACCTAGATCACTAGGACACAGTTTCTTTCTATAATCAACAACACCCACTATAAGTGATAATCATTTCCCAACTTATCAGGCTTATTGATTTATCGAACTAAATCTCACCCATTGATAAATTAAATAAATAAATATCAAATATATGTGGTTGTTATTATATTAGGATTAAGAGCACACACTTCCATAATAACTGAGGTCTTTGTCCCTTTATAAAGTCAGTATAAAAGAAACGACATCTGATGGTCCTACTCAATACACTCTAAGTGTACTAGTATAATTATATAGTTAAGATAAACTAATACCTAATTACACTACGACCTTCCAATGGTTTGTTCCTTTCCATCTTGGTCGTGAGCTACTGTTTATAATTTATAAGGTACTGATAAAATAATCTTCTGTATGTGACACCACATACTATGTTATCTACAATATAAATTAATTGAACAACTACAAACATATGTAGATAATTTGACCAAATGTGATTCTTTATTTCAAAATAAATGTCTACAAAAGCTTAGACTTTCAGTATACACTCTAACAATCTCCCGCTTATACTAATGACTAACCTGCCATATCTGCTGCCATACATCTGATTCCCATCCCCTCCACATGTCGATCGAAAGCTTTTGCTGGAAGGGCCTTAGTGAAAGGATCTGTCAGGTTATCTGTTGATTCAATCTTAGCGATGACAACTTCTCCTCGCTTCACGATATCTCGTATCAAGTGGTACTTGCGCTCTATATGTTTACTTGCCTTATAGGCTCGTGGTTCCTTCGAGTTTGCAACTGCACCGCTATTATCACAATAAATTGTGATGATTTTGGGCAAACCAGGAATCACATCTAAGTCCATTAAGAAGTTCCTGAGCCATACTGCTTCTTTAGCTGCCTCAAAGGCTGCTACATACTCAGCTTCTATGGTTGAGTCCGAAACACATTTCTGCTTAACACTCCTCCATGCAATGGCTCCACCTCCTAAAGTAAACACATAGCCTGATGTAGACTTACTGTTGTCCCTATCCGATTGGAAATCTGAATCCGTGTAACCCACAGGGAGCAAATCGTCTGCTTGGTAAACTAGCATATAATCTCTAGTCCTTCTCAGGTACTTTAATATATGCTTTACCGCAGTCCAATGTCCTTGTCCAGGATTACTCTGATATCTGCTAACCATGCCCATGGAAAAACAGATATCAGGTCTCGTACACAGCATTGCATACATAAGGCTTCCTACAGCCGAAGCATAAGGAATTCCTTTCATGTCCTCTATCTCCTTTGATGTCTTCGGAGACATCTCTTTAGATAGAGCTACTCCATGCCTAAAAGGTAAGAAACATTTCTTGGAATTCTGCATGCTAAAACGAGCAAGGATTGTATCTATATATGAAGCTTGGGACAGACACAACATTCTTTTCTTGCGATCCCTTATAACTTTGATCCCAAGAATGTGTGCACAATCTCCTAAGTCCTTCATATCAAATTGTTTGGATAACCATACCCTTACGTCCGATAATACCTTGACATTGTTGCCAATTAACAAAATATCATCTACGTATAGTACAAGAAATACCACCACGTTTCCGTTACACTTCTTGTATACACAAGACTCATCCGAACACTGAATAAATCCATATGACTGGATTACTTCATTAAATCGGATGTTCCAAGACCTTGAAGCTTGCTTTAGTCCATAAATGGACCGATTGAGCTTGTACACTAGATGCTCTTTGCCTTTTTCAATGAACCCTTCCGGTTGCTTCATGTGGATGTTCTCTTCAAGACTTCCATTAAGGAAAGCTGTCTTGACATCCATTTGCCAAATCTCATAATCCATATGAGCAGTAATGGATAAGAGTATCCGGATAGACTTAAGCATGGCTACCGGTGAAAAGGTCTCCTCATAATCGATTCCCTCTTTCTGAGTGTACCCTTTCGCAACAAGCCTAGCTTTGAAGGTTTCTACCTTCCCGTCTTTCCCTCTTTTCCTTTTGTAGATCCACTTGCATCTGACGGCTTTTACACCATCAGGTGGTTCTACAAGCTCCCAGACCTTATTAGAGTATATAGACTCTATTTCAGAATTCATTGCCTTTTGCCAAGATGCTGCATCTATATCTTGGAGTGCTTCGTCATATGTTCGGGGATCAGGTTCATGTTTACCCGGGATCAAGTCCGAAGACTCTTCTAAAAACATGAATCTCTCAGGTTCCCTCACAACTCTCCCACTACGACGAGGCACCGTCTGTGGTTGTGTATCATGTGTGACACGTGTTGCAGTCTCTTGTGGTACTTCATCTTGTACTGTTGGTACTAAAGTAGACGTGTCCTCTCTAAGTTCTTCTAGAACAACTTTGCTACTGGGCTTGTGATCCATTATATAGTCTTCTTTTAAAAACTGGGCATTGGTGCTAACAATGACCTTCTGGTCTTTAGGACTATAAAATAAACCACCTTTCATTCCTCTGGGATAACCCACAAACACGCGAACTTCTGTACGAGATTCTAACTTATCAGCATCTGGTTTCAGCACATGTGCTGGACTACCCCAAATCTGAATATGTCTTAGACCGGATTTTCGTCCATTCCATAATTCTGTGGGAGTAGAAGATAATGATTTAGAAGGTACTAAGTTCAGAATTTGCGCTACCGTTTCCAGAGCGTATCCCCAAAACAAATTTGGTAATTCTGAATAACTGATCATCGATCTAACCATCTCCATAAGAGTCTTATTCCTTCGTTCTGCCACACCATTCTGTTGGGGTGTACCAAGTGCGGACAATTGGGATTGAATCCCGGCCTCTGATAAGTAATTCCTAAACTCTCCTAAGAGGTATTCGCCACCACGATTAGATCGTAGTGTCTTGATACTTTTACCTAGTCGTTTCTCCACATCAGTCTTGTACTCTTTGAACTTATCAAGGCACTCGGACTTGTGGCGCATTAGGTAAATGTATCCGTATCTTGAATAATCGTTTATAAAAGAGACAAAATATTCAAAACCACCTCTCGCCTGGATAGTCATAGGACCACACAAATCAGAATGAACCAATCCTAACACTTCTTTGGCTCTACACCCCTTGGCCTTAAAAGGCCTCTTGGTCATTTTACCTTCCAAGCAAGATTCACAAGTTGGAAAATTTTCCAACTCTAATGAACCCAAGAGTCCATTGGCTATAAGCCTTTGAATCCTACTTAAGAGTTCCTTGAGATTGGTTGCTACTCGAAAAACCTAATGGTTCCACTGTACAAAAATTTTGTACAAAGGTCTGAACCTTTTCCTAGCTACCATGTGTTCTTTTAAATTAAACTCGGATCGCCTGCGGAACTTAACACGTTTGATCCTAAGTTTAATTTATTTGTTCTTTTAGGTTTCGACTTGGATCACCTGCGGAACTTAACACGTTTGATCCAAATCACCTAGGTTATTAATTCCATTAAATATTAATTTCCAAAATTGGCTTCCAGAATTGCATAGCGAGGCACATGGCCTTCTTGGATATGGGAACAACCACCACCGCCTAGACAAAGCCTTTTAAGGAAAGCTAATATTTAATTTCCTTAAATAACATTAGGTCAACCAAAAGGAACAATAAAATCACAAGGAAAAGAAAAACAAAAGAACACAACATTGAAAACTAATTCGAAATACTAGAATCGCATGTCTCTTGTATTTGGTATTTTTACAAAGAAATACAACTAGTATGATGCGGAAATTAAATACTAGTATACATTTTCTTTTGCAAACAAAAACCTCTAGGTCTTCTACCGTATTCCTCTTCTAATCTCAGACATTGTGTGTGCAACGATCTTCCGAGATGAGGAACCACCAAAGCACCTTCTTCTCCTCCTTGCAAGGTTCGGCCACAACAAGAGCACCTCCAAGGATGAAGAGAAACCACCACCAATGCTCCAAGGGATGCAAGCTTTCTCTCCTTCTTCTCCAAGCTAGAATCCGGCCACACTTTGATCTCCAAGAGAGAAGAGAGTTTCGGCCACAAGGATGGAGAGAAGAGAAAGGGAAGAGCCGGCCACACCAAGGAAGAAAAGAGGGAGAAAATAATAGAGGCTGTTCACCTTGAAGGCACCCAAAACCCCCTCTTTTATAATCCTTAGCTTTGGAAAATAAGAAAATTTAATTACAATAAAATTTCCTTAACTTTCCTTGACATGAATTAATTAAGAAAAATTAAATAAAATTTCCTAATAGATCATGTTATGGCCGGCCACCTCATGGAGAGCAAACAAGGCAATTTTCAATCAACAATTAAAATTCCTTATTTGTCTTCGGAAATTTTTAAAAAATAAAATTTCCTTTTAAAATCCCTTCATGGTTGATAAAAAGAAATTTCTATAATTTTAATTTTTCAACATGTGAATAATTTATAAAGAAGAAAAATAAAATATTCTTTCAATCTACAAATAAGGAAAGAGATTTAATCTCTTTCTTTAATCTTTTGTACAAACTTATAAAAGAGATATTTTAATTTTTAATCTCTCCAATAAATTATATCTTCCACATAAGAAAAATTTAAAATTAAAATTCTTTTATAATTTAATAGGGTCGACCACCTAAGCTTGGGTTCAAGCTAGGGCCGACCACCCATGGATCAAGGCTTGGCTGGCCCTAGCTTGATCCTCAAGCTTGCTTGGCCGACCCCTTCACCATGGGTATGAAGGTAGGTATAGGTGGGTATAGTACTCTATAACTAAGAGGCTACAATAGGGACCGAGAGGAGGAATTGGTTTTGGTCTCCCGATAAAATTAAGCATCCCGTGTTCGCCCCGAACACACAACTTAATTTTATCAATAATAATTCATTCCACTAAAGAACTATTATTGAACTACCGCACCAATCCCAAATTACATTTTTGGGCTCCTTCTTATTATGAGTGTGTTAGTCTCCCTGTGTTTAAGATGTCGAATGCCCACTAATTAAGTGAGTTACTGACAACTCATTTAATTAATATCTTAATCCAAGAGTAGTACCACTCAACCTTATCGTCATGTCAGACTAAGTCCACCTGCAGGGTTTAACATGACAATCCTTATGAGCTCCTCTTGAGGACATTATCAACCTAGATCACTAGGACACAGTTTCCTTCTATAATCAACAACACCCACTATAAGTGATATCATTTCCCAACTTATCAGGCTTATTGATTTATCGAACTAAATCTCACCCATTGATAAATTAAAGAAATAAATATCAAATATGTGTGCTTGTTATTATATTAGGATTAAGAGCACACACTTCCATAATAACTGAGGTCTTTGTCCCTTTATAAAATCAGTATAAAAGAAACAACCTCTGATGGTCCTACTCAATACACTCTAAGTGTACTAGTGTAATTATATAGTTAAGATAAATTAATATCTAATTACACTACGACCTTCCAATGGTTTGTTCCTTTCCATCTTGGTCGTGAGTTACTGTTTATAATTTATAAGGTACTGAAAACATAATATTCTGTATGTGACACCACATACTATGTTATCTACAATATAAATTAATTGAACAACTAGAAACATATGTAGATAATTTGACCAAATGTGATTCTTTATTTCAAAATAAATGTCTACAAAAGCTTAGGCTTTCAGTATACACTCTAACAGCTGGAGGCACCCTCAACGACATACTTAAGGCTGGTTCGAGCAACAACTGTACAACATCAATTACTTGCAATCCTTCTTTCGTGCGCTGCTAACAAATCGATCTGGTGAAGTTCTAACTCTACTCCGATGACCATAAGCTTTCAATTTCAAATTTCCTTGTTGTTGGTATAACATTTGATAGTGCTTTAATTTTTATTTCTAAATTGATAGTGATTGCCCAAAGTAGACACTCAACGAGTGTAGGCCTTGGAGTAGGAGTCACCACAGGCTCCGAACCAAGTAAAAAATTTTGGTGTTTGTGTTTGACTTTTTTTACTACGTGTTTTACTCTAAAACGAACGAAGCCACGAGCGCTATTCACCCCCCCTAGCGCTTTCGATCCTACAATTGGTATCAGAGCGGGGTTGCTTCGAATCAGTGAAACCACCATTCAAGCAACTTTTTTATGGTTTTAATTTTGTTTTTTTTGTTCTTTTCTATCGAAATTGGTACAATTGTCATTTCCAGTCATTTTATCACAATCAAGATTTTTTTCTCGAAGCTGGTGCAACACCACTCGAGCTCGTGTATTTAATTTCTTAATCCCCCACTACTAATCCAAGACCAAGTCTTGGAACAAAGTTTCTTATTTTTTATGTGCTAGATCCTTAATGGCCCACCAAGAAGGCTACAGCACAGCCCGCCTGCCTCTTTTCTCCAACGAGGACTTTGGCTACTAGAAGAGCCGAATGTAATACCACCTCAAGATGCAATTTGAGATGTGGATAATTATCCAAACCGGTCTTGAGCTTCCATGAGATGGCGCTGGAAAACCAGTATAATGCGTGAACTGGGACACTAGCTTAATGAAGAAAATTGAAGTTAACGCCAAAGCAACCTGCACTCTTCAATACGGGCTGACAAAAGAAGAACTGAACCGAGTTGGTCCTTTCTCAAGTGCAAAAGAACTATGGGAGAAGCTGATCGAACTACACAAAGGCACCTTCGACACTAAGGTAAGCAATTGTGATTTGATTTTAAACAAATTGTATAACATAAAAATGCAGGAAGGTGAGTCGGCTATCCAACTTCATGCGCGGATTCAGGACCTGCTGAACGACCTCCACACAATCAGATAGAAGGTGGAAAATTGAGATGTAATAAGGAATGCACTAAACGCTTTTCCGAGGAATACATTATGGGCATTAATGGTAGATGCTTACAAGGTATCTAAGGACCTTTCATTAATTAGATTAGATGAACTATTTTTAGAATTTGAGTTACACGAACAGATTAATACACGCTCGGCTGAAAAAGGTATTGCGTTGGTTGCAAGTGAAAGCAAGACAAAGGAAACCAAAATGAAGTATCAGATTGAACTCGAGTCTGAAGATAAATCAGACTCAGAAGATGACGAAATCACCTATGAACTAGTCAAATTAGTTCAGAAAGCATTAAAGAAGAAGAAGGTAACTCAATTGAACATGAAGGTCATGTTTGGAGTTACCTGCTACGGTTGCAACAAGAAGGGACACTACAAGTCGGCGTATCCAAACCAGAAGCAACAAAGAAGGAAGGCGTTGAATGCAACGTGGTCGGAGTCATCAGAAGAGTTTGACGAAGAAGAACACAAGCAAGCAAGCTATCTTGCTCTACCAGTGCAAGCGTATGTTGTCGAAACTGAGTCTGAGTCCGAGTATGATATCGAGAGCGAATCAAAAATTGAGTCTGAGTGAAACCAAGGATCCGTATCTATCTCCAAAGGGCCTAACCCCACTGTAAGCTTTCTAATTTCTAGTACTAACGTAGATAATTTACAAAGTTTAGTTTCAAACTTATTAAAGAAATTGGTCAAATCCAATGTCTGGGTCAAGTCACTCCAAAAGGAGGTAACACTCTTTAAGGAGGAGACTAACTTAAGTTCTTTGATTGAGCCAGTTCAAAATGGAAGTTCAACCCAAGTCCAACAACTTGAGGAAGAAAATTCCAATTTGAAAACTCAAGTTAAAGAACTTAAGGACACATTAGAACGGTTTACCTTGGGTTCCAAGAATCTTGATTTGATTCTGTTGGTGCGGGAAGCATCCGACGATCGAACCTTAGTTTTAATAATGGCAAAGGATTCAAAGTTAAGTTAGTGTGTGATCTAATACGTTTGAATAAGTGTTTCAGGAAAGTCCTAGCTGCGGTTAGGCAGGTGAAAAACCCTAAGGGGTGATAACCTTAGGTCCTAGGGGGTGGTAACCCTAGGTGGAGGAAAACCCTAAGGGGCGGTAACCTTAGGTCCTAGGGGGCTGTAACCCTAGGTGGAGGAAAATCCTAAGGGGCGGTAACCTTAGGTCCTAGGGGGCGGTAACCCTAGGTGGAGAAAAACCCTAGGAGGCGGTAACCCTAGGTCCTAGGGGGTGGTAACCCTAGGCGGAAAGTCCAGTCGGTCTGGAGGACCGGACTGGCATCAGGTAATCTCTCCTGAGAGGAGTAGGTGAGGACGCGTTCCCCGTAGAGGGAACAGTAGGCGTCGGGTGGACCTAGGGTTTCCGGTTAGGAAATCCGAAGTCAGACCCGGACAGTCCGAAGACTGTCGTTTATTCTTTACTATGTTTTATCAGATTCTAACGCTGTCTTGCAGGGTATTTTGCTCGGACTAACCTTGTTTTGCAGGTGAAGAACCTACTGGAAAAAGGGAGGTCCGGGCGCCCGGGATGGATCCGGGCGCCCGGGACCAAGTTTTATCCCCTGCACGACTTCGCCACATGGAGCATCCTGGTTGGTTGGCCACGTCACACTCCAGGCGCCCGGAAAGGATCCAGACACCCTGAATGTCATATAAAAAGAGGGTCGAGGTGCAGCTTCAAAATAACAATCTTCTAAGCTTTCTTTTGTGAAGTGCTGCATACGAGACGACCTTGAAGGGCTACTACTCCACGTCGACAACCCAAAGCTCAGACTCTTCGATCTGTTGTTGTCGGTATTAGTTTACTTACTGCTTTAATTGTAATTCAGATTGTAACTTTTACGAATTATAGTTGTTACCCACCGAAAGCGATCAAGGATCACGGGCCTTCGAGTAGGAGTCGATCAAGGCTCCGAACGAAGTAAATCCACTGTGTTCATCTGCTTGTGTTTCTTTCATTTCCGCTGCGTTTTTACTCGAGTGTTTTACGACTTCGATAAACGTATAGAATAGCCACGAGCGCTATTCACCCCCCTCTAGCGCTTTCGATCCATTAATTGGTATTAGAGCGGGGTCATTTTGAATCGGTGCAACCACCATTCAAATAATTTTTCGTGGTATTTTTATTTTGGGGTCGATTAGAATTTAGCCTCATAGCTATATTCTAATTCTTTTTCGCTCGAATCGGTTTTTCTCAGAATTGGTGCAACACCACCCGAGTTCGTGGTCCATTTTTTTATTACCACACTACTAATCCAGGACCAAGTCCTGGGACATTTCTTTTGTTATTTTTCGCTCTAGGTAAAACCGAAAAGGCCCTTCAAGAAGGTTACAGTACTGCCCGCCCTCCACTATTCACCGGAGACGACTTCGGGTACTGGAAAGGTCGGATGGAGGCATATCTCCAGACTCACTTTGAAGTCTGGATGATTGTCAAAACTCGATTCAAACTGCCAACTAACACCACCGGCAAACCACTACCGTACGAGGACTGGGATGCATCTTCGATCAAGAAAGTGGAAGCTAATGCCAAGGCAACCTGCACCCTCCAGTGTGGCCTATCAAAAGAAGAACTCAACCGCGTCGGCCCTTTGAACAGCGCCAAAGAATTGTGGGAGAAGCTAATTGAACTTCACGAAGGGACATCCGACACCAAAGTAAGTAAAAGAGACTTAATTTTTAATAAATTATTTAACATCAAATTGCAGGAAGGTGAAATAGCCGCACAACTCCATGCCCAGATTCAAGATCTGCTCAATGGTCTTCATGCGATCGGACAGAAGGTAGACAACCGAGACATCTTAAGGTATTCTCTAAACGCTTTCCCAAGGAGCACCTTGTGGGCATCCATGGTAGATGCCTACAAGGTCTCCAAGGATTTATCTACAATTAAATTAGATGAACTGTTTGCAGAGTTTGAACTTCACGAACAGACTAATGCACGCCTGACCGAGAAAGGGTTGGCTTTGGTTGCAGGAACAGGTAGATCTCATGAATCAAGAATCAAGCGAAGAACCGAACCTGAATCAGAAGAAGAACCAGATTCAGAAGACGACGATGAACTTACAACCGAGATAGTCAACTTAGTTAAGAAGCTCTGTAAAAAGAAGGGCTTCAACAAGAAGGATCTCAGAAAGGCCATCCAGTCTAAAGAAGCCCAACCAAGCTCGAAGGTTAAATTCGAAGCGACCTGCTACGGATGCAATCAGAAGGGTCACATCAAGGCAAATTGCCCGAACCAGAAGGATTCAAAGAAACCCAAAAGAAAGAAGGCATTGAAGGCAACATGGGACGAGTCTTCTTCCGAGGAATCCGACGACGAAGAACAAGAACAGACGAACTTTCTTGCCTTGACAGCCCGGGACTTCACCAACGGATCCGGAAGTGAGGACGAATCGGAAGCCGAGTCCGAGAGAAGCCACGGATCTGCATCCGTTTCCGAAGGGCCGAACCCCTCTATAAGTAAAAGTCGTTTATACAGTTTAATCAATTATTTAATGCATAAAGTAGCAAAGTCCAAAATTCGAATTAAAGCGCTTCTGAAGGAGGTAACACTTCTTAAAGAAACGCATAACAACCAATCTTTAACTGATCAAGTTCAGATTGGAACCTCAACTCAAGTCCAAAAACTTGAGGAAGAGAATTCCAATCTGAAAAGTCAAGTAAAGGATTTAAAAACAACCCTAGAACGATTTTCCTTAGGATCCAAGAATCTTGACTTGATTCTTGGAACACAAAGGGCAATCTACAATCGAACTGGACTAGGATATAAAAAGAAATATAAATCTTACCTATCCTTAATAAACAAACCAAATAGAAAAGTGGTCCAAGCATGGGTTGCCAAATCCAACCTGATCAATCAAGTTGGACTTGGACAATATTGGGTCCCTAAAGATCAAATACATTACCTCAATAGACCTTATCGAGGCTATGATCCAGGGGGAGCTAAAATTCAAAATTAATTATCAAACTTAAAAACTCGAAATTAATATTAAACTTAAAATTCAAAATTCAACTCGAAATTAAATTCAAAATTCTTAAATTCAAAATTCAAAATTAAACTCAAAATTAAAATTCAAAATTAAACTCAAAATTTAAAATTCAACTCAAAATTAAATTCGAAATTAAAAATTCAAGATTAAATTCAAAATTCAAAATTAAACTCAAAATTAAAATTTAAAATTCAACTCAAAATTAAATTCGAAATTAAATTCAAAATTCAAAATTTAAAATTTAAAATTAAATTCAAATTTCTAAATTCGAAATTCGAAATTAAATTCAAAATTCTATATTCAAAATTCGAAATTAAATTCGTAATTAAAATTTAAAATTCAAAAATCAAATAGAAGGAGGGTCCAGAATAGCTGGCAACTCCGAAATCTATTTACCCGACAGGGTAACCGAACTTAATCTACCCGAAATGGGTAAATAAGGATAGATTAAAAAGGGTTAAAGCTTAACTTGAAGCACAGTACTGGTGAAATTGTTGGATGATAGTACGTTGGGAAAACTTGGGCATCGCATGTCTAGGAAGATATGGCTTCAACCTGGTGCATTTGGCCAAGTGGAACCAACCGAAGCTACCCTTAAATGGATCCTAACTAGTTAGACCAAGGTTTAGTATTAAGCTCAATGGGTAGGACTATTTGGGAAACCTCGAAGGCATTGTTACTTTAATGAGCTCCTTGTGACTCACCATAGCCCAGAAGTTTATCCAAAGAACGCTTACTTGTTGAACCCAAAGCTAAACCCGAATCTAACATAAAGTTAAACATAACCCTATAAATTGAATTAATTCATCTCACAAAATAATAGGAGTCCCTGATTGAAAACATACATCGGGTGAGATGACTAAGAAAATTTAAATATTCCTCCAAAATTACTTAAACTAAATTTCAAAGCAAATTAACTTAAACAATTTCAAAATTGAATTAATTCAAAATAATTCTCAATTAAACATGTTTAACATCAAGTTTACTTAAGCATCTTTAAGTTAATTAAAACATTAAAAAAATAATAATAATAAAAAAAACGAACAGAAATACGGAACAAGTCCGGGCGCCCGGACTCCCTTATATATAGGGGGCAGGAGGCGCCCCCTACCCTTGCACCCAAGTCTTCCTCCTTAAAGCTTCTTAGCTCACTTGTGAAGACTTTCAAAGTTAAAATTTTCCGCGGTTGATACGGAGTCGTGACTCAACCGAGGTCATCAGTTCTAAAAATTATTACAATGGCTCCTCGGTAAAATTTTTTATCCCCTCCTAAACTTTATTTCTTATAATGCTTGTTTATTTCCTAGTGTAATATTAATTTGAAATTTAGGAAGCGTTCCAAATCTGGTGCTGGGCCCTCTACACCTAGCATTGACCCTAGGTTTCCCACCGACGAACTTAGGATTAAGTTTATGTCAACAAATTACATGGCCATTAGAACCAAATGTATAGATAGATCATTTTTTCTACGCTCTTGTATTCCAGTCTCCGAGGCTATAAACCACTATAGGTTGCGAAATCTAGTTGAGTGCACTAGCCCAGTAAACATAAGTTTATGTGCCGAATTTTACAACAACCTAGTGAAAGTAGACGACTACTCCTATACCACTAGGGCAGCTGGCACGGATATCACATTATCTCCCACTACCATTCGTGAGTTTCTAGGGTTACGAGAGTCACCCTGCACCTTTTTATGCTATCCCCCTAGGGAGCTACCTTTTGGAGATCCCTACTCACATATTACCCTCGATACGATCTATTCATATTTCTTTGAGGACCAACGTGATCCCACTGAGACCCAGTTTAGGTCCCTTAACCTTAGAATTCAGGACTACGCCCTTTATAGGGTTCTAGTACTTTGTATTTTACCGCTGACCACTCACGACATTGCGGTGATGCGTCCATTTCACTCCTTCCTTCTCTTTGCCATGTGTCAGAGGTTAGACATAGACATCAACCTACACATCTTTTCCACTATTATTTACGCATCTGGATACGTGACCAGCAGACGGGTACATATGCCTTACTGTCACATCCTGACAGCTTACATGTCCTCATTGCACATTGATGTCACCGAAGGTGACATTCGTCACATGACCGAGTTTGACATCATAGGAGCTAGGAACTTTTCCCTAGCAAATATCCATATAGACGATGAGGGTACCATGTCCTGGCGTAGGGGGGCACAGCACCAGCAGGCGGAGGAGGCAGAGCATGATGAGTTCATGTTAGCACTATTTCCTGAGGAGGCTGCTCCTGCCCCACCACCACCTCAAGCACCACACCCAGCCCCCCGTACTCTCGCTGATCGAGTCTCCGGACTAGAGAGGGCTATGTCGAGTCTCCAGCATGAGAGCTCCGAGTTTCATCAGTCCATGCGGTGAGAGGTCTCCGATCTTCGACGAGAGGTCCGACAGGAGGTCTCCGACTTACGACGAGACGTACGTCAGGAGCTCTCTGACCTGCGCCGAGATCTACGAGAGGATGATCGGGCTCGTCACACTGAGCTCCTGACACTACTCCGGTCGCTGGGTTCCGGACCACCTCCCTCATCATCTCAGTAGCTTCTACTGTAGCTCTATTATGACTCTAGTACAGCTTGTAGCAGGTCTATTATGACTCTTTTATCTATGTCGACTTTTGAATCTGATAGATTGATTTACTTCAGGCTTGATTGACTATACCTTAATCTAATAGATTAGTCTTTTAGTCACATTTTTTTATAACTTCTAGGCAAAACTGATTTTCCAAAATCCCTACTTTACTAGACTTTCAAAAGTTGGATTTGGCCTAGGATTTCCCCCTAGAAATCATGTTCCCCCAGGACTCAGCCAGAGCATCTCACAAACACCTAGATTCACCTTGATTGTGTTTTTAAAACATAGAAAGGTGTGAGATGCATAGGATACAGCCTGGACTCAAGAATACTTATTTCTGTGCATCAATATGAGTCTGGGCGTTAAATATGTGACTAACAGTAATCAAATCAAGTCTTCCAGCCTTAGTCAAATCTAACTGGATCAATTGACTTGACTTGACTAACCAAGCGAACATTGTTGCCCTCTAGGCAATCAGCAAGTAGCTAAACGGTTAGACAGTTGGTGAAGGAAATAATAAATTTAAGCATGTCTGTACTTAAGGAATTTGATATCTGATCAAAACAAATCTTTACTCATGCTTGGCCTTTAGGGCTCTGATACCTTACTAAAACTTAATAACAAGCTATTAAGAAATAAGGTTATCGCTTCTCCCTTGCCTTAAGTATTTTTGAAATACATTTCAAAAACATTCCTTAAGCAGCTTTCTCAAAAATCTTCTCCAAATTTAAAACTTTCAAGTATTACTTTTAAGTTAAAAATTTCTAAACCAGTATTTTTTTTCCCTTGGAAATTTTCTTTAAACCTGATTATTTTCCTTCAAGAAAATTGTTGAAATTGAAAATCTTGTTAGAAAATTTCTAAATTTGAAAATTTTGTTTGAAAATTTTTGAAGTTGAGAATCTTGCTAGAAAATTTCTAAATTTGAAAATTTAGTTTGAAAAATTTCTGAAGTTGAAAATTTTGTTTAAAAAATTGAAAAGTCAAGTTTTTTTTTCAAAACTAGCTTATTTTTTATATATGGCAAAGGGGGAGAGTAGAGAAATTCAAAGAAAGAAAGGAATAAAAATAGAAATTCAAATTCAAAGAAAGAGTAGAGAAATTATTTTAAAGGGAGCTTGTATTAAGGGGGAGCAATGTTTATGCTTATTTTGCTATCACGCCTATCTTGTTTCTTGTGCTTATATATAACTGCATATTTTTTACTTAACATTGAATTTCGGTTGCCATTATCAAAAAGGGGGAGATTGTTGGTGCGGGAAGCATCCGACGATCGAACCTTAGTTTTGATAATGGCAAAGGATTCAAAGTTAAGTTAGTGTGTGATCTAATACGTTTGAATAAGTGTTTCAGGAAAGTCCTAGCTGCGGTTAGGCAGGTGAAAAACCCTAAGGGGTGGTAACCTTAGGTCCTAGGGGGTGGTAACCCTGGGTGGAGGAAAACCCTAAGGGGCGGTAACCTTAGGTCCTAGGGGGCGGTAACCCTAGGTGGAGGAAAACCCTAAGGGGCGGTAACCTTAGGTCCTAGGGGGCGGTAACCCTAGGTGGAGAAAAACCCTAGGAGGCGGTAACCCTAGGTCCTAGGGGGTGGTAACCCTAGGCGGAAAGTCCAGTCGGTCTGGAGGACCGGACTGGCATCAGGTAATCTCTCCTGAGAGGAGTAGGTGAGGACGCGTTCCCCGTAGAGGGAACAGTAGGCGTCGGGTGGACCTAGGGTTTCCGGTTAGGAAATCCGAAGTCAGACCCGGACAGTCCGAAGACTGTTGTTTATTCTTTACTATGTTTTATCAGATTCTAACGCTGTCTTGCAGGGTATTTTGCTCAGACTAACCTTGTTTTGCAGGTGAAGAACCTACTGGAAAAAGGGAGGTCCGGGCGCCCGGGACCAAGTTTTATCCCCTGCACGACTTCGCCACGTGGAGCATCCTGGTTGGTTGGCCACGTCACACTCCAGGCGCCCGGAAAGGATCCAGGCGCCCTGAATGTCATATAAAAAGAGGGTCGAGGTGCAGCTTCAAAATAACAATCTTCTAAGCTTTCTTTTGTGAAGTGCTGCATACGAGATGACCTTGAAGTGCTACTACTCGACGTCGACAACCCAAAGCTCAGACTCTTCGATCTGTTGTTGTCTGTATTAGTTTACTTACTGCTTTAATTGTAATTCAGATTGTAACTTTTACGAATTATAGTTGTTGCCCACCGAAAGCGATCAAGGATTGCGGGCCTTCGAGTAGGAGTCGATCAAGGCTCCGAACGAAGTAAATCCACTGTGTTCATCTGCTTGTGTTTCTTTCATTTCTGCTGCGTTTTTACTCGAGTGTTTTACGACTTCGATAAACGTATAAAATAGCCACGAGCGCTATTCACCCCCCCCCCCCCTCTAGCGCTTTCGATCTATCAGATTCTTGAAAAACAAAGAGCCATTTACAATAGATCTAGACTTAGATTTAAGGCTAAATAAAAATTTAGATCTTTTTGTCTCTAGTAAAATGATGAAACAGAAACTTAGTCCATGCATGGGTCCCCAAGTCGAACCTGATTAATCAAGTTAGATTTGGTCAATATTGGATCTCCAATGATCAAATTCATTACCTTGATAGACTTTATCGAGGTTATGATCCAGGGGGAGCCAATAAAAAGACCATTTTTATCATAAAATAGAATTGTCTAATGTTTGATTTACTACTTTTTATTATTCATGCTTACACTAGGATAGACAAGGATCTAGGCTTGATTCACACTTGACTAGTTAGACCGAGAAGTTTCAGAAAGGAAATTAAATATCCAATTTCTTTGAAAGGGTTTGTCTAGAAGTGGTGTATGATCTCATACCCAAAAAGGTCTAGTGCCTTCCCACAACCTGAAAGCCAATCATTGAAATAAATATTTAATTTCTAACTATAAAACCTTAGTCTAACTCAATTGTAAATCAAACCTTAGATTGGAATTTAAATTGAAGATTAAATTAATCATCTCACAAAACTATTAACGCTCCCTGATTGAAAATCTAGAAAAGGGTGAAATGGACCTAGGTTTAAAGTAGTTAACCAAACCCAAATTAATCAATTCAATTAAGTTAACTTAATAAATTTCAAAATGTTAATCTTATCTCACAAAACTATTAACGCTTCCTGATTGAAAATCTGGAAAAGGGTGAAATGTGTTAGGACCTTCGGATGCGGCTAGAGAGGGGGGGTGTGAATAGCCGACCTCAAATTATCGTTTCTTCCTACAATTTAGGTTAGCGCAGCGGAAATACAATGTAGAAACGAAAGTGGAGAAGATCAAACCTCAAACACGATGATGTAACGAGGTTCAGAGATGATTCTCCTACTCCTCGGCGTGTCCGTAAGGTGGACGAATCCTATCAATCCGTCGGTGGATGAGACCCCGGAAAACCGGCAAATAAGAACTCCTTCTGGGTGGAGAAACCTCGCCACAATCTCTTTTGCAACAGCAATAAAGGAGTACAAGAAATAAAGCAAGAAACAATGGATAATATGAATGTAAATACACTCTACCAAGTTTGCTTGCCTTCTTCTCGTCGACTGGAGTCCGTTGATGAAGCAGCAACTTCACGGATGATGCCAACAGCAGCTGATCAACCAGTCGAGGGAAGCTCACACGAAGCTTCAGCAAAGAGGAGCTCAGCAAAGCTCAAATCGCAGTAAGGAGGAAGAGCAAGAACTGTTCCTGTAGAGGCCCTCGACCTCGATATATATCCTGCACCTGCTGCACCTGTGAAGAAGACAAAGAGCAACACAGAAATCTAGCCGTTGTGTCGCAACGGCTAGGCCTGGACCGATCAGGCTCCACCCTGATCGGTCTGGGAGCCATCTGATCGGTCTGTGGACCGATCAGGCCCTAGGCTGATCGGTCCCCAGACCGGTCAGCCATCTCTGTGAGGGTTGGCTTTAAAGCCTGATCGGTCTGTGGACCAATCAGGCAACGATCAGTAGCTTCCTGATCGTTTTCTGATCGGTCTGTGGACCGATCAGATAACCCTGAGTATCACTGGATCGGTCACCAGACCGATCAGATAAACCTGAGTATCACTGGATCGGTCACCAGACCGATCCAATGCCTTAGAGCTTCCCAGCCCTAAATCCTAAACCCTTCCCAGTCTAGAGAATGAGCTACCGAGCCCTCTTTGACCTAGTCTGGAGAAACGAGCTACCGAGCCCTCTCTAACTTCCATGTCTGGTCCAGAGAACGAGCTACCGAGCCCTCTCTGACCTAGTCCGGAGAACGAGCTACCGAGCCCTCTCCGACTTCCACGTCCGGTCCAGAGAACGAGCTACCAAGCCCTCTCTGACCTAGTCTGGAGAACGAGCTACCGAGCCCTCTCCGACTTCATCTTCTTCAGAGAACGAGCTACCGAGCCCTCTCTGACCTAGTCCGGAGAACGAGCTATCGAGCCCTCTCTGACTTCATCCGGTCCAGAGAACGAGCTACCGAGCCCTCTCTGACCTAGTCCGGAGAACGAGCTACCGAGCCCTCTCCGACTTCATCCGGTCCAGAGAACGAGCTACCGAGCCCTCTCTGACCTAATCCGGAGAACGAGCTACCGAGCCCTCTCCAACTCTGTCTGGTCCAAAGAACGAGCTCCCGAGCCCTCTCTGACCTAGTCCGGAGAACGAGCTGCCGAGCCCTCGCCGACTTCGTCTGGTCCAGAGAACGAGCTCCCGAGCCCTCTCTGACCTAGTCCGGAGAACGAGCTGCCGAGCCCTCTTCGACTTCCCATGCCAAGCTTCCATACTTGGACTTCTCCGTGCCAAGCTCCCTGCTTGGACTTTTCCGTGCCAAGTCTCCATACTTGGACTTTTCCCGTGCCAAGCTCCCTGCTTGGACTTTTCCGTGCCAAGTCTCCATACTTGGACTTTTCCCCGTGCCAAGCTCCCTGCTTGGACTTTACCGAATCAAGTCAACTCAAGTCGGGTCAACCAGGTCAACCTTGACCGAAGGTTGCACCCACAATCTCCCAAGTTTGTATTCTTGTCAAACATCAAGATACAACTTTTCTATTCTCGTTAAACATAAAAATACAACTCGAGTCAGGTCAACTCGAGTCGAGTCAACCAGGTCAACCTTGACCTAAGGTTGCACCAACAATCTTCCCATTTTTGATGTTTGACAAAAACTATAATCAAGTTAGGTTAACCCGATAACCTAACTTAGGTTTTCCAATAGTTTTCGAATGCTCTTCCTTGAGCATTCTCCCCAAATTCCAATGTTCTTCCTTGAACATTCTCTAGACATTCTCCCCCTTTTTGACACACATCAAAAAGAGTGAATCAAGGTCAAGAGTTTCTTCCTAATGAAAGTCCCATACCTTTCATTGAAACCCTTAATTTCCCCCTTGATACTAAATACAACAATCAACATAGTGACAATCCCCATATCACTAATCTTGACGAGTAAAAACTCCCCCTAAAAGTCAACTCCCGCTTGACCAATAGGTAAAACTCCCCCTAAAGGTCAACTCCCCCTTGACCATTGCACCAACAATGTCTTGGAGAGTTTCAATCCTTTAGAAATCTAAAATACCAACTTCTAGCTGAAATTTCAGACAATCAGTCGAAAATCAGCATTTTGGCATGCTCATCCCTTTACTGGATCGGTCACCAGACCGATCCACACTTCCCTGGATCGGTCCAGTGACCGATCCAGACCTCCCTGGACCGATCAGCATCCCCTCTGATCGGTCCACAAAGTTCTGATAGGAATTTCTGATTTTTCTCCCGAAATTCAGAAACCCCTAAAAAATCACAGGAAATTTCAAAAATTGTAAAATTTTGAGGATACATTCCTCATAACATATATTATCATGAAAAAATAGTTTTCTATGAAAATAACTTCCATTTTTAAATCTTGATACAAAGTTCGAAAGACTTTGAAATAGTTCAAGGTTAATCCATCTTTGTATCAACTTGCTCAATGATGAATGCTATCACTAGAAAAGCTTCATCAAGGTTTTTTAAATCAATTTTGAAATGATTTTAAACCATTCAATTTAGGATCACAATCTTAGGGCTAAGTGTACATGACTTGTACGTAAGCTTTCCCTATGATCCTCAATTTCGAATTAGGCTCATCTAGGTACAAGAACTATGCACCTTGATCCTAACTCATAATCCTAATATCTCACACACATCTAAGGTGTATCAAACACATCCAAGTCAATTTTGATGTGAGATATGAGTTTAGGTCATCTTAAGCTAAGTTCTCATGCATTTTCTAAACAACAATTTGATCTCCATATCAAATTATGTTTTTATCCTTAAATCAATTTAATTGATCATACATGCAAGAGATGATGACATGACATAAAATAATATCATAAGTGGAAACATGTGCCAATGTCATGATGTCATGGCATAAAGTATGAAACTTAAATAAGGCATGACATATAACTAACCTATGCATTATCATGACATTTCAAATGACAATAAACTAAATATGATGTCATGACATGGCATATGGCAAACAATATATGACAAATAACATATAAAGGTATAGAAAATACCTAATTCTAGCCTTAGTTGCCATTTTGATAATTTTGATCATTTTGCCATAAATTCTATATTCCTAAGTGTAATAGACCTAAAATCATATACTAAAGATTTTTAGATCACTATGTGCCAATTAGATTGACCCTAGAAAATTCCTCAAATGTGGTTGGCACATCCTGATCACCTTAGGAATAATTGTTAATTTCATTTTCAAGGCTTGGTTATACCTTGAGACTTCCTAAAATGCCACCTTTTGCCATGATTAGGTTAACTACCTATCCAAATAAGGTGGGCACACCCTAAACCATCTAGCGTGATGAAATCACGCTCCTAGGAACCCAAAACCTATTTGAGCTCATTGGGTTCACTAAATATTCACTAGGAATGACTTCCCTAGCAACCCTCCTAATGACCCTCCTAGGCTTTAAAGCCTTGGTCATTTGGGACTCATCAAGATCAACTCTAGGGGTGACTCCCCTTGTGACCTTGGTGATGGTCTTCCTAGCCCTAGGTCTTGTTCCATAATCGAATGGAACATTATGGTAAGTGGGCTTGACCACTTGAGACTTAGGTTTGTGACTCAAACCTCTCATGGCCTTGGGCTTTTGCTTTTGACCCTTAGACCCTAGAGTTGACTTCTCCAAATTCTTAAGAGTCTTTTCTAAGGTGTCAAGTCTTGACCTCAAGACTTGATTTTCCTTCTCTAATACCTCAAGTTTTAATTTGTCATTTTTCTTTGAGGTATTCCTAGGCATATGTCTAGTTGTTTTGGGATTCCTATCTAGGTTTTCCTTAACCTTAGATGAGTTAATTCTAGAGTTGGCATTTCTAGTATTATCCTTACCTAGACTAACATGTTTGGCACCTAAGCACATGTATCGGTTTCTATGGTTATCATGCTTATCATCATTGGCAATTGCAATAAAGCTACTAGCATGTTTCTTATTCGAATTGCAATAATGTGCCTTAAAGGGTACCTTAGGGTTTGCCTTAGCTCCCCCTATAGATGTGCTTGGTCTCTTGTCCTTATGAGGTTGCCTCCCCCTCGGACATTGGCTCCTATAATGTCCCCTTTGCTTGCATTGGAAGCACACCACGTGCTCCTTGCCCTTGAGTATCGGAACTCCGGCTTCCTTGACCTTTGGCGCCGGTGGAGTCTTCCTAATCCTCTTTGGACATTTACTCTTGTAATGCCCATATTCCCTACACTCAAAGCACATTATATGTAATTTATTTGAAATTAAGTTACTTGAGTTACCTAGGGTTGAGGATGGATATACGCTCTCTTCTTCATCCCTTCCGGAGGTAAAGGCTTCTTCTTGCACCAATCTTGATGAAGAACTCTCCTCCTCTTCTTCCTTAGATGTTGAGTAGCCCTCAACTTCTAATTCCATACCTCCATGATGTGAGCTACTTGGCTCACTTGACTCCTCTTCATGACTTGAATTGGAGCTCTCCTCATGGAACTTAGCCAAGTTGTTCCACAACTCCTTGGCATCGTTGTATCCACCTATCTTACACAAGATATCATTAGGTAATGAAAATTCAAGGATTTTCGTTACCTCGTCGTTGATTGTGGATTGGTGGATTTGTTCCTTCGTCCACTTCTTCTTCTCGAGAGGTTCTCCCTTTTTATCCACCGGAGGAGTAAAACCTACTCGTACACAATTCCAATTCACTAGGTTAGTCATAAGAAAATACTTCATTCTTACCTTCCAATACGCGAAGTCGTCGCGATCGTAGAAGGGTGGAATCGTGATGTCTTCTCCAAGTAGATCCATTCTCTAGCTTGTGCTCCCCCCAGGTGTTAATCCGACGAAGGGCAACCTTGCTCTGATACCACTTGTTAGGACCTTCGGATGCGGCTAGAGAGGGGGGGGTGTGAATAGCCGACCTCAAATTATCGTTTCTTCCTATAATTTAGGTTAGCGCAGCGGAAATACAATGTAGAAACGAAAGTGGAGAAGATCAAACCTCAAACACGATGATGTAACGAGGTTCGGAGATGATACTCCTACTCCTCGGCGTGTCCGTAAGGTGGACGAATCCTATCAATCCGTCGGTGGATGAGACCCCGGAAAACCGGCTAATAAGAACTCCTTCTGGGTGGAGAAACCTCGCCACAATCTCTTTTGCAACAGCAATAAAGGAGTACAAGAAATAAAGCAAGAAACAATGGATAATATGAATGTAAATACACTCTACCAAGTTTGCTTGCCTTCTTCTCGTCGACTGGAGTCCGTTGATGAAGCAGCAACTTCACGGATGATGCCAACAGCAGCTGATCAACCAGTCGAGGGAAGCTCACACGAAGCTTCAGCAAAGAGGAGCTCAGCAAAGCTCAAATCGCAGTAAGGAGGAAGAGCAAGAACTGTTCCTATAGAGGCCCTCGACCTCGATATATATCCTGCACCTGCTGCACCTGTGAAGAAGACAAAGAGCAACACAGAAATCTAGTCGTTGTGTCGCAACGGCTAGGCCTGGACCGATCAGGCTCCACCCTGATCGGTCTGGGAGCCATCTGATCGGTCTGTGGACCGATCAGGCCCTAGGCTGATCGGTCCCCAGACCGGTCAGCCATCTCTGTGAGGGTTGGCTTTAAAGCCTGATCGGTCTATGGACCGATCAGGCAACGATCAGTAGCTTCCTGATCATTTTCTGATCGGTCTGTGGACCGATCAGATAACCTACAGCGAACCACTGTTTGGTTACTGATCGGTCACCAGACCGATCAGATAAACCTGAGTATCACTGGATCGGTCACCAGACCGATCCAATGCCTTAGAGCTTCCCAGCCCTAAATCCTAAAGTCTTCCCGGTCTAGAGAACTAGCTACCGAGCCTCTCTGACCTAGTCTGGAGAAACGAGCTACCGAGCCCTCTCTGACTTCCATGTCCGATGCAGAGAACAAGTTACCGAGCCCTCTCTGACCTAGTCCGGAGAACGAGCTACCGAGCCCTCTCCGACTTCCACGTCCGGTCCAGAGAATGAGCTACCGAGCCCTCTCTGACCTAGTCTGGAGAACGAGCTACCGAGTCCTCTCCGACTTCATCTGCTTCAGAGAACGAGCTACCGAGCCCTCTCTGACCTAGTCCGGAGAACGAGCTATCGAGCCCTCTCTGACTTCATCCGGTCCAGAGAACGAGCTACCGAGCCCTCTCTGACCTAGTCCGGAGAACGAGCTACCGAGCCCTCTCCGACTTCATCCGGTCCAGAGAACGAGCTACCGAGCCCTCTCTGACCTAATCCGGAGAACGAGCTACCGAGCCCTCTCCAACTCTGTCTGGTCCAGAGAACGAGCTCCCGAGCCCTCTCTGACCTAGTCCGGAGAACGAGCTGCCGAGCCCTCGCCGACTTCGTCTGGTCCAGAGAACGAGCTCCCGAGCCCTCTCTGACATAGTCCGGAGAACGAGCTGCCGAGCCCTCTCCGACTTCCCATGCCAAGCTTCCATACTTGGACTTCTCCGTGCCAAGCTCCCTGCTTGGACTTTTCCGTGCCAAGTCTCCATACTTGGACTTTTCCCGTGCCAAGCTCCCTGCTTGGACTTTTCCGTGCCAAGTCTCCATACTTGGACTTTTCCCCGTGCCAAGCTCCCTGCTTGGACTTTACCGAATCAAGTCAACTCAAGTCGGGTCAACCAGGTCAACCTTGACCGAAGGTTGCACCCACAATCTCCCAAGTTTGTATTCTTGTCAAACATCAAGATACAACTTTTCTATTCTCGTTAAACATAAAAATACAACTCGAGTCAGGTCAACTCGAGTCGGGTCAACCAGGTCAACCTTGACCTAAGGTTGCACTAACAAAATGGACCTAGGTTTAAAGTAGTTAACCAAACCCAAATTAATCAATTCAATTAAGTTAACTCAATTAATTTCAAAATGTTAAATCATAATTATAATTATTTTTAATTATAATTAATTTTTAAATCATAATTATTTGCAAAATTATAATTAATTTCAAAATCATTATTTATAAAATTATAATTTCAAAATCAATTAATTTTAATAAAACTAAAAAATCTTAATTATTTGATTATTAATCTTTAAATCATAATTAAATTTCAATTTATTAATTCCTAGATTTTCAAAATTTTAATTATTTTTTAAAGGATAATTTATTTTCAAATCATAATTAATATGTAAGTTTATAATTTCAAACTTAATTAATTTTCAATATATTTTCAAAATCTTTAAAATTTTAGTTATTGTCAAATGTTTAAATCTAATTAAACTTATATTTTAAAATTTAAAATTCAAACTTATTGAAAAATCAAACTTATATTTTAAATCTCAATTCCAATATTTTCAAATATTGATAAAATTAAAATAAACTTAACTCCGTCTCACACACACTCATAAGCTGAATATGCTTGATAACCTAGACTGGGTGAGATGGCACTACAACAAAAACCCTCAGAGACATCGGTGGAACAACAACGGTTTTAAGCAAAAACCGATGTCTTTGAGTATTTTACACCGGTTTTTCAAAAAATCGGTGTCTATGAGCGCAGATTTTCGCTCATAGACATCGGTTTTTTAGGTGATGTCTATGAGCGCCTTTTTTTCGTTAATAGACACCGATTTTAACCGCGGTTTTTAAAACCTGATGTCTATGATACAATAAAATAATTTAATTTTCTCACCAATACTTAGCTGAAATTTGTAACACTTCACTCTTCTCTCCAAACCTAAACCTATATCGCGTCGTCCACCGTATATCGTCGCAACACCACCATGTTAGCTAGAGCCCTAGAGCCAATCATTTGATGATTGTATTTTGGACTTATTGTATCATATTCTATATAAATAAAGGCATTTGGATTTTGGTTATTATACTTACTTGTATCGGTGCCAAATAAACTAAGTATAATAATGTCCTTGAGTAGATGGTTCTCACCTATATCAATCGGTTAGTTGAACCGATAGTGAGATGATATAGGGAACACTACTCTTAATCATTCCTAGTTGAGTATTAACATTCAGGGACAATGTTAATGCAATAAGACTAGCATGTAGGTCAACTCGATGACTTGATCTCACAAGTCATGGATATAGAGATATCAAGTTGACACATGGGTATACATTAGAGAATGTATACTGAATGACCTGCCATGAGAAAGTATCATGGATCGTTATATGAGTGTCATATACTTTCTCATGTGGCTATTAGTATGACTACTAGTCCTTAGACCTGAAGTCACCATGGATCCCTACATAAGGAGTTATGTACTTTGGTTTCGTCAAACGTCACCCGTAACTGGGTGGACTATAAAGGCGATTACTGGGTATGTAACGAATTATGCAGAGGGATGTGAGTGATGTAGATGGGATCTATCCCTCCTATATGATGGGAGAGACATCAATATTCTTGATAGAGTGAGACCACGAAGTGCATAGCCATGCCCAAATGAGTCAATATAGGATATTGAGCTCATTTGATTTAGTGAGTCTACTTGGTGTTCAAGATTTAGATTGATCAGAGGATGACACAGTCTATGCCTCATATTGATCAATCTAGATGTCTAGGATAGAAGGACACTTGTCATATTTTGTGAGAAGTCACAATTAGTAGTCACAAGGTGATGTCGGATCTCGACATTCTTGTAACTTGGGTAGTAATGATGTGTTGCTAGATACCGCTCATTACTTATGCTCCTAAATGGGTTTAGGGCATTGCCAACGTTACAAGAACCTATAGGGTCACACACTTAGGACAATTAGATGGAGATTAGGTACATATGATGAACCAAGAGGATTAGATTCATTTGATGAATCAAATTGGATTAAGAGTAATCCTAATTGGGCTAACTTGAGTTCAACTCAAGTTGATTCATGTGTTCAATGAGTCTAATTTAGATTTTGACTCATTGAATCAATTTAATTAAATGAATTAGATTCATTATATTAATTTGGCTTGAATCAAATGGTTGGATTCGATTAACCATGGAAGAGATTTGGTCAAGTTTGACTTGACTTGAGAGGAAGATTAAAAGTCAAGTTTGACTTGACTTTATGCCACCTCATTGGTGAGTTGGCATTGATATGGACCAATGATGTTACTCCACATCATCATAGGTGCCACCTCATGGAAGTTACAAAGCCATTTTCTTTAATAGCTTCACATTAATTGCACTTAATGCAATTTTGGGAGTTACACAATGGAGAGTGGCCAGCCACTTTTGTTTGAATGAGAATTCAATTTTTCATTCAAGTGTGCATTTTCTTCCTTCTTCCTCTCAAGCTCTCCCTCTCCTCCTTCCTTGGCCGAACCACATAGGTGCTAGCACACCTTGGTTTTTGGTCACCTCCACCTAGTGTGTTCGTGTGGATACGTGTAGAGAGTTGTCTACATTGACAACTTCGAGATCCGGTGTACCGAGGATGAGCGGGAT
The DNA here is from genome assembly GCF_018446385.1 of Zingiber officinale. Lineage (NCBI taxonomy): Eukaryota > Viridiplantae > Streptophyta > Magnoliopsida > Zingiberales > Zingiberaceae > Zingiber > Zingiber officinale. The sequence goes on from NC_055988.1 coordinate 88,771,521, forward strand.
ACGCAAAAGGGCACGCAACAAGGGTAAAGATCTTCATCATGTAGATCTAGAAGTTTTGTAACTCGTACTCGTATGTTTTCGAATTTTTCTTCGCACGAGATCCGTTGGCTAGGGTTATTCGGGGTTTCCGTGATGCGAAAAAGCGATTTTCGCAACCCGAAAAACCCAACACACCACCACTTTCTTCCTCGCCGCTAGCCGTCCGACCATCTCTCTCAGCCTCATCTCCCTCTTCCCCTTCCTAGATCGACGCCCCTTCCTCTCCGATCAGAATCAACAACACCATCCATCAACAACACCGTATCTCCTCCAACTCCTCCCTTTGGGTGAGAAGAGGAGCCCCCTTCTCGAGCGACGTTTTGGGAGGCACCGCTCCGCCGCCGTTGCTACTGTTGCCCTTCCCACGCTCCTCCTTCCTTCTTCCTTTCCCCTCAGCCATCTCCATGGCTGCCATCTTCACTAATTGCAGCGCCCCGCGCTCATTCCTCCTCCCCTTCGCCCGGATCTAACCCTAGCGATCCGCCTTCGTTGCTTGTTTTCTCAGGTCTCACCCTATTTCTCATCTCACTCCCAGGCTTCTATGTTTAGTGTAACGACATTCTTGGTCATTTGGTATTTGTCATCAAACCCTATTATTCCCAAAGTCAATTAGTGTGTTACTTGACTTTTGTTCGTTGAGCATCATTGGCCTTTAGTGTTATTGTTGGAAGTTTGATGAACTACACTGTTGATACTTGATATTAGCTTCAGAAAATAAAAAGATGGTACAGCTAGTCCGTGAACAACCAATGGTTGCACTGTTGAAATGGGATGGATATGTTCTTATGATCATTTGGAGGCTTCCTTTGAGTTGTTCCGAAGAATTAAATCATCCTATCATGGAATCCCTTGTCTGCTCTCTACGAAATACTCATTTGGTTGAGGACTTCCAAACATGTTATAAACTAAAATATTTTTCTACTGTAACTGGTCAAATTGTTGTTTTTTCAATGAATATTCGATAAGTTTAGAAGTTTCTTATGGAAGTGAAAGAAAAAAGTCAAGTAATGCCTCAGATTTTGAGTAACTATGCTATAAAATTTCATAAAAGAGTTGTGAGGTACTTAATTCTTATTAAGGTTTTACTTGAAGCTTTCAGTCTAAACAAGTGACCTAGGTGAGATTTTAATCAGCATGCATACTCTCAAATGACAGCAGATAAGAAGCTATGACAATTGGTCTTCATACTAAAGTTTCAATATACAGGTTGTTTAGTGCGCATGTCAATAGGTTATTAGCATCGTACTTTAATCTTCTGAACATGTTTATATGAAACTGCTTTGTTATCCTCCTGAGTGCTCCAAAACAATAGTCAATCTGCTGAAACTTGGTTGAATCTTCTATCCTTAGGTTTGACTGGATTGTCTCGATGAGGTTGATACATGCCCATTGATAAAATTAGGCAGCATGCCTTTGGAATCCGTGCATGTTAAATGTATTACAATCCTAGGCATATCTAGCTATAGAAGAAACCATTTCTGGCTAGTACAACAAGTTTAAGTAATAAAACATGGATTTGTCAAGGAAGTAGAACCTTTGGCATGTAATAATTTACCACTTTAAAGGATCCTGTATTATTTTCCCTGCTTTTTAGTTTGTTGATAATCATCCACTTTTCTGATGTTGCAGAAGAAGAAGCCTCTGTGTTCCGGATCTTCATAGATAAACCTGGATATGGAGATCTCCACTGGGTGAGGACCTTTTTTCCTATTTCTCATATGTCAGATAGTATGAATTCGGCTAGAATTATTTGGAAGGCATGTACTTGGCATTTATTGTTTCATATTCTTGCTAATATCAGTTTTCCCACTTAAAATGCTTTGATGTGTATCATTCTATCTACCATTTACCCACTTTTATTTATTACTCAATCTACAGCAAGCACTTTTCCATTAAGTACCATTTGAATAACATGTTAATATGTTAGCATTTAGCCGACCCCGCCTAGTGGGATAAGACTTGGTTGGTTGTTGATAATATGTTAGCATTGCCATGGTTTCATGGTTCAATTTGCATAGCTTTCCTATAATGTAAGTTTTCACCTTTCCAGTTAGTTGTTTGTTTGCATCATCTTCTTACTAATAGTAATTTCTCTCCTATCCGTATTGTTAATTTCTTGCATATTATTTAGTTAAAGATTGTGATCAAACCTTATGATCTTATAATCCAAATTGTTCTAAACAATCCAAATCCAAATCCCAATTAGGATCTAAAGTGGCCTAGGATCTTATGAACCTATGATCCAATCCTATGTTTGACTACATTCCTATGCAGGATTTTTGTCCCAATATATATTTGAATTTAATTAGATATTTACTATAGCAATTTTTCTGTGTCACATTTGAGAATAGCTTCCTTTTAAGTCTTAATCAGAAGAATTATTTTTAATAATTATTATTATCACCCATCTTATAATTATCATTTCCTCTTGTAGAAGTTCATACTTGCTATATAAAGATGGAATACTGTAAGTTTATTTTTCTTTTATAATTTTTTTTACGGTTCAGAACAATAGTCATAAAATATATACTATATACTGAAAACTAAAAATATATGATAAATGTTAATAAAATATATAAGTTAATTCTCTTATGATCCTATGTTCCGATCCTATGATCAGGACCTATGGACCTATTTTCATTCGGAATAGGATCGATCTTGATAAAGTTGGCAAACTTGGTCAATTGTGGATGTTTCTTAAGGCTAATACATGTAATATCTTTTTTCTGCATGCAGTCATATTGACTCTAGATTGGACTAGTGTATTAGTTTAAATGATCATACCTAATTCTTCATTATGTTTACTTTGACCCTGCAGAGGGAAGTTTACCTCTCTTATTCTATTTACAATTTAACATTACTAGAGCAATTGTATGAGTAGTGGTTTTTGACTGAGGTATTTGAGATGTGATCTCTGCATTGTTTATCAATGATATTGATTGTTTTTTATTTTCAATATTGTCCAGGGTTTCACAAGTCACAAGGGAAAGGAAGTATGTGCAATCTGATGTCCCAAGGTAGCTTTTATATGGGACAATGGTTTATGTTCGTCAAACAATTGTCTCTGATGCTTCTAAGGCTTTATCTCGAGCTGTGTGCATTGCTGTGAGATATAGTTGTGTTTGTAGGCAATTTGGATCACAAGATGGTTCTTCTGAGACTCAGGTACAATATCAGTACTTTGTGCTACATTGAAAAATATTCTGACATACATATATTAATTTACCATAATATCATCCTCTCGTTTATCCATCTAAAGTAAACATTCTATTTAGTCTTTTATCCTCTTGAAAAGGTGTGTTCGTGCAGTTATAAATTCTTATTTAACCTTTGTCTCATAGGTCATTGATTACAAAACTCAGCAAAGCAGACTCTTTCCGTTGCTGGATTCAGCATATGCTTTTAGGTTTGTTGGTCAATGGTTGAAGTGGCTATATAATGATGTGATAGAGAGACTACGAGCCAATGATTTTTCAACATTGCCTGAGGCTCATGCATGCACTGCTGGTTTGAAATCTTTGACAACCTCTGTGACAACCGTATGTAAATCTTTTAGCATATGTAGTTTTGTGCTATATTCTATTTCAATTCATTCTAGTCTTCACCACCTAATTCTAGACCAGATAGCGTCATGAATGTTGCTTTAGTGTTATCAATGTTTTACTTCCTTTTCATTAGTTATAATATTGCTGTTTGCTGTTCAGAGCACCTAGAAAATAGTTATCATATCTAAGTTCTCTTATTGTATAATTATTTGGCTGAGGCCTGAGGATGAAGAATAATCTTTACATGTACTTCCAAATTAGTGACGGCTGGTTGCCCTTTTTCTTTATTTATGGTTAGGCAGTAACTTCTATGAGATTAAAAATCATTAGGATTGCATATTTGGATGGAAGATACTTCTATTCCTTCTAGACGATAACAAACCTTGAATTTGTAACATATATCATTGTATTAATTATTTTGTGCAGTGTAGGCAGGCCACCATACTATAACTTTGCAACATTCCTTCACATGTAAAGTTATAAATTGCATATATTTCAACAGATAACCTTTTTTAATAGTGTTTTAGATATTCAGACTCGATGAAATTTATTTTTGTTTGTATCTTTCTGCTTCTACATACTGTAAGTCGTAGATAAGTACTGATTAATTAAATTGCAACTATGAGAAAACTTCATTGTAATAATTTCTGGTTTGGATTATATTAAGTTCCCAGGAATGATAGATCTATCACTATATAATGTGGTTGAGAAAATTGATGAACGTTTCTCTTTTTAAGCATTCCAATTAGTCATCTTGTTACCTGGTGCTCTTACTGCTTTTTCAACTATGATTTTTGGTCTTGGTTTACTAATATATTATTTATGTGTTTTTACAGTTTACAAATCTCAAGTACTTCAGAGTTGAAATTGATGAAGTGCGGTTCGAGTGGGCTGAATGCATGCTAGATTACATTTGAGTAGGAAAGGTGTTTGATTTTTGAAAACTTTGGATGATGCATGCATTTGCATGGAATGTAAATTGCGTATATTGTCCCATGTCAATTTCTTTCTGATGGTGATATTCTAGGACTTCTGCAACATATATAATTCTTCTGTTTTTATTCTTTGCTGTAGTTAAGTAGACCAAATGATACTTTTGTTTGACAGATTAGAACAGTGGATGTTTTAACTCAGAAAACTAGGCATTTGAAGGTGAAAAGTGGTGAGATTAGGGAAATGAAAGGCGCAAGAAGAATGGAGCAGTATAGCAAGTTGAACAGATTCTGATTCTCATAATTTAATGTAGCCTCAACTTGATTTTTGACTCACGACGTTCTACCTTGATGTGTTGTTAAAAGAATATTCTACCTTGATTCTGATATCTATTAGCTTTTGATGTAAAAAGAATGTGTGTGTATTTTATGGATAGTGTTGTAAGAAGAATATTTATGTAATTTGTGAATATTTGTATATTTTATGGATCCTGTTGAATGAAGAATATTTGTGTAATTTGTGAATATTTGTATATTTTTTTTGTTACTGTCGGTTTTTCACTGTTTTGGAAATCAAATTTATGAAAATATTGATATTACATCGGTTTTCCACCGCTGCAAAACCGGTGTCATTAACTAATATTACATCGGTCGGTTACCGCTGCCAAAACTGGTGTTATTAACATATAATATTACATCGGTTTTACACCGTTGATGAAACGGTGTCGTTAAGTGATACTACACCGGTTAATAACTGATTCGAACACCGGTGTCGTTAAGTGATACTACACCGGTTTTAAACCGATGTCTAAAATAGCAGACCTTTTACATCGCCTTCATAGACATCGGTCGAAAATGTAATAGACACCGGTGGAAAACCGATGTCTATGAGGGTTTTTGTTGTAATGTGGAAAATCAGGAAAATAAATAATAACTTGTATGATTTTTATTTTTTTTTACATGCTTGGACTCAAGGACCCTAAAAATATGTTTTGACATTAATCAAGGGGGAGTGCAAAGAAATTTAAGATACTAATTTTTATTTTGTTAAAGTATTATTTTTCAAAGTTAAACTTTTCAAAAGTTTAAAATATTTCTAAAAACGGAAGTTCAATATTTTTGATCCGGTTGTAAGAACAGAGGCCCCCTGTCCGGTGGAGTCAGCGCCACGTGGAAGTCAAAGTGGGAGGTGGCCGGCCGGAGAGGGATGCGTTCGACCGGCCGGGCGGCCGGGCGGTCGGCCGGTGTCTAGTTGATAAAGGCACCGTCGAAAGTCAGGGTTCCGGCGCTCAGAGGATAAGATCGTAGGGCCGAGCGGACTGCACGCTCGGCCAAAGTCATAAGGTAGCATACTGCTAATAGTCTCCACAAATCCCGATTGAGAATCTCCCCAAGTATACCACCGTATATGTCCGTCCGGATGTCGCGGAAGCTGGCCATCCGGACGACCTCCAGGGAGAAAGGGTAAAAGGACAAGTGACATCTTTTTCTGACAGCGGGTATGCTCCACATGCAGGCCATACTCCAAATCTTATGACGGGGTTCCGCTGTCCCATCGAGGACATGCTTGGACTGTAGCAGTATGGGTCAGGTAAGCTTTCTGACAGACACATACCGAGGTATGGGCTACAGACACGTATGTGCCTCGGTGGACGTGCAGGAGCTTTTTCACCGCTCTATATAAAGAGCCTCATACTTCGCCGGAGGTACGCCTTCTAATATTTCGAGAGCCACTTGTCACTACTTGCTTACTTGACTTGAGCGTCGGAGGGTCGCCGCCGGGAACCCCTTCCCGGCCCGACTTCCGTGCAGGTTCGCCGGAGCTTCGTGCAACCAGACGAAGATCCACGTCAGCAGCCGGGGAGCGCCACGTGCCCAGCGTCCGTTGGTTCAGCATTCGGACAGGATCAAATTGGCGCTGTCTGTGGGAACGCTCCTGCATCCGAACGGAAACAATGGACGAGACTGGACGACAACACACGGTAACGCTCTCCACGGAGGAACTCGACGCTCTGATCGAGTCGAGGGCCGCCAAGCTTGTGGAGCAAAAACAGAAAGCAATAGCCGAGCGGCCAGAGCAGCAAGCAACCTCAGCATCTTATGGCCGAGCGGAAGCACCTCAAGCCACCGTTGCATTCCACCGGGCCCTATTCCGCACTCCTGAGGCCGCAACAACCAATCGAGATAGGGGATCTTCTTCTGATGAAAGGCCAAGACGAAACGACAAAAAAGGGAAAGCCCCCCGAGCGGACGCATCGCCCGAGCGGATTAATCGTCAATTCTCAGAAGCCATCTTGAAGGATCCTTTGCCCAAGCACTATGTTCCTCCGATGATCGGCGAATACAATGGGACCACCGATCCGGATGATCATCTGGGTAAATTCGACAACACTGCTACCCTTCACCAATATACGGATGGGGTGAAGTGTCGAATTTTTCTAACCACCCTCTCCGGATCGGCTCAACGATGGTTTCGGAGGCTTCCGGATGGGTCAATCACAAATTTCAAGGACTTCCGAACGGCCTTCCTCCACCACTTCGCAAGCAGTCGGCGCTATCAAAAAACCAGCGTTAGTCTGTTCGCCATCAAACAAGAAGCCCGTGAATCGCTCCGAGCTTACATCCAGCGGTTCAACAAAGTGGCCATGGATATTCCAACGGCCACCTCAGAGACCATGATGAATGCCTTCACACAAGGCTTAGTAGATGGGGATTTCTTCCGATCGCTCATCCGGAAGCCGCCCCGAGACTACGACCACATGCTACATCGGGCCAACGAATACATCAACGTGGAGGAAGCCCAAGCAGCCCGGAAAAAAGAAACTCCAACCGAGCGGGCTCCTCCTACCGAGCGGAAACAGCACGCTGCTCATCAGCCGCTCAGAGGACCGAGGGCCGAAGCAATCCGCTCCCCCCATGCCAGGTCTCACGTGCAAGAGGTAGCTGCCGCCCGGCCCAAGCCAAGGAAGAAATGGGCCCCGATGTTCTGCTCCTTCCACCGGACGGATACGCACAACACAAGGGATTGTCGAAGTCTTCCCTTAATTGCTCATCCCGTTCCCCGGAATGGCGGCCGACGGTCTCCCTCAGTCGACAAGCGACAGAGAACTCATGAAGCCGATCAGACGCAAGCTGACAGGCGACAACAACATACTCCCGATCGGCATCACTCTCCGAGGCCGGAGAATCGCCGAATGTCAAGAGAACGGCCCCGACCTTCCACTCGGGAAGAAGAAAACAGAAGCAATACTTCCCGAGGCGAGATCAACATCATAGCTGGTGGGCCGACCGGAGGAGACTCCAACCGAGCAAGAAAGGCGAGCGTCCGGCAGCTCCAGATCCATGCAGTCGGCTGCAGCTGGGAGAGGGCGAGTGGACCTGAAATCAGTTTCGGGCCTGGGGACTTAGAAGGAGTTGAAGTGCCCCACGACGACGCTCTGCTCATCAAAGCGGTAATAGCCAACTATACTATTCACCGCGTTTTTATTGACACAGGAAGCTCGGTCAACATAATATTCAAAAAGGCGTTCGATCAACTACAAATTGACCGCGCCGAGCCGCTGCCCATGACAACCCCCCTTTACGGGTTTACGGGCAATGAAGTCCTACCAGTCGGACAAATTCAGGTGGCCATCTCACTGGGAGAAGAGCTGCTCAGGAGGACGCGGACAGCGAACTTCGTGGTGGTAGACTCTCCCTCCTCATACAACGTCATTCTGGGACGACCGACGCTCAGTGAGTTCAGAGCGGCCGTCTCTACCTTCCACCAGAAGATCAAGTTCCCCGTCGAAGACAAAGTGGGAGAAGTACTGGGAGATCAACTGGCAGCTCGGCGATGCTACATCGAAATGGTCTGAGCAGAATCCAATTCCACTCGGAAGTCACCATGGATCGAGGTGAATGCTATAACTGAAAAGCCTCCCTCTTTAGTTTATGAAGAAAAAGAGGAAGTGCAGATTCACCCAACCCGAGCGGAGGCCATGACCTTTATTGCGTCCGATCTGGAGGTCAACCAGAAGGAGGAAGTGATCAAATGCCTCCAGAGAAATTGTGATGTCTTCGTTTGGTCGACGCATGAGCTGCCCGGAATTTCGCCGAGCATAGCGCAGCACGAGCTACATGTCCGACCGGACGCTCGGCCGGTAAAGCAGAGAAAAAGAGATTTCAGCGCCGAGCAGAATGTCATCATCCGGGCGGAGGTGGAGAAGCTTCTGGAAGCCGGCCATATACGTGAGGTGCAGTTCCCGAGCTGGCTGGCGAACGTAGTATTAGTCTCCAAGCCGGGCAACAAGTGGAGAGTATGTATAGATTTTCAGGATCTCAACAAAGCTTGCCCGAAAGACTTTTATCCTCTACCCCGGATAGATCAGCTAGTGGACTCTACGGTCGGCTGCGAATTAATATGTATGCTCGACGCTTACCAAGGCTATCATCAAGTGCCGCTCGCCCGTGAAGATCAAGAAAAAGTCAGCTTCGTGACGGCCGACGGCACCTATTGCTATAATGTGATGCCATTCGGATTGAAGAATGCGGGAGCCACATATCAGCGCTTGATGAATAAAGTGTTCAGAGAGCAGATCGGGCGCAATCTAGAAGTGTACGTGGACGACATTCTCATCAAGTCCATCCGGGTGGCCGATCTCTTCAAAGACATGGAGGAAACCTTCCGAACGCTACGCAAATATGGAGTCAAGCTAAATCCCCAGAAGTGCCTGTTCGGAGTAAAAGGAGGGTGTTTCTTGGGGTACATAGTGACCGAGCGGGGCATCGAAGCAAATCCCAGCAAGGTGAAAGCTCTACAAGATATGCCGCCTCCAAGAAATACAAGGGAAGTGCAGCGTTTGACCGGTCGGATAACTGCTCTGTCCAGATTCATCTCCAAGACAGCCGACCGGAGCCTTCCATTTTTCAAAATCTTGCGCAAGGCCAATAAGTTTAATTGGGACGAAGAATGTGATCGGGCGTTCGAAGACTTGAAGGCATATCTGAGCTCTCTCCCGGTATTAGCCAAGCCGACTACGGGTGAGCCACTTTATATGTACTTGTCTTCAACCGAGCAAGCAATTGGCTCGGCACTAGTGAGGGCGAGCGGAGAAGAGCCTGTGTATTTCCTTAGTCATATTTTAAAAGATGTTGAATCTCGCTACACTGGGCTCGAGAAGCTGGCTTTCGCTCTGGTCCTCGTCGCTGCCGCTCGGCGCCTTCGTCCGTACTTCCTGGCGCATACCATCATTGTCAAAACCAATAGCTCGCTCGGGCGTGTATTACTGAATCCAGAAGCGTCCGGGCGGCTCATCAAATGGACGACGGAGTTAAGTGAATTTGACATCTAATACCAGCCCCGCTCGGCAATCAAAGCGCAGTCCTTGGCAGATTTTGTGGCTGAGGTGCAGAATTCAGAGCCAGAAGCTATGTGGAAAATATTTGTGGACGGATCATCCACTCAGCTCGGAAGCGGGATTGGAATACTGTTGCTCTCCCCTCAAGAAGAAAAGATGCACTTATCCGTACGGCTGGATTATAAAGCTACAAACAACGAAGCAGAGTATGAGGCCCTCATAGCCGGCTTGCAGGCAGCACGGCATGTGGGTGCCGGTCGGGTAACGCTTCATTCAGATTCCCAGTTGGCTGCTCAGCAGCTCTCTGGTACCTTCGAAATCAACAGTGCTCAGCTCAAGCTCTACGCTGAAGCCTTTGAGAAGCTTAAAGCCAATTTTAGAGAAGTCATTGTCCAGAAGATACCCAGAGTAGAAAATCAAGCAGCTGATGAGTTAGCCAAACTCGCGAGCTCAATAACGTCGATCGCCATTCAACAGCCAATTGAACAAGTATTGTTGGTGGCGCACGTTGACCGTATGGAAAGCCTTACGTTTTCGAGCGACTGGAGTACACCCATCACGGAGTTTCTGCGCTCGGGCGCCACACCGTCCGATCAGAATGAAGCCCAGCTGCTAAGGAGGAGAGCCGGTCGGTTCACACTCATCAGCGATCAGCTTTACAAGAAGGCTTTCTCACGCCCGCTGTTGAAATGCGTGAGCTCGGAGGACTCGGCTTACATCCTCCAAGAAGTACATCAAGGATCCTGCGGAGGACATCTGGGCGGACGATCGCTGGCTAAGAAGATCCTGTTGGCCGGGTACTTCTGGCCAACCTTACAGGCAGACGCCGCTCGGACCGTGTCGACGTGCCTTTCGTGCCAGAAGTACCATAACTTCTATCACCGACCGGCAGAGGAAATGAAGGCATCAACAGTCTCATGTCCGTTCGATCAGTGGGGAATGGATATCGTTGGTCCATTTCCTATGGCGACCGGACAGCGGAAATTTCTGCTAGTGGCGGTCGATTATTTTTCCAAGTGGGTGGAGGCCGAGCCGCTAGCTAGGATCACCGAACAGATGGTCAAAAAGTTCATATGGCAGCACATCATTTGTCGATTCGGCATCCCTCGCCGACTGATTTCCGACAACGGACGGCAGTTCACCATAAAGTTGCTCGAAGATTGGTGCCAAAGCTATGGCATCGAGCAACACTTCACGTCCGTAGCATACCCCCAAAGCAATGGTCAAGCTGAAGTAGCTAATCGGGAAATTCTTCGTATTCTGCGTGCTCGGCTCGACCACTTGGGAGGAAGTTGGGTGGATGAAGTGTCGGGCGTCTTATGGGCCATCCAAACGACTCCAAAGGAAGGGACGGGCGTCACGCCTTTCCACCTGGTGTATGGCGGCGAAGCGGTTATTCCTGTCGAAGTTGGAGTCGAGTCCGCTCGGATCCAGAATTATGATGACAACAACGCCGAGCGGAGGAACATGGAGGTGGATTTGGTCGAAGAAGAGAGAGCCAAGGCATCCGTCCGGCTGATGGCGTACCGTCAAAGGATGAAGCAGAATTACAACCGGCAAGTAATCCCAAGATCATTCCAGGTCGGTGATCTTGTCTGGAAGAGAGTGAAGCCGGTCGGCGACGTCGGCAAGCTAGAAGCTCCATGGGCGGGTCCTTTCAAAATCATCGAAAAGCTCCGCTCGGGCGCTTACTATTTGGAGGATGAAGACGGACGACAGCTGGATCGGCCATGGAGTGCAAATCATCTCCAGCTTATAGAGCTGGGTGAAAGGTGCACTGATGTAACTCATTTTTGTGTATTTGCTAGTCGCCTATGTCCTTGTAATGCAGGAAGCAAAAAGATAAAAACGCATTGAGCATTATCCGCCGAACGGCCTACTGCGTGAAGACCAGATGGTAAAGACCCCATGCCGTTCGGGAGTAAAATTAGCCTTAATAGGTCGTCGAGCTCCGACGTTAAATATCGAGAGATGAGCCGGCGTCTATAAACCCTCCGAGCGGAAGACCGTCGAGCTCCGACGTTAAATATCGAGAGACTAGCCAGCGTCTATAAGCGGAAGACCATCGAGCTCCGACGTTAAATATCGAGAGACAAGCCGGCGTCTATAAACCCTCCGAGCGGAAGACCGTCGAGCTCCGACGTTAAATATCGAGAGACGAGCCGGCGTCTATAAACCCTCCGAGCGGAAGGCCGTCGAGCTCCGACGTTAAATATCGAGAGACGAGCCGGCGTCTATAAACCCTCCGAGCGGAAGACCGTCGAGCTCCGACGTTAAATATCGAGAGACGAGCCGGCGTCTATAAACCCTCCGAGCGGAAGACCGTCGAGCTCCGACGCTAAATATCGAGAGACGAGCCGGCGTCTATAAACCCTCCGAGCGGAAGACCGTCGAGCTCCGACGTTAAATATCGAGAGACGAGCCAGCGTCTATAAACCCTCCGAGCGGAAGACCGTCGAGCTCCGACATTAAATATCGAGAGACGAGCCGGCGTCTATAAACCCTCCGAGCAGAAGACCGTCGAGCTCCGACGTTAAATATCGAGAGACGAGCCGGCGTCTATAAACGTCCGAGCGGAAGACCGTCGAGCTCCGACGTTAAATATCGAGAGACGAGCTGGCGTCTATAAACCCTCCGAGCGGAAGACCGTCGAGCTCCGACGTTAAATATCGAGAGACGAGCCGGCGTCTATAAACCCTCCGAGCGGAAGACCGTCGAGCTCCGACGTTAAATATCGAGAGACGAGCTGGCGTCTATAAACGTCTGAGCGGAAGACCGTCAAGCTCCGACGTTAAATATCGAGAGACGAGCTGGCGTCTATAAACCCTCCGAGCGGAAGCCCGTCGAGCTCCGACGTTAAATATCGAGAGACGAGCCGGCGTCTATAAACCCGCCAAGCGGAGGATGCCGAGAAAAAGGATGCAATGGCCCCGAAAACTCGCCCTCAATATTGTTAGACCGTCTCTGTGTTCCGCTCGGCCCAGCACCCAAAGGTACTTCCATCGATATCTAGCGAGCGATATCTAGCAAGCGATATCTTCTATCAAAGTGGAATATTAAGTAGTCGAAATATTACATATTAAGCCGGGCGGAAGGGCAGTGCCGAATACTTAGTAAAAATCCCTTTCGAATACCAGAGGGGTGATAATAGGCGAGCGGGCAACACACATATCCACCAAAGAAAGGACAGAGTACAAGAAAGAACATTGCATTAAAATTGAAACTTTCGGCCGAGCGGCCTAAGTACAGAAAATACCATTTTTTCAGCCTAGCGGCCCGACTACATTTACCGACAGTCTACTCAATGTAATCATAGAGGGTCTTGGGAATGTTTTCCAGAAGCGCCACCTGATCGCCGGCCAGAATATTAGTGGACTTCGGAAGAAGGCCCTTAGACTTCAGATATGTCATGGTGGCGGTCATAGCCAAGTCGAAAGCTGTGTACATTCGCTCGCAGATTTTCTCCGAGAATTCAGGCGAGCGGATGTAGCCCTGTCTCAGAGCAGCAACTCGACTCGACTCGGCCTCTTGGTACTCTTTGAAGGCCAATTGAGATGCAGCGAGGGATTCCTGCAGAGTGGTCAGCTCGTCCTTATGCTTGGTGGCGTCGGCCGAGCGGCCCACCTTCTCCCTATCAAGCTGCTCCGTCAGCTCCTTTACCTTCAGCTCCAGGCCCCGAGCCTCCACGTTCTTCTTTTCTAAATCGGAAATGGCCGTGTTTTTCCGAGTGGTGGCCAAGGTTATTTTTGTGTCAAGCGACTTGACTTGTCGCTCGGACTCGGCCAGGGCGTGGGCCTGATCGGCCATCTTTTTCTGCTCGGCCGGCAACAAATCTTGAGCTTTCTTCAGCTCCTTTTGCAGCTCGGAATATGAAGGGCCCTGAGGGACGGACGGACCAACTGCTACCTTCAGTTGTCGCAGCTCTTCATCCACCAAGGCCAAGCGGTTGGAAACCGCAATTTCTTCTACCCATCTCTGACGAGAGAAATTAGAGGCTGTTAGTGGCCGATCGGAAGGAATGAATACAAAACTCGGTAGAGTACAAACTTACCCCCGTGGCCTGCTGCATATGGCTGTTAGCCAAATTCCGGATGGGGATCATGGCGACGCGTGCCCGAGCGTCGGCCCACATTTCGGCGAGAGGTCCCTTCAAGGTGATAGTGTGCTCGGGCGCAGTCGGTTGGTCGGCCTCCGGCAGCAGCTCTTCAGTCGGGTGATGAAGAGTGACCCGAATCGTGCGGCCATGACCGGGTGTCGTCCGACCGGCGGTCGGAAGGGGATCAGAAGCCGGTGCAGAAAACTGAGAATGAATGGTCGAGCGCTGGACTGAGTGACGAGCGGGCGGAAGGGTGCGGACCGGAGTAGCCTCAATAGGGGACGCTGGCTCGTCCCATTCCGAGGGAGTCCGATCGGACGAAACGGTTTCGACCTCTGGCGCCTTGCCCCGAGCAGTCGCAGTGACCCGCTCGGATGGTTGGACCGCGGAGGTAGCCGACCGCAAGGGAGTCTCCACTCGGCGCCTCTTTTGTAGGGGCTGCTCCTCCTCCCGAGCGGAACCTTCCTCGGGGGCAGTTGGTTCTCTGGGGGGGTGGCTCCGCTGGCCACGTTTTGTTGAGAAGCTTGAGCAGCCGACTCAGCCTGAGTCCCGCTCTCTCCTTCATGGGATCCGACCGGCTGGATACCCAACGCTTCCATTTCTCTGGCCGCCGCGGCTTCTAGTGCTGTCGCCTTTCTCTTCAAAATGCCGGCCATCACTGAATCCATGACGATGTTCGCTGCAAGGGAAAGAAAAGAAATCAGTTAGCAATTAAAGCAAATGCCCGAGCAAAATTCTTACCGAAGTCGGTCGGAAGAGGAGTCCGTATGGGACTCAGGCCGAAGATGTACATCACTCTTTCATGAAGAAGCTTATTGATGTCAAGTCGCAGACCGACTAGTATATTTGCAGTGTGGAGATAGTCCGGTCGGGTCTTGAATTTCTTCAGCTCGGGAGTGGGGGGCAAGCTGACCTGCCACTTGGTCGGGAAGTTGGCCTGATCGGGCATACGGATGTAGAAAAAATAATCCTTCCAATGTTTATTGGAAGTAGGTAGCTTGTTGAAGAAGACTAAGCCGGGTCGAGCTTGGAACATAAAGGTGCCCGGCTCGGCTTGCTTGGGGTAATAAAAATAAAAAAAAGACCTCCGGTCGGAGGGGGATGTTGTGAATCTTGAATAAAACAACAACACCACAGAGGAGACGAAAGGTGTTGGGTACCAGACTGCCGAGCGGAACACCGAAAAAATTACAAACGTCTAGGATGAAAGGATGTACAGGGAAACGCAGACCGGCAGTAAACTGGTCGCGGAAGACACAAATAGCTCCGCGCGGCGGCCTGTGCGGCCGAGCGGAAGGACCGGCTAAAAGAAGTTCAAAATCTTCGGGAATTTCAAAATTATCGGTTAGAATGTCAAAGTCACGCTGATCAAATCATGACTGCATGGTAGTGTACCAAGGGCCGAGGGACTGGTCTTCGGGATGGGAAGAGCTAGCCATGGGTCGATCGGAAGGAATCAAAAAGGCGAAAAGGCAGGAGAAAAACAGCAGCAAACGAAAGAAGGTTTCAAGGATTGAAACTGGGTAGAGAAATACGGAGTAAACACCGGAAACAAGAAAGAAGTGGTATAGAGCCTTACTGCGAGGAAAAAGGATCAAGGAAGAGACGCCGGGGAACGTCGGAAAGCAGGAATGAAATCGCCGGAGCACCGAAACGCCGGAGACAAAGGTAGAAATCGCGAAGGCAAGTAAGGGGAATAGGGGAAAGCGAAGATTTTATATAGCGGGGGCCAGGCGGCCTCCGCCGTTGGATCCAGGTCACGGGAATCAAAGTGCACATCGCGCCGTCCATTTCGAACCGCCTTGATCCCATCAAAGCACCACACCGCCGCCGTCGTACAATGACGCCAGTGCGCCACATGGCGTTCGATCATTCGATGCATTTAATGAGCGCATGCTCAGCCTTAATGTCGAAGATTGGCACAGGTTACGAGGAGATCCGAGGAAGGTTGCTGTTGACTAACCTTTTCAAGGCCATCCCTGTGAAAAGCCGAGCGGATTAGCGTGCCTGAAGGCGCCGCCCGGCTAGGCTAACAGTCCAGTCAGTCGGACTAATCGCCTCCTTCGACTAGACTTGAAGGGGAGGCAAGTGATCCGGTTGTAAGAACAGAGGCCCCCTGTCCGGTGGAGTCAGCGCCACGTGAAAGTCAAAGTGGGAGGTGGCCGGCCGGAGAGGGATGCATTCGACCGGCCGAGCGGCCGGCCGGTGTCTAGTTGATAAAGGCACCATCGAAAGTCAGGGTTCCGGCGCTCAGAGGATAAGATCGTAGGGCCGAGCGGACTGCACGCTCGGCCAAAGCCATAAGGTAGCATACTGCTAATAGTCTCCACAAAGCCCGATTGAGAATCTCCTCAAGTAGACCACCGTATATGTCCGTCCGGATGTCGCGGAAGCTGGCCATCCGGACGACCTCCAGGGAGAAAGGGCAAAAGGACAAATGACATCTTTTTCTGACAGCGGGTATGCTCCACATGCAGGCCATACTCCAAATCTTATGACGGGGTTCCGCTGTCCCATCGAGGACATGCTTGGACTGTAGCAATATGGGTCAGGTAAGCTTTCTGACAGACACATACCGAGGTATGGGCTACGGACACGCATGTGCCTCGGTGGACGTGCAGGAGCTTTTTCACTGCTCTATATAAAGAGCCTCATACTTCGCCGGAGGTACGCCTTCTAATATTTCGAGAGCCACTTGTCACTACTTGCTTGCCTGACTTGAGCGTCGGAGGGTCTCCGCCGGGAACCCCTTCCCGGCCCGACTTTTGTGCAGGTTCGCCGGAGCTTCGTGCAACCAGACGAAGATCCACGTCAGCAGTCGGGGAGCGCCACGTGCCCAGCGTCCGTTGGTTCAGCATTCGGACAGGGTCAATTTTTTAAAAGGAAAAATAAATTATCTTTGAAAAGACAGAAATTAAGTATTTGCTAAAGTATTTTTACAAGAAAATATTTTTAAAGCTAAGGTTTTTTATCAAAATCTTTTTAAAAAGTTAAGCTTTTATGAATTATTTTTAATGCTAAGCACTTAACTCAGTTTTTATCAAATATTTAAAACTAAGCTTTAATTAAAATTCTTGTTAAGTTGAGTACTTCTAACTAAGCTTTTTCTCAAAGCTTTTATTTTTAAAGCTAAGTATTAAATGTATCAAAATCTTTTTAAAGGTAAGTTTTTAATCAACTTCTTTTGAAAGCTAAGTACTTGACAAAATAATTATTTTCAAAGTTTAGCTAATTCTTTGTTGGGAAAAAAAATCTAAGTATTTTCAAAGCTAAAAATTTAGTTGAGTTTTTTTTTTTTTTTTTGAAAAAGCTATGATAGTTTCAAAACTTAAGTTTATCTAAGTGTTTGTTGAAAAAGCTAAGTATTTTCAAAAAATCTATAATTTACCTAAGCGCTTTTTCAAAGCTAAATTTCACTAAGTGCTACCCTTCAGGGGAGCTTAAAGTTAAATAGAATAAAATTTTTTCCTATCTTTACAATCTTTTCTCTACTTAGTATTATTTTTTATTTATGTCAAAGGGGGAGAGAAAAGTCAAACTTAAGAATTTAAACAAGTTAAGAATTTAAACATAATTTTTATGAAAGGGGGAACATAAGGGAGTTTTTTTTTTTAAATTACTGTATTTGTGCTCATGCTTAAATTCATTTATTTATTGTTATGTTTTACTTAACTTTGAACCATGTTGTCATAATCAAAAAGGGGGAGATTGTTGGTATGGGAAACATCCGACGATCGAACCTGTGTTTTGATTATGTCAAAGGGTCCAAAGTTAAGTTGTCTTTTTATCTAACAAGTACGAATGAGATTGTAGGAAAAGTCCTAAGTGTTCTTAGGCATAAGTCCTAGTGGATTCTAGGTAAATGGAAAATTCTAGAGGGCGGTAACCCTAGGTGAGGATAAGTCCTAGCTGCAGTTAGGCAAAGGGAAAACCCTAGGGGTGGTAACCTTAGTCCTAGGGGGTGGTATCCCTAGGCGGAAAGTCTTGGCATGTCGAGCACTTCGGGTAAAATCCTAGAGTCAGGGACTCTAGGTTAAAAGTCCTGGTGGTCGCGGACCAGGTGAAAAGACTGGATGGGTCGTGGAGCGAACATCCAGCAGAAAGTCCTAGAGACTCGGGTGCTGAGCAAAAGTCCAGTAGGTTTGGAGGATCGGTCTGGCAACAGGTAAAATCTCCTGAGTGGAGTAGGTGAGGACGCGTTCCCCGGTGAGGGAACAGTAGGCGTCGATTCGACCTAGGGTTTCCGGAGGTGAAATCCGAAGTCATAACCGGACAGTCCAGAGACTGTCAAAATAACTTTCTATTTATATTATTGTGCTAACTTTGTTTTGTAGGGTATACTTTGTTTGTAGACCAATATGCCTTGCAGGAAGAAAATTGCCCAAGAAAAGCCTCGGATGAATAGTCCTGAGACGCCCTCCATGGAGCTTGTGTAACGACCCAAATTTCCTAATTTGGAGTTCTAATAGTGGTTAAAAATATTTAGAAATACTTTATAAATATTCTAGAGATTTTTAGAAATTTTTAGAGTATTTTTATGTAATTTTTGGAAGTCGTTTGGTAATTTTACTAGACGAAAGAAGTTTCGACAAAAAAATGTCCAAGCCGAGATTCGAACCCGAGACCTCCGGCCGAACCAAGTCCTAAGCGAGTCCGGCTAACCAAGTGTGCAAGTAGTTGTTACTGATCAAATACGAAAGGAAATATAATTAAGCAGTAGTTAGGAATATTTAAAATAAAAAGGGGAATAAAAAGGCTCGGCTGAGCATTTGAACCGGCGACCAGGGGTTTCGGCAGAAACGCAGCTAGCCAACTATTCCGCAAGCGTTTGTAAACAAATTTATAATAATTAGGTCTTAAACCATAACAGAAATGCTAGGTTATAAGAGGGATAAGTTGATATTAGATTTTCTTGCCCGAACCCTAATCCCTCTCTTCCCTCCTCTCGCGCGGCGTCGGTTCTCTCTCGGGTGAAGACGAAGCCGAGCTAGGGTTTCCTCCCTCCGGCGGCCGGCGAAGACTTCCTTCCGGCGAACCTTGGTGATTTCGATCCTCTCGTTGAGGAGAGCTCGGAGGGACGAGGAAAAGGCCGGGAAGCTCAAGCTCCTCTGAACCCTAGAACCTCCTTCTCGACTATAAGTCCAAGAAAACCTAAGGTAAGTTGCTACTCACCTGCGGTAAGAGTAGTTTCGAGTTGATTTAGTGTTTTCTTTGAGTTTTCGGAATGAATTGTACAGAATTGTGATATGCAAAGGATTTGGTTTTCTTTTCCCTCTGCCGTGAGTTTTTAAAGAAGATGGAAGGGGTTTTTTGATTGGATTAGGTTTTGGACCTTGCTTCTTCTTGTTTTCAAATTATACTGTGAACGTTATTGTGATGGGTTTGCTGCCGTGAGTTCCAAAGAAGGATCATGAATGATAAAGTTCAAGTATGTGGATAGTTACCTCAAGCTTTGTAGCTGGATTTTGGTCTTTTGTTGTTCTAGGCAGTAAGCACGAAGAATAGATTCGAATTTAGGTTTTCAGTGACAATTTTTCCTTATTAGTAGCACCTCGGTTTCTTTTGTTTGTTTACTGTGGCACTGATTAGAAAGATGGTTGAGGTAGAAGTTTTCTTTCTGCCGTGAGTTTTAAGAAGATGAGAAGAGATTTGAAATAACATGGATAGCTAGTTCTGGAAGGTTTCGGATTGCGGTTTTGATCCATTAGTTGTGTTACGTAGTTTCAATTTCAGCATTTTGTTTGTTAAATCTGAGCACTTGAGAATGTTGTGTCTTGTGGATGGGTTTATGTGGATTTATACTGAGAATGATCTGTTTTGAAGGAAGTTGGGGTAGGTTCTGTTGCGGCTTTGTTTTGGTATAGCGATTTTGATTTCTATAGAATAGATTTGAGAAGTTTTGAATCTGAATTATGTTCCTTGCATGGCTTCCACTGGATTGTTGGTTTGAGTTAGTTTCAATAGTTAGGAATGGTTTGAGTTAGTTCTGATGTAGCAAGCTTAAGAAGATTTGATTGCTCCTTTGTAGTTATGTTGTAGCATGCTTAAAGAAGGTTTGATTGCTCCTTAGTGTCATGGTGTAGCATACTTAAAGAGGATTCGATTGTTTCTATGTAGTCCTATTGTAGCAAGCTTAAGGAAGATCTGATTACTCCTTTGTAGTTCTGTTGAAGTGTGCTGCCATGAAATCTATTTCAGAACAGTTTTGTTTTGTAAAGCTTACTGTTGGTTTCGGTGTGCTGGGCAAGGATCAAGGGCAGCCCATAAGTTCGTATTAGCTTTAGACCGTAGGTTGGTTTCATTGATACTGCTTAGTGATGTTTGCTTGAGCATGAGGAGTTGATATGCACGTGTACAGAATTGAGCATGAGGAATTGTTATGCAATTTAGTTTGTGCAGATTTTTACTAAGTAGAGCAGTGCAGAATTTTCTTTGTTAAGTAGATATGCAGATTTATTTTTGTTTAAACTGTAGTTTTGGAACTTCTCAAGCACAGCAGATTTAGTTTGTTTAAGTATTCAATTTCAGTTTGTTTAAACATTCAATTCTAGGTTGTTTAAGCATTTACATTTCAGTTTTGCAAGAAGCAATCTTTTATTAGAACTATTAACAAGAACAAGTATTTTACTTGAACAAGTATAAGAAAGATAAAGAAAAGAAAGAAAAAGGCCAAGGCCTTAAGTAGATCCCAAAGTCAAGACTTTAGGGATTTTTGACACACAAGGTGCTTGTTAAAATGGCGAGGCACTATATATTAGAAGTATTAAAAGATAACAAGTATTTTACTTGTATCAGTGGCACTGTGCTGGACTCTCAGTTGTCCTTGGGTTGGGCTCCCATAGTTGTCCCTAGGTTTAGATAACCTAGTATGCTGGACTCTCAGTTGTCCTTGGGTTAGGCTCCCATAGTCGTCCCTAGGTTTAGATAACCTAGTAAACCCTACTAGATTCGGGACCAGCTATCTCGGGCCTAGTTAGGGATACGCGCATAGCAAGTACAGTTGTCGGGCCCAAGAAGAAAGTTGATTATTATTTTGAAGTATTATAAGTATAAGCTTTTGAACAAGTAAAATAAGTTTCACATAAGTATAAAAGTATTAAAGTATAAGTTTTAAACAAGTAGAATAAAAGAATAAGTTTAGAACAAATGAAATAAATTTCATTTTGTTTTAAATCAACAAGTTTAGTTTTCTTTTATGCTAGCATGTTATTTAGATTAGCTTACTGTTCTTTGCTATTAGAAGAGCATGAGTAGCTTTACATGTTTAGCTTTTCAGCCTGTTTGATTCCTTTATTATTGGATGAACATGAGTAGTCTTCAGTAAGCATTCAGTTAGTTCATGTTATAGATACATGTACATGCATATCGAGATTTTTGTGAGTTAGATTTCGCTTACTAAGCATTTTGCTTATAGATTGCATTTCCTCTTACTGCAGATAAAGGAAGGCGACAAGGTGGCGCAGATGGTGTGTGATGCCAGGACTATGGAAGAGACTTGGGACGTTATTAAGTTTTCCGCATTTTAGTGATTAATAAATATTTGAAATTGTACTTTAAGATCCATGTCATTTGAGATTATTTTTGTTTTAGATCGCATGCTAAGATGAACTCAGTTTAGTAAGTATGTATTTTTGACGTTTGACACTTATTTAATTGCGTGGGTGTCTGATATATGTTCCAGCCGCCTATGGCTGATGTATACTATGTATGTATCTCAGTTTATGGTCACCGGTATAGGGAAGATGCTGTCAAAATTTTTTGATAGAGAATCCTCGTGGTTTCGATCTTACCAGTTAAGTAGAGTTAGTAGTTAAGTAACGGTCATCCTTAGAGAGTAGTATAGTAGGGAGAAGGGTGGTCGTTACAGCTTAGAGGCGCCTCGGGTGTCTTGGTCGACAGCCTTGCAGCAAGGCATGAGGGCACCCTCCATGGAGCTTGGAGGCACCCTCAGGTGGATAAGCAATGAGTGAAGCAGAGGTTATCGACGCTGCGATTTCGGGATAAGTATCCCTGTTGGAGGTGCCTCCCATGGATGCTAGCCTACTTAAGGCTGATCCGAGCAACAACTGTACAACATCAATTACTTGCAATCCTTCTTCCGTGTGCTGCTAACTCTACTCCGACGACCAGAAGCTTTCAATTTCAGATTTCCTTGTTGTCGGTATAACATTTGATAGTGCTTTAATTTGAATTAATTTGTAATATTTTTGAATTGATAGTGATTAACCAAAGTAAACACTCAACGAGTGTGGACTTTGGAGTAGGAGTCGCCACAGGCTCTTAACCAATTAAAAATTCTTGGTATTTATGTTTGACTTTTTTGCTATATGTTTTACTCTAAAATGAACGAATTAGCCACGAGTGATATTCTCACGGTTGAGCAGTAGTTGATATAGCAGGATTTGGAGTTACGGGTATCGTACCTCCAATATTGGCTTGATGTTGATGAAAAAGCTTTTGCGCCTTGGCCTGGATGAGCAGATCCAGATCATCCGTGATATAGTGTTGATGTTGAGTTTTCTAGCCTCCTCCATCTCATAGCTTCAAATTTAGGCGAATAGTTCCCACATATGGCACCAAATTTGATCATGTCTGAAAGCTGCGAGATGGCGAACTAGCTCCGGCTAACGGCAGATCTAAAGAAGACGCTACTCCAGGGATTTGGAAACACTCTAACAGGGTTCCTACGCACCACCAGACGAGACGATGCAATGTCAATGACCTAAGACCGGGGTGGAAATCCCTGGCTAGGCCCTCCGACACTCAAGTTAGACTTCGGTGGAAGAAGAAGAAGACGAAGAAGAAGAAGAAGAAGAAGAAGAAGAATAGTAGTGAAAGTGAAGTGGAGTTCTGTTTCCGATGAATCACTTACCTAGCCAATGGAGAGGATTCCCCTTTTTATACCACCTTATATAACCTCCACGATCATGAGGTGGTCCCCGATTTATTAGAGTTTGTTAGAAGATGGAGAAAGTACAGCTTGTGCATTACGTCAAAATTCTCTGAGGAATCTTTTTGTACCCCAAATGTACCTCTTTTGTCATTTGTGACATGCATTTCAGATGACATATGCAAGGGAATATATTTGTATTTCTATGGAAGGTTTAAGAGAATATTTCCCGCCAATCTTGCCAGGTTGTCATAAAGTTGTATATTAACCATATGTTATGTGTATTCTCGACCGGTTTCTTACCAAGAGGAATGATAAGGCTAGGTGCCTTTACATTCGGTCAGCCTTTTCCATCTGAGCGTATACGAGCACCCTTGTGCTTGTCCGATTTTTGCTCGGTCGGTCATATACTAAAAGGAATACTAAGGCTAGGTGCCTTTACACTCGGTCGGCCTTTGCCGTCCGAGCATATACGAGCACCCTTGTTCTGGTCCAGCCTTTCCTCAACCGATCATATACTAAAAGGAATACTAAGGCTAGGTGCCTTTACGCTCGGTAGGCCTTTACCGTCTGAGCGTATACGAGCACCCTTGTGCTCGTCCGGCCTTTGCTTGGTCGGCCATATACTAAAAGGAATAATAAGGCTAGATGCCTTTACGCTCGGTCGACCTTTGCCATCCGAGCGTATACGAGCACCCTTGTGCTCGTCCAGTCTTTGCTTGGTCGGTCATGTACTAAAAAGAATAATAAGGCTAGGTGCCTTTACACTCGGTCGGGCTTTGCCGTCTGAGAGTATACGAGCACCCTTGTGCTCGTCCGGCCTTCGCTTGGCCAGTCATATACTAAAATGAATAATAATGCTAAGTGTCTTTTGTAACGCCCCACCCCTTCCTGCTTAAGCTGACGGGGGTTACTTATCTTTTCTTCTTAAAAACAGCGGAAGTCTTAACTATAGTATATATTTTTTTTCTTTAAACTTTTCCTTTACTTTTTCAAATCATTATCACTAACTACCTATCATATGATTCACATAACATACTTAACTTAAATTAAAACCATAATACTAAAGAGCATGATGAAGTGTCATAGAGTCATAAAAGAACAACATGAACATAATTCTTATTAACTAGAAGCAGGTCTTTCTCTTTAACCAAGTCACTACTACACACGTCCTTCTTGCCCCCTCCTGCTGCTCCCTTAGTACATCCAATCCTTGCCCTTATCTGTGGTACAAGAAAAGTAAGCTGTGAGCACTCAAGGCTCAGTAAGATCCTTTCCTACTCACAAAAACTGTATAGCATAAATAAAACTCCAAGGCATAAAGCATAAAGACAACTCATCATATCATGTATAGAAGCATCATATCATAACATAATCGTAAGGTATCATGGCATATCATAATAAAGTCATAAAGTGCATTCTAGCATAACATAATCATGATCATAACATATCATAACATAATCATAAAGTTCATCCTAACATAACATAACATAATCATAAGCATTATGACATATCATGATAAAATCATAAGGTGCATTCTAACATAACATAATCATGATCATGACATATCATAACATAACCCTAAAGTTCATCCTAACATAACATAACATAATCATAAGCATTATGACATATCATGATAAAATCATAAGGTGCATTCTAACATAACATAATCATGATCATAACCTATCATGACATAATTATAAAGTTCATCCTAACATAACATGTCATAATCATAAGCATCATGGTACATCGTAACATAATCATAAAGTGTTATGCGAGATGACTTTCAAAATGATTCATGCAATAGTATATGCAACATGTCCTTTGAAAACTTATTACTTACATACTTAAACATAATCATAACATGATTGGGGGCACCGGCTTGTACCACATACATAAATGCGCGCATCCTATGTAGGTCCAAGGTAGCAAGTCTTGAACCCTACAAGGCATACATACTAGACCCGTTTCTTAGTTTATCGACCTAGGGGCACTTAGGAGCCCATCCCTAATGAGGCCCGTTTCTTAGTCCATCGACCCCGGGGCGCTTATGGAGCTCACCCTTGGTACAAGCCATATAAAGTAAAATATCATGTCATACATATCATGATTCTTGTTCTTTCATGCATATCATAATTCTTATCATATCATACCATACAGAATTTGGGCACACAGCTCATCATAATGGTATGTAAAATTTGGGCACACAGCACATCATAAATACATGCATAGTTTGGGCACACAGCTCATCATATATATCATGCATAAATTTGGGCACACAGCTCATCATAAATATCATGCATAAATTGGGCACACAGCTCATCATAAATAGCATGCATAACTTGGGCACATAGCTCATTATAAAGTTTACCATCATACATAGATCATAAATGCACATAATTAAGCATAGAAACATAGCAAGTTCTTACCACCTCATAAAACATTGCATGTGAGATACATGGATATCATATTTAGATTTCTAACCCTAATGTCATATAATGGCCGAAACATATAGTTGTGTCTTAGGTTAGAAATCAACGTACAAACATGTAAACCCTAAACCAATATCGTATCATATACCATAAGGAAACATCATGAGCATGTTTAGGGGGGGGGGGGTTCTAGGTTTCCTAAGTTTATAAACTTATCATGGCCGAATCTTATCAAGCATTACATGGGTTAAAATCAACATTCAAGCATGTGAACCCTAAACTAATTTCATAGCAAATATTACAAGAAACATCATGAGCATAATTAGGTTAAGTTCTAAGTTCCCTAAGCCCTTAAACTTGTTGTGGCCGAAATCTTCAAGGCTTGGAACTAGGTTTCAAGTGTCATAAAAACATGGAAAACCCTAAACCAATTTCATAGCAATTATTACAAAGAACAACATGAGCATAATTAGGTTAGGTTCCAAGTTTCCTAGGCCCTTAAACTTATTGTGGCCAAAACCTTCAAGGCATGAATCTAGGGTTCAAGTGTCATAAAAGCATGAGAACCCTAAACAAATTTCCTAGCAAATATTACAAGGAATAACATGAGCATAATTAGGTTAGGTTCCAAGTTTCCTAGGCCCTTAAACTTAATGTGGCTGAAACCTTCAAGGCTTGAATCTAGGGTTCAAGTGTCCTAAAAGCATGAGAACCCTAAACAAAGTTCATAGCAATTATTTCAAGGAATAACATGAGCATAATTAGGTTAGGTTCCAAGTTTCCTAGGCCCTTAAACTTAATGTGGCCGAAACCTTCAAGGCTTGAATCTAGGGTTCAAGTGTCCTAAAAGCATGAGAACCCTAAACAAAGTTCATAGCAATTATTACAAGGAATAACATGAGCATAATTACGTTAAGTTATAAGTTTCCTAGGCCCTTAAACTTAATATGGCCGAAAGTTCATGGAGCATGAAAACAAGTTCTAACTTCACTACAACATGAGCATGTCATATTAATTTCATAACTTGTCTTAAGGAGGATCATCGCATAATTAGTTTAGGTTTAACAATTTTTCTAGACCCCTAATCCTATCATGGCCGAATACTTAGGAGCATGGAACAAATTTTATTCATCATATAGGCATGAGCATATCATGTTAACTACTTTCTCATCATGAAGTAATTATCATAAAACAAAAAGAAACATGCTTAGTTTGAGTCTTAACTTATCTATCCCCTTTAATCATGTTTGGCCGAGAGTCTAAGGGTATGACTCTAGGTTCCAATCAAACATTCTAGCATATGAACATTAGATAAATCCCTACCTTAAGATACATGTTACAAGAAGTATATTGAGCATGATAAAATTTAGGTCTTTATATTTCCTAGGTCCTTCCTTTTGGTCTTGTCTTGGCCGAAATTCTTCATGAAGTTATCTTAGATTTCTATGTAACCAAACCTCACAAAAGCTATTGTACCACAGGTGAGGGAAACTTACATCCTTTCGCTTGTGGTTTTCCTTAAGAAGAAGAGTATCCTAAGTGCCAAGAAAGGGGGGAAAGCTTCTTCTTCTTGTACCTCCTTTTGCTTCTCTTGCTTGGAAGGGATAGATCTCGAAGGTTTCCTCTCTCAATTTAGTTTTCTTGAAGAGGAACTTAGCTTAGCTTTTGGAATAAGGAGAGGGAAGGGGTTCTTGGTTCGGTGAAGAATGAAGAAGAAGAAGGAAGGAGGAAGAAAAGAAATTTAATCTCTTGTTTTTTCTTCTCCCAATCTATTTATTCCTTTGCCAATGAAACATGTCTTCATTCATTCCCTCAACTCCTCTTTTCCCCCACTCCTTTAATTCCCATGAAAATAGAGAGAGAGGGAGGAGAGTAGGTAATTTACCTTTTGCTTGCTTCTTCTCTTAACCAAGAGGAAGAGAAGGTAAGCCACTTGGTTTTCTCTTGTTCTTTTG
The DNA here is from genome assembly GCF_018446385.1 of Zingiber officinale. NCBI lineage: Eukaryota > Viridiplantae > Streptophyta > Magnoliopsida > Zingiberales > Zingiberaceae > Zingiber > Zingiber officinale. The sequence goes on from NC_055988.1 coordinate 88,798,749, forward strand.
TTTAGTTTTCTTTTATTTTCTTCTCACCTTTAACTAAATTTTTCATTCCTTTCTATCCAAATATTATTCCTTATCCTAGTGGTTATCATGCATCAATTTATCTCCATTATTTGTGGGAGGTTCAAGGTTCAATCCTTAACCTCACCTCTTCTTATTCTTTATTTATTTCTATTTCCCTTTTTTTTCTCTTATTCTTTTTATTTCTATGCTCTAAAGAAAAACAATACTTATATAGTTATCTTATAATTTCGTGGGTGTTACAGTACCTCGTACCTCATAGAAAGTTCGTCCTCGAACTTATAATAGCGATGTCAGGTGGCACCGGACTTCCGGCTGAGTGCATCGGCCACCTTGTTCGCTTTTCCGGGATGATAAAAGATTTCACAATCATAATCCTTGACTAGCTCGAGCCATCTGCGTTGTCTCATATTTAGGTCTTTTTGCGTGAAGAAATATTTCAGACTCTGGTGATCTGTATAAATCCTGCACTGGGCTCCATATAAGTAATGCCTCCATGTTTTTAGAGTGAAGACCACCGCTGCTAGTTCTAGATCATGAATGGGGTAATTTCTTTCATGCTCTTTGAGTTGCCTGGAGGCATAGGCGATGACTTTGTCGTCTTGCATGAGTACAGCTCCAAGTCCTAGTAAGGAAGCATCGCTATACATATCAAAGCCTTTGTTACTTTCCGGAAGAGTAAGGATCGGAGCACTGGTCAGTCTCCGTTTTAGTTCCGTAAAACTCTTCTCGCAGTTATCCGTCCATTCATACTTTTTATTTTTCTTGGTGAGATTCGTCATGGGGGCTGCAATTTTGGAGAAATCCTCTACGAACTTCCTGTAGTAGCCTGCTAATCCCAGAAAACTTCTGATTTCGGTGACATTCTTTGGTCTGTTCCAGTTACTTACGGCTTCAATCTTGCTTGGATCTACCATGACTCCATCCTTGGAGATGACATTGTTGGAACCCCAAGGTTGTTTTGGTGTGATCAACAAGTTAAGTTAGGTCCTGTGTATTTAACCTTGTGTCTAAGTGTGCAGGAGCTTAGGAACACAGGTACTCGAGTGGAAGACGCAGCTAGCGAGAAGGACGACACGCTGTGCGTCCGAGGGACGAGGCGCTGCGGAAGAGTACACCGGCGGACGAGAAGGAAGCGCGCGGTGGTTCCGAGGGACGAAAGCCGGAGCGGAAGATTGCTCGGGGAGCAAGAGACGCAGCTAGCGAGAAGGTCGACGACCGAGGGACGAAGACTGCGGATGAGTACGCTGGCGGACGAGAAGGAAACACGCGGCAATTCCGAGGGACGAGAAGCCGGAGGGAAGCACGCTCGAGAAGACCGGAAGTTGGGTTCGGGTGAGCCCTTTTCCGGAAGGCAGAGATCACCCAAACGAGCGGATCCGGAGCGGAAGAACCGGACCGAAGCGGGACTGAACCAGAGAAGCGGTCCCGGATGAAAAAGTCAACTGTGTTGACTTTCGGGGTCCGGGGCGCCCGGAACTGACCGGGGCGCCCGGACCCATCCGGGGCGCCCGGAACAGTAATGTTGACCAGATCGAGAATTATCTCGATCTGAACGTTGGGGGATAAAATTTATCCCCCCAGGGCGCCCGGAACCTTTCCAGGCGCCCCGACCAAGGCTATAAATATAGCCTTGGTCCAGAAGCTCTTCATCAGTTCAGAAATTGTAACAACACTTGTGTGCTTCCATTGCTTTGATTAGCTTCTTTCTTTTTGTGCCTACACTGCTGTAAACGAGGCTTCTCCGCCTGAAGGAGTTTTTAGTGCAACAATCTTCCTTGGATTAACAACCTCCCCGGTTGTAACCAAGTCAAAACCGGTGCCTCGTTTTTATGCTTTACTTTCTGATTAATCCATTTTTTTTCAAGTGTTAGCTTAATTGTCCGAGAAAGGGTTGTGTTTTACTCAGGGCTATTCAACCCCCCTTCTAGCCGGCCGCATCGGTCTTACAAGTGGTATCAGAGCCGAGGCGCTTCAGGAGGACTAACCGCCGAACGAAGCAACAAGATGGCCGGATCCAACATCCACGCACCAAAATTCGAAGGGGACTTCGCTAGCTGGAAAAAGCGAATGGAGGTATTTCTTGAAACAGATTATGATTTATTACTAACAATGGAATTTGGCTATGAAGCACCAGAGGGCAAAGCAAGAAATCAATGGTCAAAGAAGGAGCAGGCTGACCACGTGGCAAACAAGAAAGCAGAATTTCATCTGCTAAGTGTACTTCCAACACAAGAAGTCAATCGAGTCGGTACCTACAACTCGGCAAAGGAGCTTTGGGATAAATTCCTTGAGTTACACGAAGGAACATCCGAAGCCAAACTTGCAAGACGGGATTTACTTCGTAACCAGCTTACAAACCTCCGATTTGAAGAAGGTGAAACAATTGCACATCTATACTCGAGGATTCAGGAACTCATCACCAGACTTACGAATCTCGGAGAAGAGGTAAGTAACCGAGATTCGCTAAGGTATGCCCTAAATTCCTTTCCTAGAAACTCAAAATGGGCATCACTAGTAGATGCCTTTTACATTTCAAAAAATCTAGAAAAAATTTCATTAGACAAATTCTTTTCAACTTTTGAAGTGCATGAGTCAAGATGTGCAGGTCCGAAGGAGCCCAAGAATAATGTCGCCCTTAAAGCTTCGAGAGATGAATCTGAGTCAGAATCTTCTCTCGACGACGAGGAAATGGTAATGATGGTAAGACGATTTAAAAATATTTGTAAATCTAGGAAATCTAACCATCCGCAGGGAAGAAAGAAAAGAACCATCCGCTGCTACCATTGCGATGAAGAAGGGCACGTCAAGGACAATTGCCCTAAACTGAAGAACAACGGGAAGGACAAGGGTAAGAAGCCTATCCAAAATCGCAAGGCCCTAAAAGCGACGTGAGACGATACGTCGTCGGAATCAGAAGTCAAGGAGTTCTCCGGGCTCGCGTTAATGGCGAGTCATCAAGACGACGACTGCGAATCAAGCTCTTCCGAAATGAGCATCGAAAGCATCAATGAAGGGGAAGCTACGTCCGAAGAGAGCAGCAGTTCAGGGGGAGAAACCGACAACGAGATCGACAAGGTAAGTGAGGTACGATCTCTTCCTCCTAATAAAATGTTTAAATTCATTAAAATTTTAACAAAAGATTGCTGCAAATTAGAAAATGAAAATAAAGATTTAAAAGCAATATTAGCTACATCTTGTCCGTTAGAAATGCTAGATAAATCAAATTTAGAAAATGAAAAATTAAAATTAGAAATTCAAAATTTAATTTTTCAAGTAGAAAATTTGAAAACTCTGCTTGCTCATCTAAAACCAATTTTAGAAGGTTCAATAATTTGAATTGGTATTATAGATATCACCAGGGACAAATTAAAAATATCTCTAGAAAATATGTCCCTAAAAACTTTTTAGTTAATCCAGTAGGTTGGAACCTATATTGGGTTCCTAAATCATGCTTAAATTAATTTTAAAAGTAAAATTAGCGCTTTAAGTGAGAAAATTAAATAAAGAATTTCTTTATGAGGCTTTGTCTAAGGAAGTGGTTGTTGCTCCAATAACCAAGAAGGCCTAGTGCCTCGCCACGACCTGGAAGCCAAAATATTGAAATAAATGTTTAATTAACTTACTAATGAAGCATTAATACAAGAATTAATTAGTGCTTGAAAAAGGTTATTCAAAACATTTTATTTCAACTTAGAATTTGATACTTAGAAATATTCTCAAAAATTATTTTTTCCTAAGTTAAGAACTTTTTTCTTGAAACTAGAAATCTCAGCTTTAATTACTTAGAAAAATTTTCTAAATTTCTTAAAAACTTAGATTTTTTAGAAATATTTTTCTAAGTCTTTAACCCTTAGATTATTTTTCTTGGAACCCCATTTTTTGTGATCAAAGGGAGAAGGGAAAGTATAAGTCTAGGGGAGGTAGATAGAATTTAATTTTTTTAATTTTTGCACTTAATTGTAAATTAAGTTAATTTATTTTATGTCTATTTTAACCCTAGCAACTTGGGTTGATCACACCAAAAGGGGAGATTGTTGGAACCCCAAGGTTGTTTTGGTGTGATCAACAAGTTAAGTTAGGTCTGTGTATTTAACCTTACGTCTAAGTGTGCGGGAGCTTAGGAACACAGTACTCGAGTGGAAGAGCTAGCGAGAAGGGCGGCCTGTTGTCGTCCGAGGGACGAGGCGGAAGAGTACCGCGGACGAGAAGGAAGCGCACGGTGGTTCCGAGGGACGACGGAGCGGAAGATTGCTCGGGAGCAAGAGGCAGCTAGCGAGAAGGTCGGCAGGGGCGAAGACTGCGGATGAGTACTGTTGGCGGACGAGAAGGAAACACGCGGCAATTCCGAGGGCGGAGGGAAGCCTGCCCGAGAAGACCGGAAGTTGGGTTCGGGTGAGCCCTTTTCCGAAAGGCAGAGATCACCCAAACGAGCGGATCCGGAGCGGAAGAACCGGACCAAAGCGGGACTGAACCAGAGAAGCGGTCCCGGATGAAAAAGTCAACTGTGTTGACTTTCGGGGTCCGGGGCGCCCGGAACTGACCGGGGCGCCCGGACCCATCCGGGGCGCCCGGAACAGTAATGTTGACCAGATCGAGAATTATCTCGATCTGAACGTTGGGGGATAAAATTTATCCCCCCCCAGGGCGCCCGGAACCTTTCCAGGCGCCCCGACCAAGGCTATAAATACAGCCTTGGTCCAGAAGCTTTACATTAGTTCAGAAATTGTAACAACACTTGTGTGCTTCCATTGCTTTGATTAGCTTCTTTCTTTTTGTGCCTACACTGCTGTAAACGAGGCTTCTCCGCCTGAAGGAGTTTTTAGTGCAACAATCTTCCTTGGATTAACAACCTCCCCGGTTGTAACCAAGTCAAAACCGGTGCCTCGTTTTTATGCTTTACTTTCTGATTAATCTATTTTTTTTCAAGTGTTAGCTTAATTGTCCGAGAAAGGGTTGTGTTTTACTCAGGGCTATTCAACCCCCCCTTCTAGCCGGCCGCATCGGTCTTACAGACATGACCCAAGAATATTACTCGATCTAGCCAAAACTCGCACTTGGAGAATTTTGCATACAGTTATTTTTTCGGAGAATCTGCAGTACAATATTCAGATGTTCGGCATGTTCTTCCTGGGTTCTTGAATAGATGAGAATATCGTCAATGAAGACAATCACACATTTATCGAGATATGCCGCGAATACCCGATTCATCAAATCCATGAACACAGCAGGGGCATTTGTCACTCCGAAGGGCATAACTACGAACTCATAGTGTCCGTATCTTGTTCGAAAGGCTGTCTTTGGTATATCATCTTGTTTCACTTTCACCTGATGATAGCCGGACCTTAGGTCAATCTTCGAGAAGACAGTTGCTCCCTTCAATTGGTCGAACAGATCATCAATCCGTGGAAGGGGGTATCTGTTCTTGATTGTCGCGTTGTTCAGTGCTCGATAATCTATACACATTCGCATAGACGCATCCTTCTTTTTCACAAATAGTATCGGAGCTCCCCATGGAGAGTAACTAGGGCGAATAAGTCCCTTGTCGAGTAACTCCCGTAACTGTTCTTGAAGTTCCTTCAACTCAGTCGGCGCCATCCGGTAAGGTGCTTTAGAGATTGGTTTAGTACCCGGAACTAATTCAATTGTAAATTATATTTCTCTATCGGGTGCTAATCCTGGTAGTTCATCAGGAAATACTTCCGGATAGTTGCATACTACCCTGACCTCTTCTAGCTTCTGGCTCCCGATTTGTCTTGTATCAACCACGTGCGCTAGAAAACCAGTACATCCTTTGTCTAACATACTCTGTGCCTTTATAGTTGATAAGAATCTTTCAGTTTCTTTCCCGGATTCCCCAATAAATTCAAACATCGGTTCAGCTTCAGGTCGGAAGACTACCTTCCTATTACGACACTCGATTGAGGCACCGTACTTGCTCAGAAAGTCCATGCCCAGTATAATGTCATAATCCCGCATGTCAAGTACTATCAAATTGCAGTAGAGTTCTCTGTCTGTGATTTGGATAGGTACGGCCCGCAGCATATGATCCGATGGCATAACTTCCCCGGATGGTAGGGTTGTTAAGAACGTGTCATTTAGTGTTTGGGGTGGTATGTCTAATTTCTTTGTAAATGGTGCTGAGACGAACGAGTGTGTCGCCCCAGTATCAAATAATACTAAAGCATACTGACTGAAAATAGGCAGCTGACCTGTAACGACAGTAGAGGCGTTCGCCACGTCTTCTTTAGTAAACGAGAAAACCCTGGCGTTCGTTGTAGTTGGTGGAGCTTCCAATCTCCCTTGGCTAATCGGTGATCCTTCAATAGTAGCTTGCATCTGATGTAGTTGTGAGGGGGTACTCTTGTTCTGGTTGTTCTGCTAGGGTGGTGCCTGAAACCGGTTAGTGCAGTCTCTGGCCAGATGTCCTTCCCCTCCGCAATTATAGCACCTTCTTGTACCCTTGTGACATACTCCGGAATGCAGCTTTCCGTAAATAGTGCACTGGGGGTATTTCGGTTGCTTATTCACTGAGCCACCTTTTGCATTGTCCCATTGTTTCCTTTTTCCGGTAGAGGTCCCTTTCCAGCTTGTTTTGCTACCTGAGGGTCTCTGTCCTTCTGTTTGGGCCTGACTCTTATTCTCGTTCATCGCTTTCTGATAATGTTCTATGATTAGGGCACTGCTGACCAATTCCTCTGTAGTCTGCGGTCTATTAACTCCGCCGGCCACGTTCAGTGCTATTTCGGGTTGAAGCATCTTCAACATCAGTCTGACCCTTTCTCTTTCTATGAGAACCAATTCTAGACATAGGCGTGTCAAACGGTTGAAGCCTTTTACTGCTTCGTTCACTGATAGGTCACCTTGCCGAAACTCGGTAAACTCGTCGTAGTGCCGGTTCGTCACTTGCATATGGAAGAACTCCTCGAAGAACTCTGTCTCGAAGTCCATCCAGTTCATTAGATTAATCTGTCTCTTTGCTTTTACTCTTTCCCACCACATCCTTGCGTCTCCGGAAAAGCAGAATGATACACACTTGATCTTTTCCGATACGGGCCAGTCTAGTAATTCCACTATGCTTTCCATTGTCTTGAACCAGGCCTGAGCGTCCCATGGCTCGCAAGTACCTGAGAAATTTTCCAGCTTCAGCCTTAGCCACTGTATCAAGTAGGTCTCCTGTCTGACCACTGGGGCAGGGGCTATCGGTGGTACTGGTGCAACTACTGGGATGACGGGCACTGCATTCTGATTTACTGGTGGGGTGGCAGGATTTTCTTACTGACCCATCAAAGTCGTGATCAACTGCTGTTGCTCCGTGATCTGACGCTGGAGGTCGGTAACTACCTGAGTCAGATCTGGTGGAGTTGCTGCCTCGTCTGCTCAGGTAGTACGTCTCCTAGCCATGCTTATCTTCATTAAATAATAATAAATTTTCGTAATTTCTATCCAGGCTAAAATAAGATTGTTATTATTCCTATCCTACCATCATGCATACCTAAACTAGGACTGTGACTTAACATCATAAAAACAAAATAAGAAATCATGCATAATATTAAAGCATCATAGAAGAATTAATTTTAAGCATATAGATTCTTACTTGGAGCGGCAGGATGGAGGCTTGACATGTGTGTAGTGAAAAGGCTAAACCTGGCTCTGATACCAAACTGTAACGCCCCGCCCCTTCTTGCTTAAGCTGATGGGGGTTACTTATCTTTTCTTCTTAAAAATAGCGGAAGTCTTAACTATAGTATTTTTTTTTTCTTTAAACTTTTCCTTTACTTTTTCAAATCATCATCACTAACAACCTATCATATGATTCACATAACATACTTAACTTAAATTAAAACCATAATACTAAAGAGCATGATGAAGTGTCATAGAGTCATAAAAGCACAACATGAACATAATTCTTATTAACTAGAAGCAGGTCTTTCTCTTTAGCCAAGTCACTACTACACACGTCCTTCTTGCCGCCTCCTGCTGCTCCCTTAGTACATCCAATCCTTGTCCTTATCTGTGGTACAAGAAAAGTAAGCTGTGAGCACTCAAGGCTCAGTAAGATCCTTTCCTACTCACAAAAACCGTATAGCATAAATAAAACTCCAAGGCATAAAGCATAAAGACAACTCATCATATCATGTATAGAAGCATCATATCATAACATAATCGTAAGGTATTATGGTATATCATAATAAAGTCATAAAGTACATTCTAGCATAACATAATCATGATCATAACATATCATAACATAATCATAAAGTTCATCCTAACATAACATAACATAATCATAAGCATTATGACATATCATGATAAAATCATAAGGTGCATTCTAATATAACATAATCATGATCATGACATATCATAACATAACCCTAAAGTTCATCCTAACATAACATAACATAATCATAAGCATTATGACATATCATGATAAAATCATAAGGTGCATTCTAACATAACATAATCATGATCATAACCTATCATGACATAATCATAAAGTTCATCCTAACATAACATGTCATAATCATAAGCATCATGGTACATCATAACATAATCATAAAGTGTTATGCGAGATGACTTTCAAAAACATGATTCATGCAATAGTATATGCAACATGCCCTTTGAAAACTTATTACTCACATACTTAAACATAATCATAACATGATTGGGGGCCCCGGCTTATACCACATACATAAATGCGCGCGTCCTATGTAGGTCCAAGGTAGCAAGTCTTGAACCCTACAAGGCATACATACTAGGCCCGTTTCTTAGTCCATCGACCTAGGGGCACTTAGGAGCCCATCCCTAACGAGGCCCGTTTCTTAGTCCATCGACCCCGGAGCGCTTATGGAGCCCACCCTTGGTATAAGCCATATAAAGTAAAATATCATGTCATGCATATCATGGTTCTTGTTCTTTCATGCATATCATAATTCTTATCATATCATACCATACAGAATTTGGGCACACAGCTCATCATAATGGTATGTAAAATTTGGGTACACAGCACATCATAAATACATGCATAGTTTGGGCACACAGCTCATCATATATATCATGCATAAATTTGGGCACACAGCTCATCATAAATATCATGCATAAATTGGGCACACAGCTCATCATAAATAGCATGCATAACTTGGGCACATAGCTCAGTATAAAGTTTACCATCATACATAGATCATAAATGCACATAATTAAGCATAGAAACATAGCAAGTTCTTACCACCTCATAAAACATTGCATGTGAGATACATGGATATCATATTTAGATTTCTAACCCTAATGTCATATAATGGCCGAAACATATAGTTGTGTCTTAGGTTAGAAATCAACGTACAAACATGTAAACCCTAAACCAATATTGTATCATATACCATAAGGAAACATCATGAGCATGTTTAGGGGGGGGGGGGGTTCTAGGTTTCCTAAGTTTATAAACTTATCATGGCCGAATCTTATCAAGCATTACATGGGTTAAAATCAACATTCAAGCATGTGAACCCTAAACTAATTTCATAGCAAATATTACAAGAAACATCATGAGCATAATTAGGTTAAGTTCTAAGTTCCCTAAGCCCTTAAACTTGTTGTGGCCAAAACCTTCAAGGCTTGGAACTAGGTTTCAAGTGTCATAAAAACATGGAAAACCCTAAACCAATTTCATAGCAATTATTACAAGGAACAACATGAGCATAATTAGGTTAGGTTCCAAGTTTCCTAGGCCCTTAAACTTATTGTGGCCGAAACCTTCAAGGCATGAATCTAGGGTTCAAGTGTCATAAAAGCATGAGAACCCTAAACAAATTTCCTAGCAAATATTACAAGGAATAACATGAGCATAATTAGGTTAGGTTCCAAGTTTCCTAGGCCCTTAAACTTAATGTGGCCGAAACCTTCAAGGCATGAATCTAGGGTTCAAGTGTCCTAAAAGCATGAGAACCCTAAACAAAGTTCATAGCAATTATTTCAAGGAATAACATGAGCATAATTAGGTTAGGTTCCAAGTTTCCTAGGCTCTTAAACTTAATGTGGCCGAAACCTTCAAGGCTTGAATCTAGGGTTCAAGTGTCCTAAAAGCATGAGAACCCTAAACAAAGTTCATAGCAATTATTACAAGGAATAACATGAGCATAATTACGTTAAGTTATAAGTTTCCTAGGCCCTTAAACTTAATATGGCCGAAAGTTCATGGAGCATGAAAACAAGTTCTAACTTCACTACAACATGAGCATGTCATATTAATTTCATAACTTGTCTTAAGGAGGATCATCGCATAATTAGTTTAGGTTTAACAATTTTTCTAGGCCCCTAATCCTATCATGGCCGAATACTTAGGAGCATGGAACAAATTTTATTCATCATATAGGCATGAACATATCATGTTAACTACTTTCTCATCATGAAGTACTTATCATAAAACAAAAAGAAACATGCTTAGTTTGAGTCTTAACTTATCTATCCCCTTTAATCATGTTTGGCCGAGAGTCTAAGGGTATGACTCTAGGCTCCAATCAAACATTCTAGCATATGAACATTAGATAAATCCCTACCTTAAGATACATGTTACAATAAGCATATTGAGCATGATAAAATTTAGGTCTTTATATTTCCTAGGTCCTTCCTTTTGGTCTTGTCTTGGCCGAAATTCTTCATGAAGTTATCTTAGATTTCTATGTAACCAAACCTCACAAAAGCTATTGTACCACAGGTGAGGGAAACTTACATCCTTTCGCTTGTGGTTTTCCTTAAGAAGAAGAGTATCCTAAGTGCCAAGAAAGGGGGGAAAGCTTCTTCTTCTTGTACCTCCTTTTGCTTCTCTTGCTTGGAAGGGATAGATCTCGAAGGTTTCCTCTCTCAATTTAGTTTTCTTGAAGAGGAACTTAGCTCAGCTTTTGGAATAAGGAGAGGGAAGGGGTTCTTGGTTCGGTGAAGAATGAAGAAGAAGAAGGAAGGAGGAAGAAAAGAAATTTAATCTCTTGTTTTTTCTTCTCCCAATCTATTTATTCCTTTGCCAATGAAACATGTCTTCATTCATTCCCTCAACTCCTCTTTTCCCCCACTCCTTTAATTCCCACGAAAATAGAGAGAGAGGGAGGAGAGTAGGTAATTTACCTTTTGCTTGCTTCTTCTCTTAACCAAGAGGAAGAGAAGGTAAGCCACTTGGTTTTCTCTTGTTCTTTTGTTTAGTTTTCTTTTATTTTCTTCTCACCTTTAACTAAATTTTTCATTCCTTTCTATCCAAATATTATTCCTTATCCTAGTGGTTATCATGCATCAATTTATCTCCATTATTTGTGGGAGGTTCAAGGTTCAATCCTTGACCTCACCTCTTCTTATTCTTTATTTATTTCTATTTCCTTTTTTTTCTCTTATTCTTTTTATTTCTATGCTCTAAAGAAAAACAATACTTATATACTTATCTTATAATTTCGTGGGTGTTACACCTTTACGCTCGGTCAGCCTTTGCCGTCCGAGCATATACGAGCACCATTGTGCTCGTCTGGTCTTTGCTCGACCGGCCATATACTTAAAGGAATTCTAAGGCTAGGTGCCTTTACGTTCAATTGGCCTTTGCCATCCGAGCATATGTGAGCACCCTTGTGCTCGTCCGGTCTTTGCTCGGTCGGTCATATACTAAAAGGAATACTAAGGCTAGGTGCCTTTACACTCGGTCAGCCTTTGTCGTCCGAGTGTATACGATCACCCTTGTGCTCGTCTGGCCTTCGCTTAACTGGTCATATACTAAAAGGAATAATAAGGCTAGGTGCCTTTACGCTCGGTCGGCGTTTTCTGTCCGAGCGTATACGAGCACCCTTGTGTTCATCTGGTCTTTACTCCGCCAATCATATACTAAAAGGAATAATAAGGCTAGGTGCCTTTATGCTCGGTCGGCCTTTGTCGTCCGAGCATTTACGAGCACTCTTGTGCTCGTCCGGCTTTCGCTTGGATGGTCATATACTAAAAGGAACAATAAGGCTAGGTGCCTTTATGCTCGGTCGGCCTTTGCCGTTCGAGCTTATACGAGCACCTTGTGCTCGTCTAGACTTTGCTGTCTAGTCATACCAGCTATATATTTTACTAATTGTACCTACCTTCTTATCCTTGACCCTTATCACACTCTTAGGACCCGGTGATCACACCCTGTATCAAGTAAACTTCTAGCACGATCATTATTTAGAAGTCATGAGTTACACTTTTCAATGCTAGTATACTTAGTAACTTATTCATTATATCTCTTGTGAATCAAAATGATCATAGTATTTGTTTGATAACAAAATTTTCGGCATGTTTATAGTTTCATGTGGTTAGCTCATTCGTGCTAGTATGCGTGGTGATCTACTTTTCTCTATCTTCAATAGTAGGACATGAGCATTAGATTTCATTGAAAGGACATGATTCTAGTCTAGCTTGAGGATCTCTTTACACTTTGCCTTATTTTAATAGTTAAAATTTCTAAAAACAGTCATGATTCGTTAGATTTGATAAGTACTTGAATTCCCATGGTGATTTCTTAACTACATCTTCGTCACTAGATGATGCTCAAATCATTAAGCTCATTTGGAAAAATGGAAATCCCATTGATTGCATCGTTACAAATGTGCAATTGATTAAAAAACACATGAAGTACATGAAATAAGGGATTGAGAAAAAAATTTATAATCGTAAGTGAAAACTAGTTGTTTGCCCCTTTGACCGAGTTAGGTTACTGGGGAAATGAACAGTAGATTTCTCTTGATATCGAGCACATTCTTTAGACCTTGGGTAGATTTAAGATAGATGGACCAAGTAGTGTTTGTTGTTGGGAATAAAAGGAAAAGATGGTTGAATGATGACTTGACTGAGATTAGGAATTGATACTTGAAATTGTAGGCCACGATTTTCACTGAGCATGGAGAACTCATTCTTAGGCTGAGTCAAATCCATTTATGATCATGCTCATTATTGAAATTGTTTGATCGAGTTAGGATTATTCACCAAGAATTATGATGCACTTATCCTTACATATGCTTCTAGACTACAGAATTTATTTGATAACAATTGAGTGCTTAATTTTAAATCATTCTGGATTATGCTTATTAGTTTTGCTAGTTTGATAGAAATGAATAAAGTCATTAGGTATACACATTCTAGCTCGTGAATCTGGATTGCAGAGTTTTCTTAAGGATAAGCAAAGGTTTAAGTCTGGTGTGTGAAGTACGTAGATTATATATGTTATTTTGTATGGTTTAACACACATCTTCTTGCATTAATCGCATATGATTTATGTGTTTGCACCCTTTTCTATCATATCTCAACATGATTACTACTTTTCATCCAGAGATCTGCTCAGTGTCTATTTACATTTTTAGGAGCAGTATGAAGCGGAAAAGGATTCTAAAGGCGCAAAAGAAGATCATTTTACGAAGATTGGGACCTAGCTTTGTCTTCCCGTGGAAAGAAAAAGCCAAGGGATGTAGTGCCCAAGACAAAGGAGTAAGAAACAACCCTAAATGGCCCTGCCCATGCCTTGAGGTACGGGTTGGAGGAGGTGGTTGTGCCATCATGCACGGCTAAGAAGCAAGGAATGAAGCTGGTCGTGCCTTGAGGCATGGCCAAGGAAGAAATCCAGAGTATAATTGGCTTAGGTTGTGCTAAATGGCACGCCCGGAAGCCAACCTGTGTTTGCTACCAGAGAAGAATTGACCTTGGTTGTGCCTTGAGGCACGACCATGCCTCCAGGAAACCAAAAAACCTCTAGTTTTGAAAAACTGATCGTGCCAAAAGGCACAACCCAGAAGGATGAAACAGGACAAACTCTATCTTGGCCATGCCAAATGGCACGACTGTATGCCCGAAGCTAGAGCCCACTTGGCTTTGGCCGTGCCAAAAGGCACGGGCAGGTAGCCAAGAGGCATCTTGGCCTTGACTAGAGGCACGACCAACTTGTGCCTCCCCTCTATAAGAGGGGCACTTCATCTCCTTCCTAGGGAGGAAGTTTCGGTAGACAAGAGGAGACCCTCAAGGTTAAATTCTTGCATCTGGAGTCGTTATCTGGATGATCCGAGGCTGCACAGTTGCTCCATTCTTGTCAGCATGTCAAGATCTGCATCAAAAGGGCTTCACTCGACTTCAAAGGGGAGTTTCTACCCATCTTCTTTTAGGTTTTGGAAACTTCTATGTCTTTGAGTCTTTTGATTGTAATTCTTTTTATTATGAAGTAGATTTCTATTGCTCTAGGACGTAGAGAGTAGTTGTGATATGTGGATGATGTAAACTCTATTGAATTGCCAATGCCTTAGTTTAATGAAGCTTATATGCATTTGTTTTGTTTGATGAAATGCTTGCATAGAGGCTTTCCCTTATGATCATGAGTTTTGTCTTTCTAGATTGCATATCTTGTGCATAGATCTTATTCCTAAGTTAGATATATTGCTGTGTGTTTATAATTGGGACTATACATGAACCTGAATTTTTATTGACCAAATGCATAGATCGTTGTCTCATTTGAGTGTATGTTCCGATATAACTCGGCATGACCTTATGATACTTGTTTGGAGTTGACTACTAAGGTAACTATTCTTCTATATGGAACGCAACCTCCTAAGGTAAAATGATTCTATGTATGGACGAGTATATCACTCGACCTAATGGGTTTTTCCTAATCATAAGCTACTCAAGTGACCTATGTAATCTAGAGACGTACACCCAGGGGAGACCTTGTGACAGGAGGCACTCTACTAAAAACCCAAACTCTCTAAGTTACTTCTTCACTTGATAGCGTACTTGGTTACTGGCAGGCAAAGCACTCCGATACACTGTCGCGGGGTGGTATTCGGTAGTAACTTAGACTGTCCTACAAACATATGCATAGAGAACTAGGAATGGTCTAATTCGCAGTACAACATCCATCATTACAATGAAACCAACGGCCTAGAGCACTTTCAGAATTAATGACTTTCTCAAATTTACTTTGGGTTTAATCTTACTTTGCAGAAAAATACAAATCAAACCTTTATCGATTTTTTGTTTAGTCTAATTCAAAGTGTAAAACAAACTAGAATTTAATCTTTAGTGCTCATGGGATCGACTTATAAATTTTATTATTTGACGACGTCCGTGCGCTTACAGGTACAACACATAAGTGACCTATCCTAAAGGAAATTGACAAGTAAAGGTGATTAATCGAGAGATTGTGCATAGTCTCAAAACTAAATTAGAGCACATGGCGGGAACCTCAGTGGAGGAGTTGCCTTACATTTTATTGGCCTTCAGCAGGGGTGAATAACAAAAATTAATGTAGATCAATTTTCATTATTCAAAAGTTTAAATTTTGAATTTAAGTAATTAAAAACAAACTTAAATTTGAAAATTTCAATTTTAGTCTTTGATATCATACTCGAGGATGTTTTTTCTAACCCAGGATTAATATTTATTCGAGTCGACATTAAGAAGGGGTGGAGGAGATAGAGGAGAAGGAGGTGGAGGGAGAAATGCAAAGTAGATTCATCTCACATCTTTTTAAAATACTTCAATATTACTATTTTAATTAATTTATTATTAGTATAATATTTTAAAAATATAATCATCTAATTTAATGATTATCTTTTCTAATAATTCAAAAATAAATAACAAACAAAATAGATAGCAAACAAATAACTAGCAAATAAAAGCATGAATATATAAAAAAATTAACACTATATCTTTTCAACACTTAAATATGTAATCTAAATAGTTCAAGTAAAACTTCATCTCAATCAAAAAGTGTTTAATATGAAGCGTCAACAAAGTGACGACAGTGGTGCTGGTAGTAAACGACGACAATGCTAGCAACAATAGTGTATTGTAACAACTATGTGGGTAGTAGCGATAGCAATGTGCGATGGAGGATTTTGAGAATAAAATTAGGGTTAAAAAAAATAAGAAGAGGATTAAAAGAGGGAGAAAAAGAAAATACATGATAAGAAAAATAAAATGGGAGACGAGGGAAAAAAACATAGGAGAGTTAACATAACTAAAATAGATTTTTAATTGGATTTTTGAGAAAAAAGTCTAAAAAGTTTTAAAATTTATAATTAGGCATTTAAATTGTTTTTTAATATATGATTTTTTTTCCAAAATTTAAGAGGAGGCGGCGGTCGTACCTTTGTAACATATGTAGCTACGCCCCTGCCCTACCCTAGACAAGCTAGGGGTGAGACATCTTTCTATGTAATATATGATGCAGAGGTTGTACTGCTTGTAAAACTAATGCTAAGTTTTGTCAGAGTGGATGCTTATATACCAGAAGATAATAAAGTTCCACGGCATGTGAAGTTGAATATGGTGGAGGAGAAAAGAAGATAAAGCTTCACGAAGGTCACACGATACTGATATTGTATTTGCTTTAATTTTGAAGCTTCATAAATTTTGCTGGAATAGAGCAACTGAAACTCTTATTATGAATTGAATTATGTTATTATTTTAATTGTTTAGTTTTTGGTATGTAAATGTCAAATTTGAATCTCGATTAAAAAAATATTAAAAATAATTTTATTTATTTTAAACTTAATAAAGTAAGGATAAAATATATAAAATTAAAATTTAATAATATTAAAAGTAACGAAATAATTATAAGTTATCTGTAATTAAATGTTTTAAATTTAGAAGTATTTAGATATAAATCATAATATTATAGAAAAAAAAATATTATGACAGTCATTGCTGCAGCAGTCACGTTCTTGTTGTATGATTCATTGGATTACTGACAGTAGTTATATATATTGGTTTTTTCAACTATTAAGATGTTTTTGTTAAAATATCTTAATAGATTTTCAGTTGGGAGTTAAAAGGCAAGCAAATTTATGCATGCATCTTTCTATGTCATGAATTGTGATCCCTTGATGGGTTATTAACTTGTTTTTTCCAAAATAATTGATCTTTTAAATTTCCATTTATAAGATTCCATGGTTAGAAAGAGGAGAGGAGATTTTTGCGGTCCAGAGGATGTTCCCTTTTCATGCATTGGTGGAATGTATGATCCCATCTATTTTACAAGTGAGGATCATACATCTCCATCAATTGATGCAAAGGGAATATTTTTTGGATCGCAAAAGTGATTCAGAGGATTTAGCTCCGTAGGAGAGGATCGCCATCACCAACTTGGAAATGGCCGATAGATACTCCGATCCATGTATCATTGGCCATTTTGCAAAGGAAGCTCAGAGTGATTTCTCTCGTCGGCTTTGTGGTTTTGGAAAGACAACTTTGGCCAAGACAGTCTATGACGATCCTGTTATCGTAGGAGGGCACTTCCAATCTCGAGCTTGGATCGCAGTGTCACAAAATTACAACATCAAAGATCTTCTCAAAAGATTATTCGACAAATTTCAATCAACGAGCAACAAATTTGAGATGTTCTGGGTGCCAGGATGCCCGTTTAAACACACATCAATTTTTGAATATGATGGACGAGTCGGTGCAGACTATCCGAGACCATCTCCATGGAAAGAGGTATTTGCTTGTTCATGATGACATTTGGAGCACTGAAGAATGGGAAAGCTTGCGCATTGCATTACCACCACGTAAAGGTAGAGCATTTGATGCACCAAACTATAGTCGACCTCCAAAACTAGAAAATGTTGGAGAAATCTTGCAAAAGTGCGATGGACTGCCACTTATGATTTTGACAACCATGTTGAAAATTAAACTTAATTTTATTGATAGAGTTAAAATTATTGATAGAATATTATGAATATAGATAGAATAGATGAGGTTGTAATTTTTAATAAGAATGAGAGTTTGTGATAAGATATAGATAGAATATGATGCGATGATAATTCTTGATAAGATTAAGAGTTCGTAGAGATAAAATATGATAAAGTAGCAAAAGAAAAAAAAGGGTCTAGATTCAATGTATTTGAAATTTGTAGTTATCTAATAAGCCTATAAATATGTAACTTTTTCAATTAATGAAATCAAGTTGAGTTCATGGTTTTTCTTATTCTCCTCTTCCACTAAAGTGCATTTCCTCTCTCATAAATTTCTTCTTTCAATAAAGTGGTATCAGAGTTATGGCTAATAGAGGTATGATTACCTTTCAAGTTCCAATACTCAAGGTAAGTAATTATGATAATTGGAGTATCAAGATGAATGTGCTTCTTGAAGCTCATGATGTTTGGAAGGTTATAGAAAAATGCTACGTTGAGCCATGTGATGACTCGACATTTTCTCCGACTGAAAAAGACAGACTGAGAGATTTAAGAAAGAGAGATAAGAAGACTCTTCTTCTCATTTATCAATCTTTAGATGAGGATGATTTTAAGAAAATCTGAAGTGTTACTTCGGCCAAGTAAGCATGGGAAAAGTTTCAAGTCTCAAATCAAGGAGAAGAAAAAATAAAAAGGGTATGACTTCAAACATTAAGAAGTCAATTTGATGTTCTTCGTATGAAGGAAGCCGAGTTGGTACCTAATTACTTTTCTAGAGTCTCTACCATTTCCAATCAACTAAAGAGAAATGGCGAGAAGCTAGAAGGAGTAAATATCATTGAAAAAATTCTTTGATTATTGGATTCAAAATTTGATAGTATTACAACCATCATCGAAGAGATCAAGGATATACAAGTCATGACGATAGAGCAACTCTTGAGTTCATTACAAGGCCATAAAGAAAAGAAGAAAATAAATGAAGAAATTATTCAACAACTCCTAAAGATGACTCTTCAACTGATAAAGAAAAATGAAAGCTTTAGTAACAATAAATCTCAAGTTAAGTGCTACAATTGTGACAAATTTGGGTATTATGCTAAAGAATATAGATCGTCCAAGAATAAAGTACATGAAATAGCAAACTATATGGAAGAAAGAAAAGAAGAAGATGACACTTTACCACTAGCATATAAAGATAATGAAAGAGACAAAGATACAATATGGTATGTCGACACTGGTTCAAGTAATCATATGTGTGGGAAAAAAAACATGTTAGTAGAGTTTGATGAATCAGTTGGTGGTAATGTATCCTTCAGAGATGAATCAAAGATCGATGTAAAAGGTAAAAGTAGCATTCTCATCCGTTTAAAGAATGAAAAACATGAATATATTTCGAATATTTTCTTTGTACCAAATATGAAGAGCAATATTTTGAGCTTAGGATAACTCTTGAAAAAAAGATATGATATTCATCTAAAAGATAATATACTTATCTTGAAAGATAGTAGTGGTTGCTTAATTGCTAAGGTGCCTATATGAAGAAATAGAATGTTCTTGTTTAATATTCAAAATGATGTTGTCAATTGTCTCAAAGCTTGTTATAAAGACACTATTTGGCTATGGCATCTTCGATTTAGGCATCTCAATTTCGAAGGACTAGAATTACTTTCAAAGAAAGAGATAGTGAGAGGACTACCTTGCATCAAACATCCTCATCAATTATGTGAAGCATATCTACGTGACAAGCAATTTAGAAGAGGTTTTCCAAAGGAGTCAAGTTCAAAAGCCTAAAAGTCGCTTGAACTTATACACACAGATGTTTGCGGTCCGATAAAGCCAAGTTCACTTGTAAGAGTAATTATTTCATTCTTTTCATAGATGACTTTTCTCGAAAAACTTGGGTGTATTTCTTGATGCAAAAAATTAGAGTTTTTCGGCATATTAAAGAAATTTAAAGCTATTATAGAAAAGGAGAGCGGTCTCGAGAATAAAGTTATGTGTTTTGATCGAGTAGGAGAATTTACCTCAAAGAAATTTTAAGAATTTTATGAAGCCAACGGAATACGATGACCTCTCACAATTCCAAGATCCCCTCAATAAAATGGAGTGGTAGAAAGAAAAAATTGAACCATCCTTGACATGGCAAGGAGCATTCTCAAAAGCAAGAGGCTACCAAAAGAACTTTGGGTAGAAGCGGTTGCATGTGCAATATACTTATCCAACTGGTCACTAACAAGGAGTATGTGAGGAAGGACACCACAAGAAGTCTGGAGCAGAAGGAAGCCTAGAATTTCTCATCTAAGAGTTTTTAGAAGTATAGCTCACGTTCATGTGCCTGATGAAGCAAGAAGCAAATTCGATGATAAAAGTAAGAAGTTATTTTTATAGGCTATAATACTAGCTCAAAAGGGTATAAGGTATACAATCTAGATATTGGGAAGACAATCACTAGCTTGGATGTTGTATTTAATGAAGAATAAGAATGGAATTGGGAATCTCAAAATGAAGATTACAACTTCTTCCTATACTTTGAAGAAGAAGAAGATATGGAGCAACCAAGGGTGGAGAAAATAAGAGAGGAGCCTACTACTCCACTAGTAGCGCCAACATCAAGTACTCAAGGAAATTCATCTGCATCAATTTTAAGTGAAAATTCAAGTGAAAGAGTAGCACGCTTCAAGAGCTTATGGGAACTTTATGAGGTAACTGAAAATCAAGATAATATTACTTTATTTTGTCTCTTTACCGATTGCAAGCCTATGGATTTCCATGAAGCGATAAAGAGAAAAAAGTGGAAAGATGTGATGGATGAAGAAATCAAGGAGATCAAGAAGAATGGTAGATGGGAGTTAACTGCACTTCCTAAAAGACATAAGACGATTGGTGTGAAGTGAGTATACAAAATAAAAAAGAATACCTAAGGAGAAGTTGAAAGATACAAAGCAATATTAGTAGCAAAAGGCTACAACCAAAGATCTGACATTGGCTATGATAAGGTATTTGCTCCCGTTGCTCGATTAAAAACTATCAGACTAATCATTTCTTTAGCAGCCGAAAATAAGTGGAATACAGCAAATGGATGTAAAATCTATTTTTTAAAATGGAATTTTTAAAGAAAAAGTCTATATTCGGCAGCCATAGGGTTATGAAGTCAAAGAACAAGAAGACAGAGTTCTAAGATTAAAGAAGGCTCTTTACGGGTTAAAGCAAGCGCCAAGGTATTGAAAGTCTGATAGACAAGTACTTGCAAGAGAAAGACTTCATCAAATGTCCTTATGAACATGCATTATACTTTCAGAATACGGATAAAGATGTTTTGATTATATGCCTATATGTCATTGATGTGATCTTCACAGGAGGCAATCCAAGTATGTTTGGAGAATTCAAAGAAGCGATGACTAAGGAGTTTGAGATAACTGATATTGGGATCATGGTATACTATTTGGGCATCGAAGTGGACCAAAGAAAAGATGGAATCTTCATTTCATAAGAAGGTTATGCAAGAGAAATATTAAAGAAATTCAAGATGGATAATAGTAAGCCCATAAATCTTCTGTAGAATGTGAAGTCAAGCTATCAAAGTATGATGAAGGAGAAAAAGTTGATCCAACATTTTTCAAGAGCTTGGTTTGAAGTTTACAATATTTGACATGCGCAAGCCCTGATATCCTTTATACTGTTGGACTTGTTAGCCGCTACATGAAAGCTCCAACTACCAACCAACTTAAGATCGCTAAGAGAATTTTGTGTTTTATCAAAGGTACAATAGATTTTGGATTGCTTTATTCAACATCTAACAATTTTAAACTTGAAGCATATAGTGATAGTGATTGGGGTGGAGATATGGATGATAGAAAGAGCACTACAGGATTTGTGTTCTTTATGGGAGATACAGTTTTCACTTAGATGTCAAAGAAACAACCTATTGTCACACTTTTTTACTTATGAAGCGGAGTATGTGGCTGTGACCTCGTGTGTCTATCATGTTATTTGGCTCAGAAATTTATTGAATGAGCTAAGTTTACCCCCAAGAAGAGGCAACCAAGATTCAAGTTGATAACACGTCTACAATAGCACTAGTAAAGAATTCAATTTTCCATGATAAAAGCAAGTACATCAATAGCGCTATCACTATATCAGAGAGTGCATTACAAGAAAAGAGGTGCAAGTGGAATACATAAAGTTTCAAGATCAAGTTGCTGATATTTTTGCCAAGCCACTCAAATTTGAAGACTTTATCAAGATGCAATATTTGCTTAGAGTTACAAAATCAAGTTGAAGAGGGAGTGTTGGAATTTAAACTTAATTTTATTGATAGAGATAAAATTGTTGATAGAATATTATGGATAGAGATAGGATAGATAAGGTGACAATTCTTGATAAGAATGAGCACCACAACAAATTTACTTAAAGATAAGGGTGAAAAACTGTTGTGAAAGACTCCAAACAACCGTTGTAAATCGATGCGTTGAGAAAGATATGATCGCTCAAAGATGAAATACAACAATTTTTTACCATTGTGTTTCAACCTGAACCGTTATGTATGTGGTAAATAGACAACCGTTTTTATTCTAAAACGACAACAGTTTATAACTGTTGTTTTTAAATTAAACTGTTGTCTTTGAGCATATGCATCTTTCACAACGCGTCAATCTATAATGGTATTTTTGGATCTTTAACAATAGTTTTTTTATCATTTTATTTCAAGTGCATGCATGGTCTTTTTAAGTATGAGACAACGGTTTTTAACTGTTATCATTTGCCCATTTTAAACGTTATTTCTCAACATATCATTTTAACTATTGTCATTTCTCAACACACACTAAAGAACAATAACCCGTTGTCAATAAACCATTGTCAACAAATATATATACAATAAACCATTTTCTACAAACATAAATATATCATCCCAATTTAAATAATCACTTCTTATATATACAAACTTGTAGCAAAACATATATTCAAACTTGTAGCAAACCATATTGACTGAAACACTATTTAGCTAGTCACTTCTTGTCTTATAATTTGGAGGCTTAAAGAGTACATTATAAAGTAAACAACAACCACCAAAAACAAATTCATACAAGCAACAATATCTTGTCGCCAAAATCCTTTTAACAAATAATATTTTAATTTTTCGATATCAAAAAGCACGTCGTGGTCTCTCCTCTATAACATTTACGCCCATTGCTCGACCGTCCAAGCTCTGCCCAAGTGCCAACATGTAATCTAGCATGTATTAAATTGACCAAAAAATAGAAACAACTATGCTTCAACCTAATATATGTACTAGGAAAAAGGAAATAATCAAAATATAACAATATTAGTTAACAAAGACAATGACTATGAGCAAGCCATTTCAAATGTTCCTTATAGTCTCCTTGGGGTTTCTCCACATGGATTTGAGATTAAACTCCGTAACTTTGGCTTCATCTTCCATTGAAAAGATAAGAGAGACAAATTTAATGAAAAAATTTATAAAAGACAATGGTGTCTATAAACGCTTAATGAAGGATAACAACAACAATGAAACATACAATGAGTACTTCAAGAGAAACACCAACACCAAAGTGCGAAACACATAACTACCAAATTCAATACAAAGAACAACACCATAAACAACAACCTAGAAATGATCTTTCTCCATGTCAAGACCCTTCTTTATTTCGACCATGCTTTAACCTAAGGAACATAAAAGCAATAACTAATCATAATCTTTATTATATGCAACCATGAGTTTTATATCTATCATGCACTAATACACAAAATATATTATCATCTGAATTATAAATATATAAAAAAAAGTTGAAAACTTTCACATAGATCTCACCATATTATTCAAAAATTAGTAACACAAGCAATTAACTCTTGGGAGCCATGTTTTAGAATTTAGAAGCTACTAACTTTCATCTTCTTAGAATCTACTGATACACATTTAATTATCTTTAAGCATTGCCTCAAAAATGAATTACATTCATGCACTATGTCAGCGGTAAAAGACCAAACAAGCAAAAGAGAACAGTTTTGAACGAGTCATTAAAGTAAACTTGACCGTTAATTATGCTTTTCCAGACAAACTTATAGAAAAAAAATAGTAAAAAGAAATATAGGTTCATCCGGATATTCACCACTTCTTGAAGCTTCATAGGTGGTCCTGATAATGATTTCCACTGGGAGAAATACTCTTCAGCTGAGATTGAACAAGGCTGCAAATTTAAATTAAATATTTTGCAAAATGATAAACTTGCTAATGTATAAGGCAGTCGAACGAAGGACAGTGCCACCAACTTTCTGACAAAAATCAAAAGGGTAGAAGATAGGTTCACTATGGAGGAATTCAAAAAGAAATCAGTAGGTCATGTGTTTTTTTACCTTATGAATTTCAACAAGCAAAAGAAGAATAGTGACATTCTCAATCTGCATGTTAAACTTGTAGCATGTACAGAACAGATTGCTTGCAACTGCAACTACCTAATTAGAACTACTTATTAGATGTATATACATGGCAGAGCATTCCAGCAATTCAAGCATAACAATCAAATGGGATTAAGCAAAATAATGATGGCACTATTTGTGTCTATGATCCACCAACCTAAAAGCCTATTAAATTGAACTAAACTAAATATGAATTGATTAACACATTTTCCTATGTGAATATGAGCATGTACTTCAGTATGGCATGCTAGTAAAATAGAAATTATCAATCAAAATAAATCCATAATTGACTCTTGCCTTAATCCTCAACCAAGAAACCATACAAATATTAGTAAAAGTAAAAATAGTGAGGATGAGATACTTGGCTAAACTGATTTGCTACATGTAAAGATCATGCATTTCGAAGGTCAACCTCTGTCTTAAGGTCCACTCCAGAAACAAATGAAGCAAGAACTTCAAACTTATCACAAATTTGTTGAGCAACCTTCAAATTCCCCTTGGATCAGGTCCATTCAGAATGAAATATCTGGAACCTTACAATAGATGATCTTTCAACTAGTCAACTAGAGGCAATGAAGAAAAATTCAACAACATACCTATGTAAAGCTGGCTCATGAAGAAGCTATAGCTTAAGAAGCTGGATGTGTTGATTTGATAAAGAAAAAAAAATCTTTTTTGCAAGCTTCAATGCATTAAATGCCTCTGAAAGAAAATGAAAGGAATTGATAACATGTATCATAAGACAGAAATTAATGCAAATGAGGAAAAAATAATGTTGGCGCTTCATCAAAAATATCTCAAATACGTCAATTTATGTACATTTCACACTAAACGAACAAAATATTGTCACACAACAGGAAGAAAAAAAATTAGTTCACTTCAAACATCTCAATCAAGTGAATAAGAAAGACGGGAGAATATAGTCACATGAAATTTAGAGTGAGTAGATAATTACCAGTATATCCTTTGAATACACTCAAATGTTGTATTTGTTTTGCATATGCTAGTGATAACTCTGATGAACTGAGTAAAATCAAGTCATATTAGTTCAGATAACTCATCCATTCACAATTTGCAAAAAAAGATGTTGCCAAGACACTCAACCTAGTAAGATACCTTGTAGCATCAGTAAAGCACATTACATAAACCAAAGCATTCATCCGAACCAACAAAGAGCTTAAGAAAAAATAGAAGATAAAATGAGTTACATAAAGTTAATGTTGTTATCAAGTTTAACTCATAGTAGTAGCCATGTAGGATCACTTAGGATTACAACTGCTAGATGACAGAAAATTCTCTTTAGTATAAATAAAGGTTGAACATCATATTGCAAAAAATACATAGATTGACAAAAGTGATAAGACTAACCAGAATTAAAAAGTGATCCTTGACAATATGTTGGTGCAATGGGGTCAATAAGAGGGGGGGTGAATTGCCTGATGTCAAATAAAAGGAAAACCAAGACCCCTTCCCGTTCTTTTGACTTGTATTAGTAACACAATTCTAATTAAACAATAACAATATATGAAATAACAACTTAAAAGGAAAATAAGTAAGAGACTATGATTTTTTACTTGGTTACAACCTAGGTGGTTGTTAATCCAAGACGGTTGCAAAGCTCTACTAAAAATGTCTCCTTTGATGAAAGTGGAGAAGCCTCTTACATTTTGAAAAAACTCAGAAAGTTGCTAGGAAGTTAATACTGAAGTTGTTCTATATTTCCTAGATCCAGGGGTCTTTTTACAATCCCTATAAAAATCTTATCTGGGACTAGAAAGTGCCTCCGGCGAGGCGCCAAAGGATAAAGCTTTATCCTTTGGCAATGACTAATTTCTACAGTCGAAGGTGCCTTCCAGTCCTATGGAAGGCACCTTCGTACTATTCATCGAAGGCATCTTCTAGCCATAGAAGGCACCTTCCACAAAGAGGCGCGGAGGCACCTTCAACTACCTTTGGAGGCACCTCCAACAACACTTATAGCCACATTTTACTCTTCTGCTGCTTCGATTGCCTGGGTGATCACGACCATCTAAAATAGGGCTCAACCGAATCCATTTCTCGACCTTCTCCTCAAGCATACTTCCTCTCCGGCTTCTCATCCCTCAGAACATCGCGCACGTCCTTCTCGTCCACCGGTATACTCTTTTGCAGCACCTCATCCCTAGGATACACCAAGCCCATTGGCTCCCTTCCCGTGACATCCTTTTTGCTAACTGTGTCTTCCGCTCGACTTCTTGTGTTCCTAAGCTCCTGCACACTTAGACATAAGAATCAAACATAAAATGACCTAACTTAACTTGGTTGATCACATCAAAACTACCACAGGATTCCAACACAATATACTTCCACAAAATGATAGATAAGAAACAACACCAAAAAACATTGTCAAAGCTATATAGTACCAAAATAATAGCACATCTCAATTGCAAAAAAGTAAGCAAACAATAACAACAACAAAATCTAATAGATTCACCATATTCATAAAGTCAATGACCAACTAGCTCCATGGAAGGCTCAATTCTTTCCAATAGTAAATGGGGTAGGCAATAAGCACAATACTTTAGAGAATTTCTAGTAATATATATATTTTTTATCATTATGACATATTAAGTTAGTCAAACCTTGATCACTATAGCTAGACCTTTAAGGTAAGTATTGCGTTAAAAAAATACATATACGTTACTTGATTCATCAAGGTAAGAAAGAGGCCTTTTTTCAAAAAAAATATATAAAAAAAAGTAGAAACCATGACCATTCAATTGTTTAGAATTGGCTACATGGAACTTTGTGCATCCTTAAGCACAAAGTATAAAAGAAAGTAATATTTACAACTAAATCATTAATAATAATAGTAAACATTAGTAAAAAAACATGCAAAGAATGTACCAAAACACTCCATCTAAGTCCATTCATGAAGTACTAGAATTACCTACCATAGTATTCCCATGCTGTGGACCTAAGCAAATAAGACACACCAGCCAATTGCAAGAAGGACCCAGGTATAGGTTTGGGTTGTGCATGAAACTGAAACACATCAAAATCATTAGCTAATATCCTGAACATATGTGACTTAAGCCATGGATTATCAACAGTTGTTAGGTTCTTAAGCCATGAAGTACTAAAAGCACCAGTGTTGTTTAGTTGCAAAATTCCATCTACTCCAAATTCAGTTAACACTTTGGAACTTAACCTTAGCTCCTGTAGAGATGATAGGCAACAGGAATGTCAAAGTATCACAACTTCAATGGTAATGAATAAAGAATTGTCTACTTACCTTGCAGACACTTATTGGGCATGTTTTATGCTTCATAGAAGCTTTGTGACCAAAAGAGATCAATGATTTCTTCACATGCTGAAAAAATGAAGATGCAAAAAATTTTTAGTCATAGGAAACATACAAATTACACACAAGATGAGCCTTTTGTCCACAGCATAAAGGACAAACATGGATAGTAATAAAAAAATCTATATACTTGCTGCTTACATAATAGAAGCAACAATAAGAAGCCAAATTAGTTCCAACTATTTGCAGTTGGCTATAAATATTTTCGCTCCCCTTGGCAAGCAGCGTGCAGGAATATAACGATAGGATGAAATTGCAAAGCAAGTATGAAATTTAATCATAATAAATAAAAGACAATACAAGTAAAGGAAATCTATGCTAACCTAAACTACGATTGCAAAATTAAAAGCAACATAAAGTAAATTATGAATGAAACATATACTAATCTAATCTAATTGTATCCAAACAAAAACAAGAACTTAAAACAATCAAAAGAGACAAGACATGCAAGAATTAAATTAACATAATTGCAACAAATGAAAAAAAAAAATACAAGTGATGGGTAAATTAATCTAACGCCTAATATGCATCTACCAATTCAAACCTAAAACATGTCATTTTAAACATAGGGAGCAAATCCCATTACAAGCATTCAATCAATTACATGTTAACTCAAAGAAAGACAACCAACAACAGTCAACAAGCATAACCATAATGAAGAGATCGACCCAACACATCGAAGATGGATGACGACGGTTGCAAAGGAGCTTCGGATGCAACTGCTATCCGGAATACAAAGGGTTTGTGAACTTGGCGGAGACAGGGATGCTAGATGTCTACGGACTAATGAAAAGCTCTCCTCTTCTAACCTAAAGAGGAGAAGTGGCTATGAGCTCTGGGTGGAATTGCTGGAAGGTGAGAGCGCTTCCCTTCTAGCCTGAAGGGTATCTCTGTGGATGACCAGAGATGCTACTGGAGAAAATGGTCGGATGGATCTCTTCTTCTAACCTGAAGAAGGGGCTAACAGTGTGGTTGGGAGGATGAAGAGGAAGTAAGAAGCTCTCCTCCTCTTCTAACCCAAAGAGGAGGTGGGGAGCTTCGATGGTGTTGGCGATGGTTGGAAGAAGAAAATGATGAAGGAGTTCCGGTGTTGGGTGCTTGGCATCGAGAGTGTATTCACTTGAGAAGAGGGCTTTGTGTTGGTGTCGAGTTGAAGGTTAGGATGATGGTAGGTGCTTGAGAAGATGAGGTGTGATGAGGGCCAGCCAGCAGTTAAGAGGAGGTTGTCGTCAACCCTTGGTGTTGAGCATCGGTTGGTAGGATAAAAGAGGGGTTGATAGACGATGCCCTCTAATTCATTCCTTTCCTATGTATTCATTAGTACACAGCGGAGATCTAATACTAATATGAATACATAAGTTAAAGACAATAAGGAAGACAAACAAACAAATCGATACGCCGATTTATGTGGTTCGGAGATAAAGCTCCTACTCCACGGCTGTCCGTTAGGTGGACGATCCCGATCCTTCGGTGGATTAGGCCCCGACAAACTCCGGCTATCTTAAGTTTCCTTGTGGGTGGAGAAACCTCACCACAACTCTTACCAAGACCTCTTGGAACACAATGAGCACTTGAGGCTTTGGATACTACTAATTAAGGTTAACCATCACTAATTTCGTCAACTTGGTTAGTCATCCCAAGCTCCATTTTATAGAGCTTGGTAAGAAACAACCTTGTTATTTTTACCATTACCAGTCAACTAGTCCTTACATCAGTCGGCTAGTGCTGGCCCAATGGTACTCCAACGACTCTTTACCAGTCGACTGATCCTTGCACCAGTCTACTAGTGCTTACCATTTAGGCACGGAGACTCTCTGTGCTCTACCCCAGTCGACTAGTAAAATTCTAAACTTAGGGGTTCCCTTCCCGAGTACATTTCTCTCGCACTCAGACTCTCACGACTCACTTGACTCTTCCTTGCAGCCTTGACCTCTTACCTTCAAGCCTTCTTCCTTTAGCTCTCGTCCCTCGGATGCATTTAAGCCCACGACTTGTCCCAATGCCATCCTTCGCGTATACCTCAAAGTATGCTTCCCTCAGCTCTTGTCCTTATTGCCTTGTCCACAGTCCCTCGAATGATCCATCCTTCACCGGACTTGAAGTCATCAAACTGAGTTAAATGTGTATCCTGCAAACCTGGACAACTCAAATGCGTATATCTAATACAAGGGTGAACCTAACTTAAATCCGTTGCCCAAACATCAAAACTCATGATCACACTGAATCTCAATATTGCATCCAAGACTTAGGAGTGGAGGAGATGGATTGTGAAGGAGGAAGAAGAATCACTTTGTTGATGCGTTGGGGGATGTCGCGTGAAATGCCCTCCTTCCTGTTCATCTGTGTGAGAGAAGGGATGGAAGGGTTTTTCTTCCTCTGATATGAGTTTCCAAGGGGTCGGGGAAGGCAAAGATCATGACTCAAAGTAGGAGAAGGAAAGGGAAGAGACGAGATCGAAGGAGGGAATCCAGCCCCGAGGAGGATGGAAGCTTTATTTTCCTGATAGAGGTGTCGGGGCTTAAAAGAACTTTCACCACTCCCAATTTTTGGCGAAGTTTTTAGGTGGAATTTAACACAACGGTAATAATTTCATTGACAACGATTATAAACTATTGTGAATCAATTTTTGTCACGGGTTTTGTGGTGAAAAAAATACAATACTTATAATCTCATTGACAACAGTTTAAAATCGTTGTAAAGAAAAAAATTGTTTAAAGACAACGGTTTTTAAAAACTGAATGGATTTAAAACTGTTATAAAATCCATTGTTGTTTTTAAAAAAAATTGCTCAAAGATAACGGGTAAATGTTGCATCAAAGACAACAATTTTATCAAAAACTATTGTCTTTTGTCAAATTTATAATATTTTTTTCTAAAATCGTTATCTTTGTGGAGTTGTCTTGTGCATTTTTGTTGTAGTGGAGAGTTCGTGATTAGATAGAGATAGAATATAATGAGGTGACAATTTTTTATAAGAATAAGAGGTCATGGAGATAGAATATGATGAGGTGACAAAAGAAAAAAAGGATCTAGATTTAATGTATTTGATATTAATAGTTATTTAATATGTCTATAAATATGTAACTTTTACAATGAATGAAAGCAAGTTGAGTTCACATTTTTTTCTTATTCTCCTCTTCCACTAAAGTGCATTTCTTCTCCCATAAATTTCTTCTTCCAACAAATATCGGAGGTCTTTGGCTTCCAAGTCTTATAATAAATTCGAGGAATGGAAAGAATTGTGCAACCACTTTCATTTGGAGATACAAACTAATAATAAGTTGTCAAAGATCAATTAGATGATAGGTTTGAGTTACAATGACTTGCCTTATGATCTCAAGCCTCGCTTCTTATTCTTAGGCATCTTCCTGAGGATTTTGAGATTAGTCAGAAGTGTTTGATGAGACGGTGGATTGCTAAAGGGATTGTGAGTGGCATAGGTGACTTCCCCGCTAAGAAAGTCACTGAGCACTGCTTCAACGAGTTAGTGAATCGTAGCTTGGTGTAGCCGTCAGAATTTAATGATAATGGGACAGTGAAGTCCTGCCACGCCCATGACATGATGCTTGAAGTCATAA
The DNA here is from genome assembly GCF_018446385.1 of Zingiber officinale. Lineage (NCBI taxonomy): Eukaryota > Viridiplantae > Streptophyta > Magnoliopsida > Zingiberales > Zingiberaceae > Zingiber > Zingiber officinale. The sequence goes on from NC_055988.1 coordinate 88,829,789, forward strand.
TCTCCTTATATGCTAGTCACTATTCAAAAGGCTAGTAGCCGCCCGTGATTTATCTCCTCCGTGTTGGCCATGGGACGGGTTGGCGGGGGCGCTGGGGGTGAATGTATTCGCCTTTTGCCACTTGAAGTCATAATCTCGATATCAAGGTGAACTTACGGTGCTACTGACTGAGCACCCCACTAATCTGCCACAACATTAGAAGATAAGAAGTTTATCATGGCATGAAGGAAGCAGTGGGCTAGGGCCTAACACTGATTTGTGCCATCTCCAATCCTTCACTGCATTTGGTGAGGATATACCAATGAAGGATTATAGAAAGCATAGGTTGTTGATGAAAGGATCTTGAGCGCAAAACAACACAAGCGCAGTGGATCCTTTTCAGAAGATCCATACGAAGGAAACTGTATACTAGTTGTGATGAGAGTTATATTTTTATTGCGTAAACATGAACTCCCGACCACAACTTTGTCCTCGATGGATATTAGTACAATCAAATGGTTGCACCTCTATGGTATCTACACGAATACGTTCTGTCCGTCTCATGAATTCATGATTTGGAGAAGAACTACTTTCGTGGTGCTAGCCACAAGGATGGTTCGGCCAAGAGAGAATTCAGCCAAAGAAAGGAGATGAAGAAGACCAGAAAATCAAGAGTCTCTCAAGAAAAATGAGATCAAAAGACCTTTTATATTCTTTGAAGAATACCAAGAGTCTCAAAGAATACAAAAAGCCTCAAGTAATATCAAGAGTATTTGCCTTTTGATATTATTCTAATAATGATACCAGTTAATCTCTATTAATTTTTAAGAAATTATATTTAGGTATGTTTGATTCAAGTTATCATATATAATCTTGGTTATGTGATTACCAGGTAATCACATAACCAAGGTTATAAGGAATAAAACATAACCAAATGCTGTTTGGTTCAATCTAGGTAATGCAACAAAAATATGTTTGTTTGAAGGTTTTAATGAATAACCTAGTTTAATATTTTACTAGATTACCCTTAGTTACAAAACCAACTATACATAATAATAATAATAATAATAATAATAGTAATAATAATGATAATAATAATAATAATAATAATAATAATAATAATAATTATTATTATTATTATTATTATTATTATTATTATTTAAACTCTATTATATTTTACTATATTTTCACATTTTTTTATTTTTATATATATTTTTATTTTTTTTTATTTTGTTTTTTTATGTTTTCTAATTTTTATTTTTTTTAAGTTTTTTTTTACTTTTTTATTTTTTTTTATTTTGTATTTTTTAGGGGTTTTTACATTTTTCTATTTTTAATTTTTTTTAATGTTTTTTTAACATTTTTTATTATTTTTTACTTTTTAAAATTTTTAAATTTTTTCTATTTTTTTTTATGTTTTTTAGTATTTTTTTAATTTTTTTAATTTTTTAAAGTTTTTTTACTATTTTTTATTTTTTATATTTTTTAATGATTTTTTATTTTTTAAAAGTCTTTTATGTTTTTTTGTATTTTATTTTTTATATTTTCCATTTTTTTTCTTTACATTTTACTTTTTTGTCATATTTTTCTCTTTTCGAGGGTATTTTAGGTAAAAAAAAATTCGATAACCCCGGAATCAAGAAAAATCTCAATTTTCCGAGGTTTTCCGATTCTTAGTTGCATGCCCTTTTTGCTGACTTGTCGGGCATGAAACATTACTCGTGAATCATCGATTACCTAAACTAAACAGAGTTTTTGTTGATAACTTTGGATGAATAACCAAGATTATCAAGAATAACCCCTAACCAAACACATCCTTAATATATTGAATTAATCATAAATCTAATAAATCTAATCATCTTATAGTTATTGTTAAATAAGAATAGAAAGAAGATAAAAATATGAGAGTAATAATTAATCTTATTGTTCATTGATACTTGCCCTCAAGACAATACAATATATAGGGTTTAAATAAGTACTCGGTCAATTAATCAATTAATAAATAACAGAATAATTCTAAAAATTATTCTGAGAATTATTCTAATAATTATAACAAAATTATTAGAATAATCTTAAAACTAATTTGATTTGATTTGATCCGATCAATTCTGGTAATTTTCTTTTATCTCTTTTACCCCCCCCCCCCCGACAAACTTAACGGGAGATCTTTGACGTTGAGTTTGCTTGCTAACTTGTTGAAACGTTGTCTGGATAAAGGCTTAGTAAAGATATCAGCAATTTGATCCTCAGCAGAGATATAAGAGACGAATAATTGTTGAGTTGCCACACGTTCACGAACAAAATGAAAATCAATCTCCACATGTTTTGTACGAGCATGAAAGATTGGATTTGCTGTGAGATATGTTGCTCCAATATTGTCGCACCAAATTTTTGGTGCAATATTTGATGCAAGATGAAGTTCAGAGAGAAGTGATTGAAGCCAAATAATTTCAGACATTGTATTTGCTATAGCTTTATATTCTGCCTCAGTACTTGAACGAGATATCGTAGGTTGCTTCTTCGAATTCCATGAGATAAGATTTCGTCCAAGAAATATTGCATATCCACTAGTAGAGCGTCTATTTTCAGGAGAACTTGCCCAATCCGCATCACTATAGGCATATAAATCTCGAGACGATTGATGATATAAAAGAAGACCATGTAGAATAGTACCTTTGAGATAGCGAAGCATTCTTTTTACATTATCCCAATTTTGTTCAGTTGAAACATGTATGAATTGACAAGCACGATTTACTGCAAAAGTAATATCAGGGCGTGTGATAGTGATATATTGTAAGCTCCAACAATGCTTCGATAAATCTGTTGATCAGACAGAGCAGGAGAGGATGAAGATGGAAAGTTGTTTATAACAATTGGTGTAGAGACCAAACGTGCTCCATCCATTTTGTCTCTTTGAAGAAGTGCAGTAATGTATTTGCTTTGAGAGAGAAGATAGTCATCCTCATGTGGAATAAGATTAATACCAAGAAAAAAATGAGCAATGCCCAAATATCGGGTAGGAAATTCTTGATTGATAAGACTTAATAAAATTATGATGCCCTTGTGATCATTACCGGTTATCAGGATGTCATCCACATAAATAAAAAAAATATCATAGACCCATCATTATATTTGTGAAATAGAGACGAGTCAGTCTTTGATCCAAAAAATCCTTGAGCTTGTAACCAATTGGATAGTTGATGAAACCATGCACGAGGAGCTTGTCGAAGACCATATAAGGATTTCTTAAGTTGGCAAACATGAGATGGAAATTGTGGATGCCAGGTGGTTGCTCCATAAATACAGTTTCCTCAAGATGACCATGGAGAAACACATTTGAGATGTCCAATTAGCGTACAGGCCAATTGGAACTAACAGCTATCGATAATAATAGTCTGACAGATGTAATCTTGATGAATGGACTAAAAGTATCATTGAAGTCAATACCTGGTTGCTGACTAAAACCTTTGGCTACAAGTCGAGCTTTGTGTCGTTCAAGAGAACCATCAGCTCGATACTTAAGACGGAATACCCATTTAGAGCCCACAACATTCATTGAGGAAGTGCGCGGAACTAGACTCCATGTTCCATTACGAAGAAGTGCATCAAATTCTGTAGTCATTGCACTACACCAATTTGGATCCTTGTTTGCTTGCGTAAAACAAGTTGGTTCAATAGATTTTGAAGAGACCACTAGAGCCCGTGGAAGAGGATATCAAGTCGCATTTGGTGGGCAACGTTCATAAATGTCACTAATGGGAAGCATGCGACGAAGAGCATTATCATCTGAATCACTTGTTGATGATGATGAGGAAGTAGGCTGACATGGTGATGTAGATGACGGACTTGCATTATCCGAGGATCCAGAACTAGAGAGCATATTATCTTCGATCGGCGAGGCTTCCAAGATTGGAGCAGCATCCTAAGGTGATTCTGATGGTATAGGGGAGTTATTAGAGAGCGGAGCAGGACCTAGGATGTCATCATTTCTGACAATATTAGGTGGTATTAAGAAGGTGCCACCTGTATCTGGAGGAGAGATCGAAGAAGACACTGAAAAAGGGAATAGAGCCTCATCAAAAGTAACATGTCGTGAAATATAAATTCAACCTATTGGTATATGTAAGCAACGACAACCATGGTGCAAATTGCTGTAACCAAGGAAAACACATTGTAGTGAACGAGAATCAAGTTTGTGTTTAGAGTAGGGGTGTAACCATGGATAGCATACGCAACCAAAAATTCGAAGGAAAGTGTAATTAGGAGTTTGATTATAAAGTGTTTCAAAAGGACATTTATGATTGAGCAATAGAGTAGGGAATCGATTTATGAGATATACAGCGGTGGTAACAGCTTCATCCCAAAATTTACGTGGAACTTATGCATGATGAAGAAGAGCTAAGGCAGTTTCGACTATGTGTCTATGTTTTCTCTCAGCATAGCCATTTTGTTCTGGAGTGTGAGGACAAGAAACTCGATGAACAATTCCACAAGAGACAAGATGGCGATGGAGAGCTTGATATTCACCTCCCCAATCAGAATGAAAAGAAAGTATTTTACGATTAAAATATCGTTCAACTTGATTTTGAAATTTACCGAATATATCTAATAAATCAAATTTTCTTTTCATAGGATAGAGCCAAGTATATTTGCTAAAATGATCAATAAAGGTAACATATTATTGGAAACCTTGGTTAGATAAAACAGGTGTAGGGCCCCAAACATCAGAATGAATTAATTCAAGTGGGAAATTAGAAACATAATCAGATGAATAGAAAGGTAGCTTATAACTTTTAGATTCCATGCAGGCCCTACATGAATGAGATGGAGAGGAGGTAATGGAAGTAGGTAAACCATACCTATTGATGATTGACTAGACAATATGAAGAGAAGGATGACCAAGTCGAGCTTGCCAAGCTGGTTTATTTATGCGTTCACCAACAAAAGTTTTGATTGAAGAACTTTGAAGATAGTAGAGGCTATTTTTGATTCTCCCATGAAACACAATAGCATTTGTTTCTTTATCTTTTATAAGATAATGATTATGATGAAACTCAAAAATGACATTGTTATCAAGACAAAACTGACGGGTAGAAAGTAAATTTTTAGTGATAAATGGAACATGAAAGACATTGCGCATGTGAAAAGTTCGATTAGATAAATGAATATATGTGTTTCCAAGATTAGCAATTTGCAAACCTGAGTCATCGCCTACTTGAACCGTATCTGAGCCATAATATGACATTACGTCTGTAAGGATATTATAATCCGATGTGACATGATGAGTTGCTCCAGTGTTAATATACCAATCAGTAGATGAAAACTCTGGAATTTTACCGCAAGTAGGCACAGATGAGAGAGCTTTAGGATATGCTTGTGAAATAGACGGTTGTCTTGAAGCTGTAGAACCACTAATGAAATTTGAGGCAAATCTTTAGGGAATAGATTTCCCGGATGACCAATGATGTGACAAATTTGACATTTTACCCGAGAGCGATCAAATCTTTTAGGGTATATATTTCCAGTATAACCAATGATGCGACAAATTTGACATCGGACTGAATTTTGTTTTTTGCCTCCTTGATAGTGTTGAGTATTTGACATCTAAAGTAAAATAACTTATCTTGCAGAGAGATTGGATCGCTGAAAAGGGGGCATTTCGCCTGGAGAAACTCCCCTTGGAGGAAATAGAAGCCTTGGCTAGAGCAACCACTTGTTGTCGACGTTGAGGTTTGGGCAACGGTCGGTGGATAGCGATGGTAGCACAAAAGGAGAAGCCCTTTTTGTCGTCTTGTTTTGCGGTTTCAAAAAAAAAAAAAAGAAAAGAAACTCCTCTTTTGTCTTGGACAACGACAGAAAAAGGAAGGGAAGATGATTTGTGCACTACAAGAAAAAAGCCTAACAACAACGGTTTTTCACCGTTGTCGTAACCCCTTTAGAACTGTTGTTAAATGTCGTGCTGTTAAAAAGGGTGCCCAAAGACAACAGTTTTTAACCGTTGTCTTTGAAGGCAAAGACAACCATTTTTACAACGGTGACAAATTGTTGTCTTTCCTTCAAAGACAACAGTTTTTCACCGTTGTCTTTAAGCGTCTACCTTTAATAGCAGAGTCTTCAACAACAGTTTTAAACTATCTATGACAACGGTGAAAAACTGTTGTCTTTTTTAGATAAAAAATAAAAAAAATTAATACACAATTTTCCAATATTATAAATCATTCAAAATACTAAATTTCAAAATAAAATTTAATATACAATTTTCTAACATTCAAAAATAATATCTATAACATTCTGAAGAAATTTCATAAGCAACCAACAAAATGATAACACTATTAAAACAAAAGTAGAACAATATAACACGAGATTTTCTACTTAGATGTCGGTGAAGAGGAGGGACTGCAACTCCTAGTGCTCCTTAATTTGTTAAAGTCTCTCCATTTTTTTTTGGCTTGTTCCCAGTACTCTTGAGGACACCTATTTGAATAAAGATATATATTACAAATTAGAAACTAAACTGTACGCGTGAATCTAATTGCACTGCATGAACGTTACATAACCATAAAAATCATTTGATCTAGTCATCTAACAGAAGTGCAAAAAGCGTTATCTATGTAACATAAATGGTAACCTCTTGAAACAATATGGTGGCTCTGAAAGTCATAAACACGTTAAGGTTTTCACCAACTATAGTAGGAATGGATGCAGTAATTACCTAAAACAACATAAATATGTTTTTATTTGATTGTATAGTAGGAAGAAAACATTAAGATTTATACTGCTGCTGTAGTAGGAAATCATATTGCTACTTAGTGTTCAAGCCTATCTATCGCAATCACCATCAATAAAAACATCAATCAATATAAGGCACACAAAATTTGATCTCTTGCATCAAGTTGGTAGATCATACCTCAAAGTCTTTACGAATAATTTTGTCCATGTTACAAAGGGTTAGGATCTTGAATCTGGTTCTCCAAGTCTTGCTGCCTTGTGTCATCTCCATCTTCAACTCCAGCAAGGTTTCTGGCTTCATTTTACTGCTGACTCTGATTAAGTTGGACCGAGCGCAAAGTTCTCCTAGCCCTCCATCTTAAATACTCAATGAGCAAAGAGTTCATACTGATTGAAATACCAAACCCAGTAAATGAGGAAAGTAAAATCGAGAACACAGGGCTTACTCCTAGCTGCAGAATCAACAAGGGGATTTTTAACTTCTGTATTAAAAATTAAACAAAAAATTTGGGCTACCAAATCCATCTGACGAATCGCATCACCTTACCACACTATAGAAAACATGAGCAAAGAGGATCATAAGTGTAAATTGGAATGATGCATAGGCCCAAATGTAGCTCTGGCTCACTGTAAATAAAACACTCAAATTCATGGTTTGACATAAAGCATTGTAAAAAACACAAATTCAGTACAACAATGTGACAATCACACACAACGCTATTAAGGTTTGTTGTATGATTAAAAAAATGGATACTGAATATATGAAAGCTAATAGAAAATATTGGAAGAACCTGAAATTGCAAAACCATAGGAAGAGAAAGATGAATTACCCATCGTTGAAGTTATCATGGATGCGAGAAGACCTAGAACACAAGCAAATGGCAAAGATACGACAAGAACATGGCGACCCAATTCACTAACCTGTTAGAATAAAGTTTTAGTTGAAAGTAAATGTAAACTCATGAGACTAAATTGAACAAGTGTGTTGGAAATCATTAAAAAATCAAAAAATAATAATAATACAAATTGTATTTGAAAGTTGAATAATCTTACTAAGAGTTGCTCCAGGAAGCAGAAATAGGCAAGCATGCTGACCATGACAAGAATAGGGACGTCCTGCAATACCCTGTCATGAAAATGAAGAAATACCAGTTAAAACTAACATATACCCAAAGGTCAAAGGCATATATCGCCACAAGATTAAGCCAAAACCTGTAAATTATTAAATAATGATCTATTGAATATAGTAATGCTTTTATTAAGGTACAACCTGCAGGTCAATGAGAAATTTCTAATATATTCAAGGCATAAATTTCAATTCAAAGCTTGTGCAAAAAATAGTTTGCACGACTCCAGTTTTACTTGAAAAAAATAAGTAGTCTGACGGAAATCTTAACAATTTATTAAAGGGAGCAATATGTTTTTTGGCCGGACGGATCTGTAATAAACGATCATACAACCAAACTCAACATCCCAAACAACGTATACAATCAAGTCCACACAAATCTAGCACTAAAAATAACTTACCCTCAAGCCATATCTGATATCTCGTTCGGAGGGCTCGAGAGGTTATTGTGGCGGTGAGCTGGGACAGAGGAATAGGGCAATGCCAACACTAGAGTAAAGATCGGTTAGAGAAAACTTGGTTCGATCGTCGAAGCGGCGATGTGTAGAGAGGCGCCACAGGAGGTTAGATCTAGGGTTCAAATCCCTCTTAACCGGAGATCCACCAATGCGGGGTCGGTGACTCTAGGAGAAGAGAAATCTCCGGATGGACTCCAGTGATCAGTGGAGAAGAGCCTTAGCCGGCGGTGGACGCTTGGTGCTAGCGCGATCGATTTTCTCGTGGCTCCGGCGTCGGGGAAGAGTTAGGGCTCGACGACGGCAGCTATGGCGTTGATCGGAGCAAGGCACGACTCAATGAGGCTTCAGCCGGCGTCGAGTAACTCTTGGCTGGTGGTTATGTATGTGGGGAGAAGAAGTATCGCAGCGTTGATAGGCGGCGAGGATCAGCGTCGAGTTGGGAAGGAGGGGAAAGGGGAATCTGTCACGCCCCAGAGGAGTCCCTGTCCGAGAAAATTTCGGCAACATCTCCCTGTACGGTGGACAATCTGAAACTTTTCTACATCTCACAAATACCTCAACCACAGGCAGCTGGAATAATAACAACAAAATAAAACATCACCACGCAGTTTATATAAGTAAACAGAAAGATAATACCCTGACTCGAAATCCACCCTACTCCACTGCACTCGTAAAGCTCAAATCCGACGAACTCACCTCTTCTGCCGTCCAGGCAGGCATGTAGTAGAATAAAATCCAAATCATACCAAAAATCCATCATCATCTCAAAATCCATACAAAGTCCAAGTATCCAAACAAACCAAGTCTATAACATAGTCAAAAAGAAACAAACAAAACCAGTAGATCCGTAAGTCTTCGGGTCTTCAGGGGACCAGCAACTAGAACTCTCTCCTGACAGCATCATCCTGAAATATAACAACAATGGAGGCGGGGTGAGTCCAACACTCAGCAGGTACAATTGATATGCCAAGTAAAGAAATAACACCTAGCACTAATCATGCGTACAGTCTCCTGATAAAGATAAAGGTAAATTCAAACCGAAGAAGACAGGAGAGAATCTGTACTAACCAGGACCCGGTATAAGGACAAACAGTCCGAAAGGTATAGAAGACCTGTATGCATGTCAAACATAGGTATCCAAACAATATGCAGCATATAAATGCAGCAATCACAATCACAATCACAAACAATAAATGCATCATGCATATGATGCCAATTTCATGGTCACCCCTGACGCCAGTCAGCCAACTCACAACAAAAGTGGGACCAAGTGGGTAGGGCTGTGACAACCGTGCACTCAGCAACACTACTCCTGATGAGTGATCGAGTGGACGGGATGCTGTCGGAGTACATACGTACTCCTACCCCAAATCATAAATGGGGGAGCGCAATGCTCTCATCTCCCGGTACGCTATGACGGGGAGGAATCTCTAACGTGCTACACGCTGCGTCACACTACCCCTGAGCGGATCAACGGAGCACCGGAAGAGTCAAACTGACGTGCTACCACGCTGTGTCACGCTACCCATGAGCGTCACAACGGAGCACCAAACAGTGATCAAAATGCTCGATAATAATGGAGCAATCTATCGCACAGCATGCGATCATGCAAATGGTGCATGTCACTAAGCATGGTAATATACTAAACCAACCTCTGGGCATATAACAATGGTCACCATAGTGAATAAATCATATCAAGGTATACTGATCAAATAAGGTATCAAACCTAGGTCCTGACATGGTAAAACATGGTTATATCACTACCCATGAGCATGATAGATCGGTACAAGATCAATACGAAATGAAATCAAATAATCAATCAAACAGGTAACATGTGTTGGGCAGTGATTAACCGAAACAAATAGGAAACACAATTAATGCAACATATTATTTTCATTACTAAGCATATCAAAGACAATAAGTCAAAAGTACCCGCCTCTGATAAAATGGTGCAAATCTGACTCCGAGATACTCGTCTCGCGTCAAGGTCCTGTATATTAAACATATAATTTACATTTTTATTTAGCTACAAATTTAAACGAATAGCTAAATAAAATCTTCTAAATTAATTTAGGGTAAATCCCTAATCATTCCACTACTCGATTACTTTAAAACCTACACATGAATCTAAGTTAACAATTTTTGCTAACAGAACTAACAAACATCTACCACAAAGATTAAAACCCTAACCTCACCTCAAGTTCCACAGTTTTATTCAAGAACAAGAAGATGCTGGAATTAAAGAGTTGCTGCCCAATTAAGGTTAATTGCTGCTGGAATGAGGGAATGCTGGAATGAGGGGTTTTTGCCGCACAATTAGGGTTGTTGGCTGCTAGAAACAAAACAAGCAACCCAAATCAGTATATTCCCTTCCAAATCAGGTTCCCAAACTAAACTAAGATAGGTCATCAAAGCTTGTATCAAGAATTCATTACCCAATTGACCTCCTCCTCCGGTTGTAACCCACTGTTGCTGGCAACAACGTCACTTGCAGTGGTCGGCCAGTGATCACAATCCACAATGTAGATCAGAGTAGAAATGGGAAAAACTAGGGCACGACACTGATGAGGAAGATCCCTGCGATCGCCGGCTGCTCAAGCAAGGAATAAGGCGGTGGTCGGCAGTGGCGTCGGAGCCGACTAGGGCACTCGAGATGGAGTAAAACTCGGCTCTGATGTGAGGTGATCGGAGATAGGGCTCGGGGTGGCCGGCTGTGGTGGCGGCGCGAGATGCTAGGGCACAGGGACGGCGTCGCTGGAGTCGGGGCAGAGGCTAGAGTCGGGTCCTCGGCTGCGTTGGCTCGAGAGTCGCCGGCGTTGTCCCGTGCGGCGACGTCGCTGTCGAGTAGAGAAGGCGGCTCGGCAAAGACCCGAGAGAGAAGAGGGCTCGGCAGAAGTCGGCAGCGTTGAGATGCTCCGCGAGTGGTTTGTGCCGTCAAAGGAAGAGGAGAAGAGGAAGGAGAAGAACCGCCGAGTGGCCGGCGGTTAGCGCACGCCGGCGGTTAGGGCTTCGGCGCGAGAAGAATCGGCGTCGGGGCCGAGTGAGGCTCGGGAGAGAAGGAAATATAGGCACGGGAAAAAAAAAATAAATGAAAAAGAAAAGGAATAAGGAATTTATAAAAGAAACAATTCCTCGCTTAAATGGGGTAACCCAAATAGGCTTTTCTGGGCCCCGTTTTTATCCCCGTCAACTCGTCCGTACGAGCTCCAAAAAATTCCCGAAAAATGTCCAAAAATTTCGGAAAATTTCCTTATTCATATTCGCCTATTTTCGGTATTTTACATTCTCCCCCACTTATAAAAAATTTGGTCCCCAAATTTCGTTATCTACCATCAGCAAGTACTAACAATAGACAGGAAGTATAAATGCTGAACGGTAAACTATGTGTACATACCTCAAGTGAAAAGATGGGGATATCGAGCTCGGATAGTGTCCTCGAGCTCCCAAGTAGTCTCCTCGTCTGAATGATGCTACCATCCGACTTTAACCAGCCGAATAGTCTTGTTCCGCAACTGACGCTCTTTCCGGTCGAGAATCCGTACCGGAACCTCCTCATATGTAATGTCAGGCTGCATCAGAACAGCGCCCAAACCCTGTAGAGACGCGTCTGTGTAAAGTACAAATCCATCCTCTCCATAAGGTAAAACCAAAACTGGAGCCGACACTAATCTTCGCTTCAGCTCCTGGAAGCTGGTCTCGCAATCCTCGGACCATATGAACTTCACGCCTTTCCGGGTAAGACGTGTCAGTGGCATAGCAATACGCGAGAAGCCCTCGACAAAACGTCGGTAATATCCGGCCTCCTGAACTGACTTCGGCTGCTCCCAACCGGTAACAGCCTCGATCTTCTGAGGATCAACTGAAATACCTCTGCTAGAAACCACGTGTCCCAGAAAACCAACTGAGGATAGCCAGAATGCACACTTGCTGAACTTCGCGTACACCTGATGTCGTCGAAGAATCTCCAAGACTATGCGAAGATGCTGAGCATGCTCCTCCTCGGAACGAGAGTAGACCAATATGTCATCAATGAAAACGATAACAAACTGATCCAGATACTCCAGAAAGATGCGGTTCATCAAGTCCATAAACACCGCTGGAGTATTGGTAAGCCCAAATGGCATTACCAAAAACTCATAATGACCGTATCTGGTACGGAAAGCTGTCTTCTGGATATCAGAATCTCTGACTCTCAACTGATGATATCCGGATCGCAGATCAATCTTAGAATACACTGATGTACCTCTGAGCTGATCAAACAAATCCTCAATCCGTGGTAAAGGATATTTATTTCTAACGGTCACTGCATTCAGCTGTCTGTAGTCAATACATAACCGCATAGTACCGTCTTTCTTCTTGACAAATAGAACTGGAGAACCCCATGGTGAAACACTAGGGCGTATAAATCCCCTATCCAAAAGCTCCTGGAGTTGAACCTTCAGCTCGTTCAACTCTTTTGGTGCCATACGATACGGAGCTTTCGATGTCGGTGCGGTTCCCGGAATCAGCTCAATAGCGAACTCCACTGGCCTTCTGGGAGGCAAACCTGGCAGCTCCTCTGGAAATACATCTGGGTACTCCCGGACAACAGGAACGTCGGAGAGCTACGAACTACTACTGTCCTCAGTACTGATCAACGACAACAGAAAACCATGACAGCCGTGAGACAGCAGCTTCTGCGCCTGAATAGCTGAAATAATCTAGATGCCGTCGTCTCTGATGCCAGTGAAACTCCACGAGGGTTGGTTCGGAGGCCAGAAGGTGACCACCCTCGTCTGGCAATCAACGGTAGCATGATATACTGACAGCCAATCCATGCCAAGAATGATATTAAACTCGACCATTTCCAATACTAGAAGATCTACCGTAAGTATCATGTTGCCAAAGTCTAATGGGCAACCTCTGATCTCCTGGGTGACATCTAAAGTATCATCGGACGGTAGGGAGACAGTCAATCGCCGCAACCTAACAGTAGGTAATCTACCAATCTCCCGCATAAAGGTACGGGATATAAAAGAGTGCGAACTACCAGTATCAATCAAAATATCAGCGGAAAATGCATAAATGGAAATCATACCGCGGAAAACGGATCCGTCGGTCTCTGGCGGAGGAGGAGAAGGTAACACTGCCAGCGGCTGCTGCGACTGGGCAGAAGCCTGCCACTGAGGCGCTGCTGGACCATGAGCCAGAGAAGACTGAGAGGATGGTGACTGATACTGTGCAGCTGGCTGGGACTGAGTCTGGTACTGCCCCTGAGTCGGATAATAAGGTCCTGGAACAAAACTCTGGGGTGCTACAGAAGTACTGGAGTACTCCTGTCCAAGCATGCCAAATGCTGCTGCAGAGGGAGCTGCTCCCTGCTGACGTTGTGAGGGTGTGAATCTCCGCCCTCCTCGTCGAGACACTGACTTGGCTCTGATACCATCTGTAACGCCCCGGCCCGGGTGGGCCCCACCCGGACCGAACCAGGAACGACACCAGAATTACCTATCGGTTTGATGACTAGCTCCACAGACCACCGGAGGTCCTTTCAGCGTGCTTTGTCATCACTCGCACGCACCCTGGAAAACTTCCCAGGAGGTCACCCATCCTCAGATTTCTCCAAGTCAAACACGCTTAACTTTGGAGTTCTTAAGTCTAGGCTTCCGAAAAGGAAGGTGTACCTTGGTGATATGGATAGTACCATCTAACCTTTTAAGTCATACTTAACCAGAATCTCAGAACCGGGGTATTACAATCACCCCCACTTAAAGACACAACGCCCTCGTTGTGTAACCACAAATCACACCACAAACAAATCCCAGAATCTCCCTCTCTAGGTGGTGCCCTGGGTGCTCCTACCACAGGTGCACTCACGGTCGCAAGGTCGCTCTGATACCATCTGATAGGACAGTGGAAAGAAACGGCTCTCAAAAGCCTCTCTGAACCTGGTCCACGTGACGTTGTGCTCACCAATAATAGAACGCTGAGTAACCCACCAGGTATTAGCTTCATCCCGTAAATGATAGGCAGCCAGCTCTGCTTTCTCCCACTCAGAGCAAGCCATATAGAAGAAAGTCCGCTCCATAGTCTCTATCCATGACAGAGTCATACTGAGATCAAGATCTCCGCGGAAAAGAGTGAAACGAGTCTTCATCGACTCAGCCAGTGCTGGAATCCTAGCTCGTGCAGCGACAATATCAGTGAGCTGTGTCGGGACGGCTGCAGGAACTAGCGGAAACACTGGAGCTGATACTACAGGGGGTACCGCGGAATAAACCGGAGGAGGAACTCCCGATGCTGCTGTATATACCGGAGCATAAGTCGTCGGTGGTACTGACTGGGGAATAAAAGTGGTGGCAGCTAGAGGTACGGTAGGTAATGGTACCGAATATGGTGCAGCTGCTGCTACTGTAGGCACTGGGGGCACATGTGCCACTGGTGTCGGGTACACTGTAGGTCCAGGTGGCGATGGTGCCGAGTACGTCGTAGGCTGCTCTGGAGCAAATGTCGGGTACGCCAAGGGTACACCTGATGGTACCATAAATACGGTAGGAGTGGATACCGTCGGTGTGGCCAAAGTAGGTATCTCTACAGGAGCTATCGGGATTTGAGAGCCCGATGCTCCCGCTGCATCCTGAGTCTGTCCCTGACTGACAGGCTCACTAACAGTGGGCATCTCTGGCATATCCAGAGATCCCGTGGTCCTCGCACGTGGTCGTCCAGCACCACGTCTCGCAGCAATACGAGTAGATCGTCTCATATCTGTTAAATTAAATTACAGATATCAATACCAATATAACAAACATAACATAACAACATACCTATTTGTCGTCTGGAGATGTTCCGTCGCTGTCCAGTCCCCAATTTGACCTCAAAATTCCGAACGTACATATCGCCGGAAATCCAAATAAATCCGAAATGGAAATCCGAAACATAACCATATCGAAAATCCGAAAATGCCCAGTTTGTCTCGCAAATATGGCTAACCCAAATATCCAGAATACCAACAACAGGTATCCGATAAATCTCTAGAATACCAAAAGCAGGAATCATAACCCGCTCTGATACCAATAAATTGGTATCAGATAAATCTCGAAAATCCATAATATAAAAATCCAACAATTATCGCCAAACTTGGCGCTCTGATACCAAGTAAATAAATTGGTATCAGGTTATCCCAAACATCAAAAATACGAAAACAAAAGATCGTATACCTGTGCTCTGATACCACTAAATTGTCACGCCCCAGAGGAGTTCCTGTCCAAGAAAATTTCGACAGCATCTCCCCTGTACGGTGGACAATCTGAAACTTTTCTACATCTCACAAATACCTCAGCCACAGGTGGCTGGAATAATAACAACAAAATAAAACATCACCACGCAGTTTATATAAGTAAACAGAAAGATAATACCCTGACTCAAAATCCACCCTACTCCACTACACTCGTAAAGCTCAAATCCGACGAACTCACCTCTTCTGCCTTCCAGGCAGGCATGTAGTAGAATAAAATCCAAATCATAACAAAAATCCATCATCTATCTCAAAATCTATACAAAGTCCAAGTATCCAAACAAACCAAGTCTATAATATAGTAAAAAAGAAACAAACAAAACCAGTAGATCCGTAAGTCTTCGGGTCTTCAGGGGACCAGCAACTAGAACTCTCTCCTGACAGCATCATCCTGAAATATAACAACAATGGAGGCGGGGTGAGTCCAACACTCAGCAGGTACAATTGATATGCAAAGTAAACAAATAACACCTAGCACTAATCATGCGTACAGTCTCCTGATAAAGATAAAGGTAAATGCAAACCGAAGAAGACATGAGAGAATCTGTACTAACCAGGACCTGGTATAAGGACAAACAATCCGAAAGGTATAGAAGACCTGTATGCATGTCAAACATAGGTATCCAAACAATATGCAGCATATAAATGCAGCAATCACAATCACAAACAATAAATGCATCATGCATATGATGTCAATGTCATGGTCACCCCTGACGCCAGTCATCCAACTCACAACAAAAGTGGGACCAAGTGGGTAGGGCTGTGACAACCGTGCACTCAGCAACACTACTCCTGATGAGTGATCGAGTGGACGGGATGCTGTCGGAGTACATACGTACTCCTACCCCAAATCATAAATGGGGGAGCGCAATGCTCTCATCTCCCGGTACGCTATGACGGGGAGAAATCTCTAACGTGCTACACGCTACGTCACACTACCCCTGAGCGGATCAACGGAGCACCGGAAGAGTCAAACTGACGTGCTACCACGCTGTGTCACGCTACCCATGAGCGTCACAACGGAGCACCAAACAGTGATGAAAACTGGCAAAGTGCTCGACAATAATGGAGCAATCTATCGCACAGCATGCGATCATGCAAATGGTGCATGTTACTAAGCATGGTAATATACTAAACCAACCTCTGGGCATATAACAATGGTCACCATAGTGAATAAATCATATCAAGGTATACTGATCAAATAAGGTATCAAACCTAGGTCCTGACATGGTAAAACATGGTTATATCACTACCCATGAGCATGATAGATCGGTACAAGATCAATACGAAATGAAATCAAACAATCAATCAAACAGGTAATATGTGTTGGGCAGTTATTAACCGAAACAAATAGGAAACACAATTAATGCAACATATTATTTTCATTACTAAGCATATCAAAGACAATAAGTCAAAAGTACCCGCCTCCGATAAAATGGTGCAAATCTGACTCCGAGATACTCGTCTCGCGTCAAGGTCCTGTATATTAAACATATAATTTACATTTTTATTTAGCTACAAATTTAAACGAATAGCTAAATAAAATCTTCTAAATTAATTTAGGGTAAATCCCTAATCATTCCACTACTCGATTACTTTAAAACCTACACATGAATCTAAGTTAACAATTTTTGCTAACAGAACTAACAACCATCTACCACAAAGATTAAAACCCTAACCTCACCTCAAGTTCCACAGTTTTATTCAAGAACAAGAAGATGCTGGAATTAAAGAGTTGCTGCCCAATTAAGGTTAATTGCTGCTGGAATGAGGGAATGCTGGAATGAGGGGTTTTTGCCGCACAATTAGGGTTGTTGGCTGCTAGAAACAAAACAAGCAACCCAAATCAGTATATCCCCTTCCAAATCATGTTCCCAAACTAAACTAAGATAGGTCATCAAAGCTTGTAGCAAGAATTCATTACCCAATTGACCTCCTCCTCCGGTTGTAACCCACTGTTGCTGGCAACAACGTCACTTACAGTGGTCGGCCAGTGATCACAATCCATAATGTAGATCAGAGCAGAAATGGGGAAAAACTAGGGCACGACACTGATGTGGAAGATCCCTGCGATCGCTGGCTGCTCAAGCAAGGAATAAGGCGGTGGTCGGCAGTGGCGTCGGAGCCGACTAGGGCACTCGAGATGGAGTAAAACTCGGCTCTGATGTGAGGTGATCGGAGATAGGGCTCGGGGTGGCCGGCTGTGGTGGCCGGCTATGGTGGTGGCGCGAGATGCTAGGGCACAGGGACGGCGTCGCTGGAGTCGGGGCAGAGGCTAGAGTCGGGTCCTCGGCTGCGTTGGCTCGAGAGTCGCCGGCGTTGTCCCGTGCGGCGACGTCGCTGTCGAGTAGAGAAGGCGGCTCGGCAAAGACCCGAGAGAGAAGAGGGCTCGGCAGAAGTCGGCAGCGTTGAGATGCTCCGCGAGTGGTTTGTGCCGTCAAAGGAAGAGGAGAAGAGGAAGGAGAAGAACCGCCGAGTGGCAGGCGGTTAGCGCACGCCGACGGTTAGGGCTTCGGCGCGAGAAGAATCGGCGTCGGGGCCGAGTGAGGCTCGGGAGAGAAGGAAATATAGGCACGGGAAAAAAAATAATAAATGAAAAAGAAAAGGAATAAGGAATTTATAAAAGAAACAATTCCTCGCTTAAATGGGGTAACCCAAACAGGCTTTTCTGGGCCCCGTTTTTATCCCCGTCAACTCGTCTGTACGAGCTCCAAAAAATTCCCGAAAAATGTCCAAAAATTCAGGAAAATTTCCTTATTCATATTCGCCTATTTTCGGTATTTTACAGAATCGGCAGTGGGGACCTAGCCTCACGCGAAGGGGGTGGCGGCGCCAAGGCGATCGGCGCTCGGCGATCAAGGCTTCGCGGCGATCGACGATCAAGGCTGCGCGGCGCTCGGGCTAGTGGGTGAGGGCAGCGCGAAATTAGGGAAAGGGAAACTCGGGAAGGAAATGAAAAGGGCACGATACAATTATTATATACTTAGGTTTTAAATTGATTAAACCCTAAGTTAGCTTCTCTATCAACTCCCATTCAGTGGTTATTCCAAACAGATTTTTTTCCCCAAATCTATAATTGATCCCCTTAAAATACGCCAACAATAATAGTTTTCAATAAAACCATTGTTAAATGAAATAAGACAACAATTTTTTGAAAAACTATTGTCTATTGAGTGTGGTTGAATATCAAATTTCTTATCAATGCACCGACACTTTACGAGCAAAGCAGCAAGAGCAACGAGGAGTGTCTTTCATAGAGGAGTCGCGAAGGAGGAGTCGGAGCTAGGTTTTTGTTCGTGGAAGAGTCCCGGAGAAATGGGTTTTAGGTTTTTGTTCGTGAGTTTTTTTTCGTGAAGTTAAAAAAAAAATATTATTTTTTTGAGATTCAACAACATTCAATAGATGACAGTTTAATAAAACTGTTGTATATTATCATGTAAGCAACGCTAAAAGACAACAGTTTTTTAAAACCGTTGTCTTTGACATACATTATACAACAATTTTTTAAAAATCATTGTCTTTGACATACATTAGACAATAGTTTTTTAAAAACTATTGTTATTTAAAAAAAGTTATGGTGAACAACAACGGTTTTCAATAAAACCGTTGTTAAATGGCAAAAAGACAACAGTTTCTCGAAAAACTGTTGTCTATTAGGTGTGGTTAAATCTAAAATTTCTTGTAGTCGAGAAAGAAGAGAAACAGGAGAGAGGAAAAAAAAGATTAATTAAAAGAAAAAATAATAATAATAAGAGAATGGAAATAGAAACGTGATAATGTAAGCGGTGAAAGGAGACAGACATGGTTATGGTGGGAGAATTAAGAGAAAGAGAAGAAAGGAAGGATAATGACTCTGATACCATGTTAAATAAGAATAGAAAGAAGATAAAAATATAAGAGTAATAATTAATCTTATTGTTCATTGATATTTGCCCTCAAGATAATACAATATATAGGGTTTAAACAAGTACTCGGTCAATTAATCAATTAATAAATAACAGAATAATTCTAAAAATTATTCTGAGAATTATTCAAATAATTATAACAGAATTATTAGAATAATCTTAAAACTAATTTGATTTAATGATTTGATCCGATCAATTTTGATAATTTTCTTTTATCTTTTTTAGTTATCTCTTAGGACTAATATTAACCGTTGAGGGCAATTGACTTAGAAGGATGTAGCACGATGTTTCCTCTCCACCGAAAGAGCTTTTCCAAGTTGTTTCTTTTGAAGTACTTGTCTCTAAGAAATATTATTAGAATAAGTAGATTGTCAGATTCAATAGGCGATTTGCAGAATCTAGAGATTTTGGATACAAGAGGAATTCGTATGGAAAAACTACCCGATACCATCGTCAAACTCCAAAAACTGGCCTATACCTGCTTAGTAAGTCCTAATTATAAGAAAGGAATAAGAAAGTTGAAAAAACTTCGCGTACTTTTGGAATTCCATGGGTTGATAATGTGCAGTTTCTATAGGAGATTGGTGAGCTTGTCGACCTCGAGGAGCTTGGCATCTGTTTTGGTTATTATAATCTATCACACAATGCTGGAGGAGATTAACGCCCTGTTCTCGAATTAAGCTCACTGGCAGCCTTCGATTACTAAAAATTTCACGTGATAGAGGCGGCAATCTGGAAAAGGCACTCGATGAGGTAGCTTCGCTCTGCTCTGCAAGCTGAAGATAGATGCCAAACTTGGCAGATTGCCTGTTTGGTTTTCATCTCTGAATCAGATTGCAACTCCAGGATGTGCAAGTCTTGAAAAATCTCCACACTTTGGTCAATCTGGTCCTAAAACTTGGGTCTTTCAACTATCATGTTGAGCATTTGATCTTCGATCAGGGAGGGTTCACGCATCTCAAGTTCTTGGAAATTCAATCGCACTCTGTGAGTTTCGAAGAGTGCACTCCAAAGCCTCGAAATTCTTAAACTGGATGGTTATTTCCCTGATGAATACGGCCTGTATGGCATAGAAATCTTCATGGGCACAGGGAGGTTCACGTTCATGCTGGGAATGAAGTTCTAGAAGAGATGGACAAGAAGCAAATCATTCAAATCGTCCCAAATGTTTTTCAGTACAATTATAGCCTGCTTAAGGCATATGATTGAACTCCAAGTAAGCAGATCATCTGCTGTGATGTGTACTAGTTCTGCTCTCCAATTTGTCCATTGTTAATTCTCAAATTTGTCTTGCTATTCAAATTATCCTTTGTCAATCTCATCCACTATGTGTTGTTTGTTCAGGAAGCACCAGATGATCGAACATAAATTTTGATAATGACAAAGGATTCAAATTCAAATTTGTTATTGTTCTAACAAGTCTGATTAAGTGTGTAGAAAAGCCCTAAGTGATCTTAGGCAAGGTGAAATCCAGTTGAGGCTAGGCAAAAAAGTCCTAATAGACACTAGACAGGTGGAAATTTCTAATTGTGGCTAAGCAAGAAAGTCTTGGTCCGTGGGACTGGGCAAAATCTTTGCAGGTCGAGGACGTCAGCCAAAAATCCTAGGATCAAGGACACTAGATAAAAGTCTTGGAGGCCGCCGCGATCACTAGGAGGAAGACTTGATGAGTCAAGATTCAAATGTCCAACGGAAAATCATGAAGTCTCTGATGTTGAGCAAAAGTTCAAACGGTCTGGAGGACCGGTTTGACAAAAAGTAAACTCTCCTGAGAGAAGTAGATGACGCGTTCCCCATTGAGGGAACAGTATGAATCGATTCGACCTAGGATTTTAGGGAAATCCGAAAGTTAGGATTAGACACTGCAGAGACTGTCAAATACATTATTACTATTTTTTATATTATTACTATCGGCCTAACTTATAATGCGAGAAAGCAAAAGGATGAAAAAGGGACTCTAGGTGCTCGGACAGGTGGATAAGGCACCTTGATGATAAGTTGAGGTGGCGCTCACTAATTAGCAAGCACACGTTAGGTCCAAGTGCCCGGGCCAGTCCAAGCGCCTGGAGGTGGATAAAGTATGCAGGATAAACTTTCAACGAGATGCAGCCACATCAGCACACTCTAGGCACCTAGAGGTGGTTCCAAGCACCTGGAGATGTCCTATAAAAAAGTCTTAGAGCAGCAGCTTCGTGACATCAATTCCAACGATATTCTCTCTTGTGCACTACTCAAAAGACGACTCTACGACGTTGTGTTGGTGCAACCTTAGGTCAAGGTTGATCTGGGTGACCCGACTCGAGTTGACCTGACTCGAGGTATATTTTGATGTTTGACAAGAATAGAGAAGGTATATTTTGATGTTTCACAAGAATAGGAACTTGGGGGATTGTGGGTGCAACCTTTGGTCAAGGTTGACCTGACTTGAGTTGACCTGATTCGGGAAAAGTCCAAGTATGGAGACTTGGCACGGAAAAGTCCAAGCAGGGAGCTTGGCACAGGAAAAGTCCAAGTATGGAGACTTGGCACGAAAAAGTCCAAGCAGGGAGCTTGGCACGGGAAAAGTCCAAGCAGGGAGCTTGGCACGGGAAAAGTCCAAGCAGGGAGCTTGGCACGAGGAAAAGTCCAAGTATGGAAGCTTGGCATGGGAGGTCAGAGAGGACTCGGTAGCTCGTTCTCTGGACTGGATGGAGTCGGAGAGGGCTCGGTAGCTCGTTCTCCGGATTAGGTCAGAGAGGGCTCGGTAGCTCGTTCTCTGGATCGGACGTGGAAGTCGGAGAGGGCTCGGTAGCTCGTTCTCCGGACTAGGTCAGAGAGGGCTCGGTAGCTCGTTCTCTGGACCGGACGTGGAAGTCGGAGAGGGCTCGGTAGCTCGTTCTCCGGACTAGGTCAGAGAGGGCTCGGTAGCTCATTCTCTAGATCAGGAAGGATTTAGGTTTAAGGCTGGGAAATTAGATCGGTCTGCTGACCGATCCAGTGATACACTGGGTCACCTGATCGATCTGGTGACCGATCAGTAACCAAACAGATTGGGAGAAGGAATGGCCTGATCGGTCCACAGACCGATCAGGGCTCTGGCAACCAACTCTCTGTGAGAGTTGGGATCGGTCTGGGGACCGATCAGCCTAGGGCCTGATCGGTCCACAGACCGATTAGGGATCGCAACCAACTCTCTGTGAGAGTTGGGATCGGTCTGGGGACCGATCAGCGTAGGGCCTGATCGGTCCCCTAACCGATCAGATCCATCCTAGACCGATCAGGGTGGAGCCTGATCGGTCCAAGTCTAGTCGTTGAGACACAACGGCTAGATTTCTTCTTTCTTCTTCTTCGCAGGTTCATATAAATCAAGGGCCTCTACAGTAGAGATGGTTCACTGGCTGTTGCTCCTTCTTGTTCCTTACGATCAGAGCTTTGCTGAGCTCTCTATTACTGAAGCTTCATGTAGCTTCCCTCGGCTGGACTCCAACTGATCAGTTGCTGCTGTTGTTGGCGTGAAGTGGTTGCTTCATCACCAGTCGACGAGAAGGCAAGCAAACTAGTGTTTTTACATTCATATTGTTCTTGGCTTCTTGCTGTATTTCTTGTACACTGATCTTGCTGTTGCAAGAGAGATTGTGGCGAGGTTTCTCCACCCAGAAGGAGTGTTTATTAACCGGTTCTCCGGGGTCTTATCCACCGACGGATTGATAGGATTCGTCCACCTTACAGAGACGCCGAGGAGTAGGAGTATCATCTCCGAACCTCGTTATATCGTCGCGTTTGAGGTTTGATCTTCTCCATTTTCGTTTCTATCTTTTATTTCCGCTGCGCTAACTCAAATTGTAGGAAGAAACGAGAATTTGGGGTCAGCTATTCACACCCCCCCCTCTCTAGTCGCGTCCGAAGGTCCTAACAAGTGGTATCAGAGCGAGGTCGCTCTTCGTCGGATTAACACCCGGGGGAGCACGAGCTAGAGAATGGATCAACTTGGAGAAGACGTCACGATTCCATCCTTCTACGATCGCGATGACTTCGCGTATTGGAAGGTAAGAATGAAGTATTTTCTTATGACTAACCTAGTAAATTGGAATTGTGTACAAGTAGGTTTTATTCCTCCGGTGGATAAAGAAAGAGAACCTCTCGAGAAGAAGAAGTGGACGAAGGAACAAATCCACCAATCCATAATCAACGACGAGGTAACGAAAATCTTTGAATTTTCATTACCTAATGATATCTTGTGTAAGATAGGTGGATACAACAATGCCAAGGAGTTGTGGAACAACTTGGCTAAGTTCCATGAGGAAAGCTCCAATTCAAGTCATGAAGAGGAGTCAAGTGAGCCAAGTAGCTCACATCATGGAGGTATGGAATTAGAAGTTGAGGGCTACTCAACATCTAAGGAAGAAGAGGAGGAGAGCTCTTCTTCAAGATTGGAGCAAGAAGAAGAAGCCTCTACCTCCGGAAGGGATGAAGGAGAGAGCTTATATCCATCCTCAACCCTAGGTAACTCAAGCAACTTAATCTTAAGTAAGTTACATATAATGTGCTTTGAGTGTAGGGAATATGGGCATTACAAAAGTAAATGTCCAAAGAGGATTAGGAAGACTCCACCGACACCAAAAGTCAAGGAAGCTGAAGTCCCGATACGCAAGGGCAAGGAGCACGTGGTGTGCTTCCAATACAAGCAAAGGGGACATTATAGAAGTCAATGTCCAAGGGGGAGGCAACCTCACAAGGACAAGAGACCAAGCACATCTATGGGGGGAGCTAAGGCAAACCCTAAGGTATCCTTTAAGGCACATTCTTGCAATTCTAATAAGACACATGCTAGTAGTTTTATTGCAATTGTCAATAATGATAAGTATGATAACTATAGAAACCGATACATGTCCTTAGGTGCCAAACATGTTAGCCTAGATAAGGACAATGCTAGAAATGTCAACCCTAGAGTTAACTCATCTAATGTTAAGGAAAACCTAGATAGGAATCCCAAAACAACTAGACATATGCCTAGGAATACCTCAAAGAAAAATGGAAAATTAAAGCTTGAGGTATTAAAGAAGGAAAATCAAGTCTTGAGGTCAAGACTTGACACTTTAGAAAAGGCTCTTAAGAATTTGGAGAAGTCAACTCTAGGGTCTAAGGGTCAAAAATCAAAGCCCAAGGACATGAGAGGTTTGGGTCACAAACCTAAGTCTCAAGTGGTCAAGCCCGCTTATCATAATGTTCCATTCGATTATGGAACAAGACCTAGGGCTAAGAAGACCATCACCAAGGTCACAAGGGGAGCCACCCCTAGAGTTGATCTTGATGAGTTCCAAATGACCAAGGCTTTAAAGCCTAGGAGGGTCATTAGGAGGGTTGCTAGGGAAGTCATCCCTAGTGAATATTTAGTGAACCCAATGAGCTCAAATAGGTATTGGGTTCCTAGGAGCGTGATCCCTTCACGCTAGATGGTTTAGGGTGTGCCAACCTTAATTGGATAGGTAGTTAACCTACTCATGGCAAAAGGTGACATTTTAGGAATTTTCAAGGTGTAATCAAGCCTTGAAAATGAAATTAAAAATTATTCCTAAGGTGATTAGGATGTGCCAACCACATTTGAGGAGTTTCCTAGGATCAATCTAATTGGCACATAGTGATCTAAAAAGCTCTAGTTTATGATTTTAGGTCTATTACACTTAGGAATATAGAATTTATGGCAAAATGATCAAAATTATCAAAAATGGCAACTAAGGCTAGAATTAGGTATTTTCTATACCTTTATATGTTATTTGTCATACATTGTTTGTCATATGCCATGTCATGACATCATATTTATTATCATTTGAAATGTCATGATAATGTTTAGGTTAGTTATATGTCATACCTTATTTAAGTTTCATACTTTATGCCATGACATCATGACATTAGCACATATTTCCACTTATGATATTATTTTATGCCATGTCATCATCTCTTGCATTTATGATCAATTAAATTGATTTAAGGATAAAAACACAATTTGATATGGAGATCAAATGGTTGTTTAGAAAATGCATGAGAACTTAGCTTAAGATGACCTAAATTCATATCTCACATCAAAATTGACTTGGATGTGTTTGATACACCTTAGATGTATGTGAGATATTAGGATTATGAGTTAGGATCAAGGTGCATAGTTCTTGTACCTAGATGAGCCTAATTCAAATTTGAGGATCATAGGGAAAACTTGTGTACAAGTCATGTACATTTAGCCCTAAGATTGTGGTCCTAAATTGAATGGTTTCAGATCATTTCAAAATTGATTTGAAAAACCTTGATGAAGCTTTTCTAGTGATAGCATTCATCATTGAGCAAGTTGATACAAAGATGGATTAACCTTGAGCTATTTCAAAGTATTTCAAACTTTGTATCAAGATTAAAAAATAGGAGTTATTTTCATAGAAAACTATTTTTCCATGATAATATATGTTATGAGGAATGTATCCTCAAAATTTTACAATTTTTGGAATTTTCTGTAATTTTTTAGGCGTTTCTGAATTTCGGGAGAAAAATCAGAAATCCTTATCAGAGAGTCGTGGATCGATCAGAGGAGATCCTGATCGGTCCAGGGAAGTCTGGATCGGTCACTGGACCGATCCAGGGCAGTGTGGATCGGTCTGGTGACCGATCCAGTGAAGTCCTGATTGGTCTGGTGACCGATCAGAGCGTGCCAAAATGCTGATTTTCGACTGTTGTGTGAAATTTCAGCCATGAAAGTTGGTGTTTTAGATTTCTAAAGGGTTGAAACTCTCCAAGACATTGTTGGTGCAATGTTCAAGGAGGAGTTGAACTTTAGGGGGAGTTTTACCTATTGGTCAAGGAGGAGTTGACCTTTAGGGAGAGTTTTACCTATTGGTCAAGGGGGAGTTGACTTTTAGGGGGAGTTTTTACTCGTCAAGATTTCTGAGGATGAGTGATATGTGATTATCACTAACTTGATTGTTGATTTAAGTATCAAGGGGGAAATTAAGGGTTTCAATGAAAGGTATGGGACTTTCATTAGGAAGAAACTTTTAACCTTGATTCACCTCTTTTGATATGTGTCAAAAAGGGGGAGAATGTCCAGAGAATGTTCAAGGAAGAACATTGGAGTTTGGGGAGAATGTTCGAGGAAGAACATTAGAGAACTATTGGAAAACCTAAGTTAGGT
This sequence comes from Zingiber officinale, assembly GCF_018446385.1. Classification (NCBI taxonomy): domain Eukaryota; kingdom Viridiplantae; phylum Streptophyta; class Magnoliopsida; order Zingiberales; family Zingiberaceae; genus Zingiber; species Zingiber officinale. The sequence continues at coordinate 88,856,412 of NC_055988.1, forward strand.
TATCGGGTTAACCTAACTTGATTATGGTTTTTGTCAAACATCAAAGGGGGAGATTGTTGGTGCAACCTTAGGTCAAGGTTGACCTGGGTGACCCGACTCGAGTTGACCTGACACGAGGTAATATTTTGATGTTTGACAAGAATAGAGAAGTTATATTTTGATGTTTGACAAGAATAGGAACTTGGGGGATTGTGGGTGCAACCTTTGGTCAAGGTTGACCTGGTTGACCTGACTTGAGTTGACCTGATTCGGGAAAAGTCCAAGTATGGAGACTTGGCACGGAAAAGTCCAAGCAGGGAGCTTGGCACGGGAAAAGTCCAAGTATGGAGACTTGGCACGGAAAAGTCCAAGCAGGGAGCTTGGCACGGGAAAAGTCCAAGCAGGGAGCTTGGCACGGGAAAAGTCCAAGCAGGGAGCTTGGCACGGGGAAAAGTCCAAGTATGGAAGCTTGGCATGGGAGGTCAGAGAGGGCTCGGTAGCTCGTTCTCTCGACTGGATGGATGTTGGTGCGGGAAGCATCCGACGATCGAACCTTGGTTTTGATAATGACAAAGGATTCAAAGTTAAGTTAGTGTGTGATCTAACATGTTTGAATGAGTGTTTCAGGAAAGTCCTAGCTGCGGTTAGGCAGGTGAAAAACCCTAAGGGGTGGTAACCTTAGGTCATAGGGGGGCGGTAACCCTAGGTGGAGGAAAACCCTAAGGGGCGGTAACCTTAGGTCCTAAGGGGTGGTAACCCTAGGTGGAGGAAAACCCTAAGGGGCGGTAACCTTAGGTCCTAGGGGGTGGTAACCCTAGGTGGAGAAAAACCCTAAGGGGCGGTAACCTTAGGTCCTAGGGGGTGGTAACCCTAGACTGAAAGTCCAGTCGGTCTGGAGGACCGGACTGGCATCAGGTAATCTCTCCTGAGGGGAGTAGGTGAGGATGCGTTCCCCGTAGAGGGAACAGTAGACGTCGGGTCGACCTAGGGTTTCCGGTTGGAAATCCGAAGTCAGACTCGGACAGTCCGAAGACTGTCAGTTATTCCTTACTTTGTTTTATCAGA